>NC_036247.1:9059213-9066128 GCF_002742605.1 Olea europaea var. sylvestris | reverse complement strand
TCTCTTCCTTAAATTACGAATGTGTGATGCTACTGCTCACTAAACTTTTAGGTGGTTGAATTTTGACACCAAACTTTAAGATGATCGAGTTTTGACCACTACACTTTAAAAATATCTTCTAAAATTTATTGTTAAAAGTTGGATTAAGCCTCTATTTGGCCCCCATTAAAATTATAATTCATTCATCTCTCTCTCCCCTTATCAACCACTCATTTTTCAATAAAATAATTTGTATGTAATTCCAATTTTTTTTTTAAACCACATATTTTCAAAAAAACATTATTCTAACTATTAAAATTTCAAATAATGGAGACTAAATTTTGAATTTAATTTAATTTCAAATAATTGTAAAAAGAATTATTCTATCAAGCTTTGATCAATCACAAAATTAGACTTCTATGTATATGAACCATGATTTCCATTCTTCTCCGGTTCCTTTCCATACGAATTCTAATAATGAGCAAGAGACAGGCCTGCTTTCTGATCTCATGCCTCTGGTGGGCATGATATAAAATTTTCACTGTTAAACTTCACTTATGATTATCATAAAAGGTTCTCTTACCACGTCAGCAATGTAAAACTCTCATCCTGCTCATTGGGAGCATGAAATCAATTCTAGAGCAGTAAAATTGTCAATTCCTACAGAAAATTAACTGCACTCCCTTATTTGATTTTCTATAATCTGAATTGAACTTTTACAACACTAATTCTAGTGAACTGATTTGATCGAAGTTACGTGCTCTAGCATTTTGGGTGACTGAAAAATTTGCCTTTCTTTGAAATTAGGATCCGTTTGATTGCAAAGATAGAATTGAACTATCAAGAAAGCGAATTTCAGGGAATTGTATTGTCTATAATTGTTTTTCTGGGAATTGTAAATTATTGTGTTTGATTGATATAATTTTTCACGTGGAAAATTTTGAAATGAAAGAGCTTTTTGGTATTCGTTTGGCTCTGTTTTATATGAAAATTGTCAATTAAAGGGATATAATTTATTGGTATTGGGGATAGAATTTGTTTCAATTGCCAAAAAAATCAAAAAGCCAAGAAAATCATCTATCGTTTAGTATTATTTTGGTTTTATTTTATATGAAAATTGTCAATTAAAGGAAAATATTTTTTTTACAATTAAGGATAAAATTTATTTCCATTGGCCAAAAAAGTACCAAGAAAACTTCAAAGTTCAAGAAAATCAAGAATTTGAATGCCATGGAAAAAAAAAAGTATCTAACACCTAAAATTGGAAAATTCAGTTCCACCCTATCAAACACACCCTTAGATCATTAGAATCCTTGCTTGTGTGAAGGGCACATTTACCATTCAGGCAGGAAATTTGATCGCTGATTGCGTGAAGCTTTTCCTTGCCCAAGGGTTGCACAAAATTAAATAAATTTTTATTGGAAAATATGTAATCGAAAAGTGAAGGTTAAAATAATTTGGAGAACAATGATTTTAGAGAAATCTATGCCTAACAAGTCTTAAACAAAGATACTTCTCTTTCAGTCGACTTCTTAAATTGTTTTTTTATCTGTCTCTTTCAGTCGACTTCTTGAGTTGTTTAGCTTGTAGAAGGATTGCTTTTATAAGTACTACAACAAGGAGAATAATTCTTTTTACAACTTTACCACCTCTTGTTTCACTTCATTTTTTTTGGATGATGGAGATGAAATTCTACAAAATAAAATAAATTATTTAAGAATTCTTATACCAAACATTATGAGAAGATCCTCCGTTCAACTCTCTCATCACTCACATAGGTCTTTGTGCTTGCAAGTCGAAACTTGTATAGGTTTTTGTGCTCATGAGTCAAAATTTAAATAAAAAAATATAGCAAGTGTTTAGAAATTTAAATTTTTTAAATAACTTGCTTCAAAGAATGTCAAAAAATAAAAATAGTAATTTCATGAAGGGTTTGGTGTACATAATGTCCAAATGGCATTTAATCATTTACTTATAAAAAATAATTTTTTCTATTAGTCAATAAATAATTATCACTTGAACATTATGAAAACCCTGATATATATGTAGAATAATCATTTCAAGAATACTGGAGGTGCTACGACGCGCAATGCATCTATGATCTATCTATGGTATTCACGAATGTACTAATGAGATTTCCAAGCTCATTGTAACCGATATTTGGATTATGATAATATTTATTTTAAAAAAATGAAAATAAAATTGGGTCTAAGAATTTATTTTTTTAATCATTTTACAGTTCTATATTAAAATATTTTATTCATTGAAAATTAGTTCCTGAATTTAAAATTCATCCGAAAAATGCTTTGATTTTTAAAAAAGAAAAAAAAATCACTGAAATCCAAAATCTATATTAATCCTAAATGATCTATGTTAAATTTTCAAATAAACGAACTTTTGGTATTTCATGTTAAAGATTTAACCTTAAGCCCTCTTTAACAAACATTAAAAATAGTTTTTTTTTTTTTTTTTTGGGGGGGGGGGGGGGGGGGGGGAGATAGGGGGGGGGGGGGGGGGGGGGGGGGGGGGGGGGGGGAATGAGTTTTGAAATAGTGATATTTAAAAAAAAGTAGGAAAATATTTTGATTTTACATACAAAATATTTTAATGTGAGAATATGATTGAAAATGAGTTTAAATTTTTTTTATAAAAATGATTGTAAAGCAAGGGCTAAATAAATAAGTTAATAGTTATCCGTAAAAGCTAAGTCTTAAAATAAGATTCTAAGGATATTAGAGCACTAAAAGTCACAAAACTTGCTAACATTTATTTATGAATTTGTGTACGTGTCAAGTCTTTAAGGAAAAATATAGTCTACTCATCAGAAAATGTGTTGATAACACAAATTTTTATTTTTTCTTGATTGTTTTTGCAAGAATTTTTTCACTAAAAGCGATAGTTAAAAGTTAAGATAAAAATGTCTTGACTTCCGCAGCCGGAGCCCCATGATTTTCTTCTATATATACTCCTCAAACTAAATTATCTCATACAACATAAAGCAAAAAATGCAAATACCCTCAGCTCTTTATATTCTTCCTCCTTTAGCAATCTTCATTTCCACTACCAGAAACATGTTCCAAAGCCTTCATCAATCACTTATTTTCCGAACAACTTGTCAAATATTCTCCCAGTTGAAATGGGCTTGGGATTTCCTTCTTCACCAATCCTTCTTTCAACAGTATCTCAGCATCAATATGCTGCAAGATCTGGATGAATTCAGCAGAACGCGTATTGGACCACGAAATATAACTGAATCTATGGATGCAGTGGAATGTGCAATTTGCTTGTGCAATATTGATGAACAAGATGAAGTTAGAGAGCTGAAATATTGCAAACACGTTTTTCACAGAGTTTGTTTAGATAGGTGGGTTGGATATGGTCACAGTACATGCCCTTTATGTAGGAATTACTTGAAGATTCCTAAAATGGCTGCTGAGGTCCATGATCAAGAAGTTTTAATGTTTGAATTCTGTGTAGTTAGATCAAGCAATAGCTGCAGATGGTGGTTACGTTGATATTGTAGTGCACGTTTGGTAAGTAGCATCAAAATGGATAAGTAGTACAAGAAATAATAATTTAGCTCATTTTACTTTCTAAAACTGTATACTGGTATGGAATCGCCTATAAAATAATTTGATAGCTCATTTGCTATACTAAAATTGTATATGTATATATTGAAATAACATGATATATAGAAATATAAGCCGTATAGTTCCTCTTGAATAATTTGTTTTATTTGCTAATTTTCTGCAGATTATTGTGTTGGAATTAGTGCCTAATACATTATGTCTTGTTTGTTAATAAATAAATATTAATGTATTTTTGAGTTGATTGTTCATTTCGTATTTGAGTGAACGATTAAATTTATTTTCAATCGAGATATTGACACTGTCATTATCCGTTTTGAAGTAACTGCATCAATACCCTTGGATTTGTTCAAGTCTGAATCAAGTAAAGTGTTGATTAATTTAAAACAGATCGTCATATTGATATGTTTGGAACAAATAGAAATTGAAGTAGTGAGCATGTATTTGCAACTATGAGGTTCTTTAATATGCCAATGATCGAGATCATCCAATTATGACCATCATATTGATATGTTGGGAACTAATAGAAATTGAAGTAGTGAGCACATATTTGCATTCGGAATTCATCACCTTGCACGGTAGGTAAATGGGTCCACAATGAAAAACTATATAAAACTGTTTAAATCTGAGAGAGTATTTTGGGACGTCGGATCATTAAATCGTTATCATATAAAGAAGAAACCGATTAAGAAAATACTTCCGACAAGTGCAAAAATAATTCAAAATGGACACTTCATCATCATCTATATATTTGAATTCCGACAGGCAGTACATATAGATGACAAGTCAAGAATCAAGAACTACATGTTATTGTGGAAACCAATAACTATCCTAGGGCAGTCTCACATTGTCTTGACTGAGTATATTTATTGCAGCATATATTTTTGAAGTCTAGTAAAAGTCCTGGACTTAATTACATTATTAATAATAGTTCGAGAACTACATATTCAAAAAGGACAATAGAGGAATAGGTAAATTGGAACTGCAAAACAAGACCAAGCCCTATGAACAGGGGGAGGGGTTGGCTGCGAGAACATTCTGAAATGCTGTTGTCTTTCAAGGAATCTACAAAGTATCTCTAGAAATAATTAATGTAATATTTATATTAATGACTGTCAAATTTGCCAGCTTAGAAGGTAGGGCGACTGATCAATTGTCGATATATTAATGTATGGCAGGCAGTAAGGTGAGGCCTTGGTTAATGAGATGGGGCCACGTGGTTTCGATCCAACGGCTACCACATCGGTCCAAACTCTATAAATAGCAACTGTTGTAACATTTTAAGGAGATAATGTTTTTACATACTTGAAACCATACTCAGTCTTGTCTCTGCTTATTCCACATTTATTTGCTTGAGTTTAGATTACTTATACTTTGGTAGAATAGTTTGAGAGTGTTTGTTTGTTTGCTTTCATCTTTGACCATATTGCCGGTACTTGAACATTTTTGTTTCGCATCATAAATCATATCCTACGTCCATAAATGTCACCCTTCTCCGTCCGAATCTTCGATCAATTCGTGTTCGAATTTGCTTGCGTAGACGCGAGTAGACTCGACATTTGTTGTCCATGTGATCAGTACAAAAAAATGGGGTCAACATTTTAGTACCCAGTATTACTAGTTAAAAGACATAATCAATATGTATATTTTAATTTTCTTTAAACATTCTCGAGTTCTATCTATATCTTTTCATCAAATATGATGTAATGATGTTGAAAAGCTCGGTTTCTTTCAAATACCAGAGTGCTCATGACTCGAAAGTTTTTTCAAGATTTCCTTAATTATATGTCTCTTGACACTAATAATTCTCTTCATTTTCTTCCTCGTTTGCGTCAATCGAACTACACTTCCAAATCGACAATCAAATGAGAAATAAACATCCTCGAGGAGACACACCTTCCCTAAACACAATCAATGGCCTAGGAATAATGAGATAAGGCTTCCCATTAAGAATGATGCCTCGCGGGAAAATGATGGCAAAAAACCCAAGGAAGGCCAAAGACAGAGGAGGAGCCCTCCAACAAATGATGGTCGTGTATTCAAAAAATTGACACACTTTTTGGAGGTCCATATATTAGGGGTTAAACAAAAAATGCCCAAACAAATTATGAAAGGGAGGCTAAGGACCCTCCAATGGCAAGTTTCATATTTAACAGCAATCGACCCTCTTGGACCCTCAACCCATCACTTTCACACAAGATGACGTTGTTGATGTGCACTATCCACATTGCGCGCCCTAGTAATAAGGGCCGTTGTGGTGCGAAAATGGCCTCAAAAGAATGTTGGTGGATAATAGAAGCTCGATCAATAACATATTTGGAGTAACCTTCGATAAAATGGAAGTTGATCATGCACTAGACCCAATGAACTCCCCCTTGTATGGTTTTACTGGCGATAAGGTTGTCCTAAGAGGAAAAATCACCCTAGTAATAGAGATGGGGATGACACCATTAACTACTCACTTTATGGAATTTTTGGTGGTGGACTTGATAAGTGTGTTTTCACACACTTATTTAGCTCACTAACATGACTTAAACATGGACAAAATAATCAAATTATGACTTAATCTTGTTAAATTCATGCTATGTAGGTGTTTCTATGGAAAAAATGGAATTCAGAAGAAAAGAGCCGAAAAAGGACCAAAACGGAACAAAGCGATAGATCGAGGATCAAGTTGCAAATAATCCATAGATGAGACGGGAAATGAAATGAAGATTCAAGAGTGTTAAAGTTCAATCGGATGAAGAAAGAAGTCAAGAGGTGAAATATGGTCGAAGTATTATCAAGTATCAAATTTCAGGCGAAAAAGTTATGCTCGTGATTTTGAGTTTCTATTTGAGATCCGTTTTTGGCATAGTAACCATCAGAATTTGAGGAAGCCTATTTCTATTAAAAGTGTACATCTTTGAGTTTTCTTCCCAATGCACTTTGAATCACCTCAATCAGAGATCAAGAGAGAAAGTTATGACTAAAATACTGAAAGCTGTCCGGAGGAAAATTTTTATAACCATGCGGCCGCATGGTTATAATTCCTTGCGGCCGCACAGGGTATTGCAGGGATCCAAATGAGCTGAAAAATTGAACCATACGACCGCATGGTTTAACACCATGCGGCCGCATGGCTTTAAGGTCGATAAAAAATTCTGAAACCCCGTTTTTAATTGAAACTCTTTCGGGGCTCCGTGGGGACATGATATAAAAGCCAAAATTCATCAGAAAAAAGGGCAGAACGTCCAGGGAGAAGAAGAATACAACTTTTGGAGACAAGGAACACAAATTTGAAGCCGATTTCACAAGGATTCAAAGGGGTTTTCAAGGTTTTGTTCAAGAATTCAGATTTCAAGAACTT
>NC_036247.1:9057723-9059206 GCF_002742605.1 Olea europaea var. sylvestris | reverse complement strand
TTTGTTATTTTAATTCTATATTTCATGAACTTGATATAAAGATTCGTTGGATATTTTGATTGATTTACATGCATTAATTTTCTTCCGCAATTAGTGGCCAATGATTGTGTGAGTATTGATGACTTGTTTCTTACATTCGAGAGAAGTGGAATAGGTTCGATAAGGTGTAAATTAACATAGGGTCCGATAGGGGATAGAGATATACCCCTATGCTTTATGTAATTCTTAAATTGTTCACAAAACTACATGCATTCTTGTATGTTTGCATCATCCATAGAGATATAGGCTGGTGGTGTGCAAGAATAGGTCTAATATATATCGAGAGAGTATATTGGATAGAATAGGAACATTGAATTGGCAAATTTTCATCGAATCATTAATTTTATGAAATTAGGGTTTTTATAACTTCAATTGGGGATTCGTGATCCTAGTGACTTTAATTTGATTCATTTTAATAAATTAGCTTTTAAACTTGCTTAATTTCATTTACTTGAGTGTTTAAGTCGTTTAATTAGAGAAATTTCGAAATTAGGGTTTCTAATTGAGAAATTAGGGTTTTCAATTGAAATTAGGGTTTTGAAATTAGGGTTTTTAGTTGAAATTGGGGCTTTTTGCACTTAGATCACATTTTCACTCAATTAGATTCGATTAAGGCTAGATTAAACAGAATTTAACTACTCAATCTCTGAGGGACAATATTCGGACTTTTAAAAATCCACTTTATTACTTGTTACGAGCCGTACACTTGCGGTAGTTTTAAATCGAAAGAATTATTTCGTGAACAAGTATAGTCAGAAATCAAGTCAAACTATCAAGAGAGATGAGGCGATGGCTTAACAAATAGAACTCGCTTTCCAAGCATTATTTTGAAGTACCTCCTCATAGTTGGCGTATCGTAAACGACTCTGATGGTGGCCTATTCTGAAGGTTTGAGCTCAAACCAGTTAAATGCAGTTGCACAAAAGATAATTTAAAATAGATACGGAAGCATGATAAATGAAAGATCTTCAATTGAAGCTAAACTTACTATAAATCTACTCCTAGCCGACCCAGAGATCGAACGAAGCTTTAGAAGAAGGTAAAGAGAAAACAGAGCAGCGAGAAATCAGATGGAGAACGTACAACACAATCCTGTTGTACAAGCCAATGGAAGAGGGGAAGAAGACGAAGGAAACATGCTCATTGGAGAGTTCATGACCCTTCAAATCATTCAAAGCCAGTCCAGCATTGTGTATCTACCGTTCGGGCAGCCAAATTTCCAGTTGAAGACAAATGTGATACAACTGTTACAGAACGGATATCAGTTTTATGGAAGACTTGAAGAGAACCCGCACACGTATGTCTTGCGCTTCTTAGAGATGTGCCAACACTTCAGATATCAAGGAATCTCTGACGATGCAATAAGATTAAGACTGTTTCCACATACTTTGCGGGACAAGGCGATTGAATGGCTCGATTCTCAGCCGATAGCCAGCATTACTAC
>NC_036247.1:9055032-9055519 GCF_002742605.1 Olea europaea var. sylvestris | reverse complement strand
AAACGATACTTTGAGGAGCTTGGGACAGGGCCAGAGAAATCACAGCCATCTATTCTGAAGCCACCAAAGTTGGAACTTAAGCAGCTGCCCCCACACTTAAGATATGCATATTTGGGGGAGTCCAATATACTTCCAGTTATAATTTCAAACATGGTTAGTGAAGTGGAGGAGGAAAAACTTCTTAGGGTACTTCGAGATAACAAGCAAGCAATTGGGTGGACCATAGCTGATATCAAAGGGATCAGCCCTTCCTTATGTATGCATAAAATTCTCATGGAGGAGAATTTTCGACCAACAGTTGAAAGTCAAAGAAGGCTAAATCCAAACATGAAGGAAGTAGTAAGAGCTGAGGTGATCAAACTTCTGGATGCTAGAATAATTTACCCGATATCAGATAGTAAATAGACTAGTCCAGTGCAAGTTGTGCCCAAGAAAGGAGGAATTACAGTGGTTCAGAATGAAAAGAATGAGTTGATTTCGACAAGGA
>NC_036247.1:9037564-9054932 GCF_002742605.1 Olea europaea var. sylvestris | reverse complement strand
CCAATGCCGTCCTATTCTATCTACTTTTTATTCAAATTCACTGTACAAACAAACAAATGACCAACTTGCATATACTTTTAATAAAACAAATTGCAAGTTGCAAGTTGGTCTAACCAAAACTCCAAGTTGTAGGGTTAGCTGTTGATTCCCATCACATATTTAGTAGTTGAAATTCTTCATTTGTATAGAATCATCCTTCACATAATCATTACATATACTCATATGAAAGTGGACTCCATATAAATAAAATGCTGTCAAAAAAATTTCACCTTCACTGTGTGTATTCTGTAAGCCGTCTGTACAAGAAGTGGTGCTATTATAAGTTTTTTTGTTGGCAACATGAATATTATTGTTTGGTGGAGATTAAAATTAAATTTTTAATAGATTTTAATCAATACTAAACAAGGACTATATATACTTCTCAATATTAGAAATTTCTAGGTTGTAGACCTTTTTTCCCACTAAAAAAATACTCAATAGCTATTAATTCTACTTAAGCAAAATGGGCTTATATTAAATGAAGTAAAAAATCATATTAACTTTTAGCAACTAATAAAGATCCTATAGTAAACAAGTTTTATTTTTTATTTTTTTATTTTTTTTGCAAAAAATGTAAAGAAAAAAATATATCGAATAAATTCTTATGTTCGTACTGATGGAATTAAAATGAAAATTTTTTGAAATTTAAATAATTTTCGTGTTAATCCTTATTAATTCATGTTTCATGTTCGAGTGGCCATGCTAACATATATAAACAAATGCACCGCCAAAATTGAAGTAAAACATCCAATGTTTTAATCATTTTATACGAGGATTTTCACTATCATAAATTATTGAACTCATTTAAGTGCATCTTAAAACAAGTGGTTTATAACAAATCTCCAATAGGAATAATATATCAGCAGACAATGGAACGTGGGATTATATAAATTAATCTCATTAGAGTTCCAAGCTTAGCTACCAATTAGCAGCATCACGGCCGCCTTAACCACTTGCATATCGAAAGGTTGGCCATTTCAATTTTAATTGACATAAAAATAAAAATAAAAATTATAAACAATATATATGTAATCAATTCATTTGTTTTCTGATCATATATATACATACAAAGAATAATGTACCATGAGTTCAAAAATGAATAAGCATTGAATCTTTTAAAGCAAGCACATTATTTTTCTAAAAGCTAGGAAAAATTAATATCATTCCACAAATTACAAACATAAATAAATAAATAAAAACTATGAATTTCTTGGACGAACAATGATAATTAATAACAACCTCAAAAAGGCAAACATTCATGATTCATGAAAACAAAACATTAATTGTGCGTTACATGTCAAGTATCAACACAAACAAGGCTTCTAGGGATTTATTCCTGTACCAGAAGATGTTGCTGATTGGCAGATAAATCTGATATCAGAATGCAGACCTATGGATGCGGATGCGAATGCGAATGCGAGTGCATGTGATAATTGTGTAGCCGAGATCTAAAAAAAGAATCTTTGAATAGGTGGATGAACAATTTTGAACTTTAAACCGATTGGACATTTTTCTTTACAGAAACATTTTGTCGGGCTAAATTCTCAGCGATCTGTGCAAGTGACTGGAGGTTACATTTAACAATGGTGTCCACGAAGACGCTTGTTTCTTCTGTACTGTTACCTTGAGGTATGTCAACAAGGTAGGATTCCACGACAATTGTCTCGTCGCCGCCATCCGCTGCTGGGTGTAGGGTGGTAACAGAGCGATAGTTAGCCAGGCGGTGGTCGCCACCAACGACGCTGAAGCTGATGACATGGTGTTCGTCGTTGAGGATCTCAAGGCGCTCAGTGCTGTTCACAGCGGGGAGACCGGATATGACGTGGATCTCCCGGATGGTGCCTACGTCACCGTTTCCGACGGTTACGTTGCAACTCTTGACAAAGTGCTTGTATGCCTGTGGTTTGTCGAAGCGGCGGACGAAGGACCATACGGTGTCGACTGGGGCATTTATTTGCTGGATCACGGCGGAGCAGGACTGGTTTTGGCCCACGGCGTAAGTATGGTAGCAAGCGACGTGGTCTGGGACTTGGGTGCTGCAAGGCAGTGGCGTTCGCCACTGCAAGGCGGCGGTGGGAATCTGCTGGACTTGTCTATTCCATGTAGGAGCGGCGGTGGAAGCTGTGTTGGTGGTGGTGGTGTTGATCCTGTGAAGTAAAACAGATGATTTTGGGTGATTCAAAGTCATTTTCTTCAAGGGTTTTGGTTTTTTCTTGATAATCTAGAGAGAGTTATTTGAATATTGCGTACTGGGTTATACTTGTATGTACTCGTGTATATATATTCCGCCGGCCGACGGGGGAGGAGGGTTGAGTTTCCGACAGTTGAAAGGCGGTGGCTTGGATTATGAGTCTCTTCTTCCAAGTGGGCAATATGATATACAGATTCATGTGAGGGTTAACTAGTTGCTTCACGTGAATTTACAAAAACAACCCTATATACTTTCTTTGACTATTAAAAATTTAAAATAACATGTGATTTATNACTAGTTGCTTCACGTGAATTTACAAAAACAACCCTATATACTTTCTTTGACTATTAAAAATTTAAAATAACATGTGATTTATATTTAATTTTTGAACCTTACTATACGTACATAAAGAATTACATAATATTCACATAACACTTTATTATTTGCCAATTTTATATACAATCAACTTTTTTATTCGATTTTTTCCCTCCACTTCTTTTTCTGTAATCGTTTATGTACTATTTTGACGTACAAATAGCAAAATCCTTTATTTTTTCTTTTTTTCCTAATGATAAAAAATAAAACATAAAAAATTATCCTGCTTCAAGAAGGAGAATATAAAGAAAAGTTAATCAACGACAATTTATGTGCCTTATTCTTTGTCAACATTGGTCGAGTGAAATATTTTTCTCTAGTTCTTAATCACTTTCGAAACTGCAACAATGAAGAAGAATGTATAAAATTTAAACGATATTTGACATTTGGAGGATCCATAACGTTCATGAATGTAGCCAAATGCATCCCCAACATAATCTCTTGACCTTAGCCGAAAAGAAACTATCTTAGAATAAAAAGTTTGAAAGCTTCTTTCAATTGTTTTTCAAATATTGTTATTTATTTTTGAAATATTCTTTGATTTCTTGTAGTTATAAGTAATATAATACATATCTTCGATTTTTCAATAATTTTTTCCTCTTTCTTTTAATATGTTAGTAATCTTGTGTACTATGCACTTTGCGCACTATTATTTTTTAATGTTCTTAAACAAATTATTGAAAATGATGTGCATAAAATCAAGAAATGGTCTAATTTAAGAGTAAAAGTAAACACATTTTAGATGATACAAATTCTTCTTACTCGAATATTCCAAGTCCATTTGCATCTTAAATTGATTACTTAGTTGCACTTGCTTTAGATACAAGCTACTTGTTCAATTTGAGTACAATAATTTTATTATTTTAAAGTTTCTCTAACTTAATTCTTTAAAATAATTATCATTTTCAAGCGTAAAGATATTACGTTGCAACATGTTTATATGAAAATTTGAATTCATCGGCTAACAATCGAGATCACAATCTTAAGCAATTCAACACATCAAACACACTCTTAGTTATGTCGTATTTGATAAGATAGATAAAATAATTTAATGAAAAACTTAAGTAAATGCGACGATGAACACATCCAATATCAAATTAAAACTAGAAAATTCTGTGGGATCTCAAAATTATTCATTATTTATAATCAACCTAAACCAATTAAAGAATGTAGTTGCTCTCAAATCTCACGTAATGTTTTAACGTTTCTTGTCTTTTTTTAATTTATCTTGCAATATCACTTTCAAATAAATTAATAATTAATATTCAAAAAAATAATTTTACTCGTTTTCAAGTTCAACTGAGTGGGGTCCTCCAAGTCATTTCGCACAAATAAAGTTTTCCCAGCGTGCTGAAATCAAGTGGCAGCCTTCTTGATAATGCAAAATAAAGAAGCGAAAAGACTAAATTGCACTCCTCCAATGGACTCACCAACTTGGCCTCCTTTCTTTTTTGCCCTTTAACGTGAACTCTTACCCAATTGATATCATTTCATGTAATTTATGTCGCTATCATAAGATATGCATGTTGGAACAAGTCTGACATTGGCTTTATATTTGATTTTATTGTGCCAACTTTATTTTAAATGGAATTTCATTTTATGTGACTATACATGGAAATGTTAATCTGTACAATTTATGTTGAAATCTACTACAAAGTAATTTTTGAGCATGGCAATATGATAATTTAATTGACTCTAACAATAAGTAGTAGGTAGCCATAATAATTAAATGGTAAATTTATCTAACTTAGATAACGTGATAATTAAATATGAAATATTGTAAACTTTCAAATTTGTTATACAAATGTTCAAAGAAAGCATAGCGAAATTTCCTAATCGATCGAGCATGATAGCTTAAATAAAATTACCTTGAAAATTGAAAAGAACCCAAAATTTGACATATAACTATTATTTTTCCACATTAATCAGGCTAGTTTGCAATTATCTTATTTTGAAATTTTTGTACTTAGACAATCAAATGGAGTGCAAGTATGGAAATCTCAGCCAAAATCTAGTATTTAAACCAGCATAACCTTCTGCATTTGAAAATAAAAAATATTGACCTAAAATTCATCTTGAACCACAATGGGATACATAATTGTAAGTAACTTTTCCATGCTCCGTTTCAAGAAGCTCCTTAAAATTCTTTGACAAATACAAAGATATAAGAACAAAAATCACCATTATGCAATTTCACTAATAGCATTGTCAAGATATATTAAACACAAATCAAGTCCAAAATAACCAACTCAATCAAAAACTAACATAATTAGTTTTTGAAAAACCTAATTTTACAAAATTACAAAATCACAAATGAATCTAATAAAGTGAACTGATTGATCATTTCTTAGTGTTATGATTAGTAATGATCTACCGAACATCGCTGCTTATCTTATGTTAAATATTAGTGACACGTAATTGGCACTTAACATAAGATAAGCATTGGTGCTCGATAAATCATTCTTGATATATATACACACACATACGCATAAATAAAGGGAAGAACAAAAGAAATTATTACAATAAGACACAAAACTGCAAATTGATACCAATGCAAAATAGATTCACCCACTCACTGTAAGTACTTGAGGTTTATTGAACGTCTGTCTTCCAAATTATAATGGCGGAACTAGGCAAGTTGTGAACCAAGCTTCTACATCAGTAAATTGAACCTTGCCTGAACAATATCACCAAGAATATGAAAATTCTAGCCAAGAGGACACCAAGAACTCTTGATGAAGTGAGAGTGAGAATGAGAGAGCACATTACTTTCACTTAGGGATGTCAAATGGGCTAAGCGAGCTCGGCTTGGCTCGTGGACTGTTCGGGCTCGTCATTTCTCGAGCCGAGCGGGGGGTCCTGTCCAACGAGCCGAGACGAGCCGAGCTCGCTGAGCGGCTCATGGGCCGTGCCCACAAGTCGGCTCATCCAAAAATGTGGAAAAAAAATAAAATTTTATCAATAAAATTTGCAAAGAAAAAAAATCACCAACTCGCGAGCCGCTTGTGGGTTCGGCTCGGCCCACGAGCTCGGCTTGCCACGAGCCCAAACTGAGCCGGCTCGACTTGGCCCACTGCCATCCCTACTTTCACTCTGCCCGTTCAATTGAGAGAAATGGATTTCCTTCTATAGACTCCAAGAAGGGCAATTTTCCCTATTAACGATGTTGTTAGAAGCCATTAAAAAGTTCTAGAGCTGTTATAGGAGTCGAAAGTCTTCATAATCTGGCTTGTCATGCGGTGACATCCAAAAACAACACAAGCCCATTTTTTAACTTTGTTTCCATTTCTTTTGGGGATGCAAAACCTTAATTAATCAGGGGAAGTTGGGGTAAAATAAAGAAGAATGATGCGAGAAATACAAATTGGTAAATCAATATATAATATATACTGTTGACCTCCACATGGCCAACCGAGAGTCACTCCACGTGTTTTTCCTTGTGCACAACAACACACGGTTAGGAACACACGATCGTGGCGGCGGCCGCATACACTCCGACGGTCAAGTCAGTGGTCGATGATCAGAACGGTGCCGAAATTATGCAAGAGAGTGGGGAGGAGAATATATAATGCTTGAATGTGGAGAGCTAAGTTTAATATGAGTATCATTACCTTTGTCTCTTGCCAAACTTTGAGTATTTATAGATGAGGAGCACCGTTAGATGTGAGACACGTGTATGCATCTGACGGCGTCAGAGGTCAGCTCGTATGCGTCAATCGGCCCCGTCTAGAGTGGGCGGATTATTAATTCTCCTGAGTTGACATAAAGTTGATGTCATATCAATTAAACATATGGAGATGTCACGACCATAGAGGATCCTGACATGGATATACTTTTGAAATTGGTCACGGAGGGATCTGTTAAGGGAGCACTTCGGAGTGCCAAGCGCTTCGATTACAGGGGGCGCTTCGGTTGCTTCAATAGATTTAGTTTGTAGTATGTACCTTGCGATGAGTAAGTTGGAGTTCGGTTGAAATTGACATCACTTCAGAACCACTTCGTAGGGACACGTGGCACATCGTAGAGGAGTGGGACAGGAGTGCCGAAGTGGTTTGGTGAGTTCGGGGAGGCGTGCCGAAGTGTTTTGGTGCGGTGCGTAACACATACTTTATTGGAGAGCCATAGATAAAGCCAATTGCAGAAATTGAGAATGAACATGGGGAGTTAGAGTAACTCATAGAAAAATCAACAGCATTTTTTTTTTTTTTTTGCAAAATTTATTTCATATATAGTTTTATGATGAGCTATACTCGAGTAAACTGAGAAAGAAATTGAGGAGAAAATAGGGATACCGTAATTTTTTTTTTTTATCGAATGATTATTAGTGTAAACATTAAAAATTTCAATGACTATTATTTACAATATATTAAAAGTGGGGATCAATGAGAAACTTTTGAATACCACTTTTACACTTACATATTTACTCATATGCCCAATATACCCTCATAGTTTACTAAAAGAAAAAAAAATAATAATAAAATTGAAAGGTTGCAATGCATTAATAGGTTATATTTATGATCTACCCTTATTTAAAAGTTGTACCTCTACATACTATAATTAATAATTATTATTGCTTTAAAAGATTAATTCAACTAATTTTCACTAAACACAATTATTATTAATTATTAGTATACAATTAATAAAAATATTATTACATACCATTAAAAGAAATTATAATAATACTAAGTACCAAAGGTTAACTACGGACTACCAAAGGATTCAATTTATTTCCTCTAACCAAGATAATTAATAATTAAGTCAATGATTACGACTAATTATTAGTACACAATTAATAGAAACATTATTTACGTACAATTAAAAGAAATTATAATAATACTACATGTATAATTAACTTCAACTAGCATATTTTATTACATCGATTAATATTAATATATAAAATTTATTTAAAAAAATATTACTTATACAGTTTATTTTTTTAAACCTAATATTACATATTAAAAATAATATTGCATTCCTAAACAATTCTATTGAAAATAATAAATTCAATCCATAATTGAAAAGAATTGAGAGATGGTTATTTTTACAATTATTAATGTAAATAAATGAGAGGGGAGATGCATGGCTACTTTGTGTTAATACATACACGGTAATAAACGTATTTATTAAGACCATTATAGCTATAGAAACCAACATTTTATTTCTACTTCATGTTCAAAATTTATAGCTAATAATGAGGATAGATAAAATTGTTGTCAATGCAAGCAATTTGTTGTGAGTTAGAGTTTCTCAAAACTTGAAAATAGTCTAGATGATGTTTACGTATGTGAATGTATTCATGTTTGGCATTAGAGTTTTGGGGAAATCGATTTTCTGGTGATGGTTGCTTTGTCCTTATATATTAGCTATATGTCATTCTAAAAAAATAATGTAGTTCTTTTTCTTTTTTTATGATGAGTGTGTTTCACTTATTATATTAATGTTATTTAGTTTTGATATTTCGCTTGATTCTTAGAGTTTTAGAACATTTTGATTTGTGTTTTGTTGTTGTTTTATAAGTTAGGTAAATTGGTGTGAATGATGCGAAACTTGAAGAAAAGAGTGATTTTGTCATGAATCAAGGAGAAGATGTTGATTTAGTAAAACTTGATTATTGGAGGCTAAATTGAAAGAAAGAAGTGAACAACGGCCAAAAAAAATGGTGAAATTCAAGTTTGAGGACTCAATTGCAACTTTTCAATAGTTGATTCAAACCACAATGATAATTGAAGAGTGCGAAGACGTAGTGTGATGCAATTTGAAGTAAATAAAGAGTAAAATATGATCGCAATACTTTCAAAAATCCATTTCCACCACACAAGTGCACTTCAAATTTTTAGCCTAAGATCGAGGCTCCTTTTTGACATAGTAAACGTTTGAATTGAAAAAAGCTATCTTAAGTAAAATTATAACCCTTTGAGTAATCTTTACAACACATTTTGAATCGTTTCAATCGAATATCCAAAGAAAAAAGTTATGATAAAATACTGAAAACTGTGCAGTGCAACTGAAGCTTATGCGAGAGCCTAGGCGCTTAGGCACCACATTGCTGATTTTTTCCCAAAAGTTAGCGCCCAAGCACCAATTTGACAAGATTCATAGCGCCTAGGCCCTACGCCGTGTACAATTAGGATTTTTCAAGTTTAAATCATCTTTTAAGAACCCAATTTCAATCCAACTCTTCCAAGACTTCAAGAAGGTATAAATATCAATCTAGAGGCTACTTTCAAATACAATTCAACTGGGTAAGAAGGGGAATCAATCAATAGATCAAGAACATCAAGAAGGGGGATTAATTCAAGTTTCAAAAGAGTTTCTATTCTTCTTTATCTTTATGTTATTAATCATGATTTGTAGAACTCTTTCTTCTATCATGAACTAAAATCTTCATCTAAGGTATAATGTAACCAAAACTTGAAAATATGGTTTGATTTATTTTGGTTATTTCTATGAGATTTTTCTAATTCTATTTATTTTTTTATTGGTTTAATTCTTTCAATTAATTGTCCACTAATTGAATAATTTGAAGCTAGTTATTTTTGATACTCGAAAGGGGGAAATTTAGGCGTGATCTTAGAATGACACAACCTAGGAAAATTGAGAATCATATTTGATAGTTATGTGAAATCATAACCCTGGACTTTCTCATCTTCATTATTCTTCTAATTTTGCATTTATTTGTTAAATTCGTCACCACATTCATCATGTTAACTTAATTAAAATCATTAACTTCAAATTTCATTCATCTAGATAAAATAAGAGCTACACAATTATAATATTTAGTAGAAATTAAATATCAATCCCTATAATTCGACTCCAAACTAAATTATTATATTACAAAATTTGACATCATGTACTTGCAGTATATTTATGTTATATAAAACGCGTTACACTTTACAATATTTAAAAAAGAAGGATTGAAGATAAACTTTTGAATACCAATTTTACCCTTACATATTTAATATAGTGCCATTTAATATAATTCAACTTCGTTTAGCATCCATTTAAGTGTAATGTTCATTTTTTTTTTATATTGGAGTGCTTAGAATTTTATATTAATCAAATTAAGTATAATTACTTAAATTATATAATATAATACATAAAAGGTAGCATTAATATAAGGTAGATTAATTACAATATAAATTAATATTTATTATAATTCTAATATAATTATATATGTGGACGGGCTTCAATTTTAAGTGGCTAAGCTTAATTTGAATAAGTATAAAATTTTGAGTACTCCAATGTGCAAAATTAACTCTATACTTAAAAAAGGAGATTATGTGACATTAAATTGTTATTAATACATTATAATATTATTTCATATGTGTTTATATGTATATTATTATATTATTTATGTACGTGAGTTTCACTTAAAATTAACATTCATCTACTTATACACACACACAAAAATAAAATGTGGAGGTAGATAAAAAAATATTCAATTTATCATTTGTCCTTATATAATATCTTCAACATTCAAAGATTATAAATTGCACATTTAATCAATATAATTATTTAAATACAAAGGACAATAAATTGAAAAGAAAAATTTGCTTAAATATGATCAACAGTTAAAAGAGGAAGAGTCTAAGAGAGGAGAAATTATCTATCAATCTTAAAAACTTTACTAATTACTGCTAATAATTGTAAATTACTTACTCTTCCCATATTTGTATTGATCAACACCAATAAATACATGATTTGCATTTCAATTACACATTTTCCATTAAAACCAAAATTTTAAGTGTTAGTAAAAACTAATATTAGGTGTTCTAAAACAATATTAATATAGTATTGTGTGTTTTATTATTATTACACGTTCATTTTTGTATAAGCAGATAAACTGATGGTAATCTAATTACTTAATAGATATAAATATATAAAGAAAAGAAAAAGATTTTTATCTTGATACATTTAAAGGGAAGTTTTCTATTCATCCATTTGTATTAACCACATTCAAAAGAAAAATAAAACTTTGTTTTAAGGTTTTTCTCGTCTATATTTGTTTTGAATGTAAAGCTGGTTTGAATTAACATGACGAGCATGATTAGTATGTAAATTTTTGTTTCTAAATGTGTTTAAATGATACTTGTTTCGGTAAAAAGTTTATATTACAAACAAAATGTTTAATTTTCTTTTTCGAAAATCATTTACGTACCTTTAGTTTACTTATAAGTAAACATTTTAAACTTAATTAGACGAACATCTTTTAATCCGACCCTTCTTCGTGTCCGTGTCTACCACAAAGCTAGTCGATCCCAACTATTTTAGTTAAAAATAGAGTCCAACCAATGTCAACATAAACAAATAAATAAATAGAGCATTACATTTCAGTTTATTCAACATTTTCACGTTATGTAAATAATTTCATAAAAAAAATTTATTCATATATATTCTTTTTAACAGTTTTAATTTTTCTTCTAATATTATCAATTATCTTACCCTAAATACATTATTTATATCTTTTATTTCGTACATAAGACGTGCAACGTTCGTGTTTACTACTAGTTATAAAAAATTTCTTCAACGACAATTTTAAAATGTACTCAAACTTCAATTATCATTAGCAGATCAGCTGAATTAACCCGACTAATGTGGCATAGTGGATAATGGGGGTTAATAACCAAAATGGTCACTGAACTTTGTAAAAAGTTTTCACCGAATAACTGAATTTTAAAAATCATCAAAAATATCACTGAACTTTGTAAAAGGTTTACGTGAGCTATTAAACTTTAAAAATCACTCCATTCATCACTAAACTTTACAAAAAATTTAAACGGTGTTATTAAACTTTGTAAAAGGTTTCCCAGGAGATCATTCAATTCCCTAGAATTTTTTTTTTTAAAGTTTAGTAATGAATTAGATGATTTTTAAAATTCAGTAATCCCATAAAAATATTTAGCAAAATTTAGTGATGTCGTGGAAACTTTTAAAGTCTGTAATGACTTTCAATGTTAATATTTTTAATCAAGTGATGATTGGCTATTAACTTCATAAAATTATTTTAATAATTATTTTGAAATTTACTTCAGACTCGGTGATCATTAAGTGTCTATTAATATTGAATCGAAATATAAATACGAAAAGTTGCTTTCATCAAACCTAACAAAGTTGCAATTTTCTCTCTCCTTCCCCGTTGACGAAAAACAATGAAAAAGTCAAAAATAAGTTGAAGACTTACAACAGTACTTAAGACTGCTGAATTAAAAAATAATAAAAAAAAAAAACCCGTCTCTCTCTGAATTTAGGGATTGAGGAAATTTTTTCTTCGCATCAAACAAAGTACAATCTCTACCCAGCAGATTGTGCTGACATCCGTATATATACCGATAAATAAATTTTATTTGTGTATAGATGGATCAGGTATTGAACAAGGTGGGTTCGTACTGGTTGGGGAAAAAAGCCAACAAAGAAATTAACTCCGTTGGCGATGATATTAACGTAAGAATAATTATCCCTACATTTCTTGATTTCTATTTGTAATCAAAGTCGTTAAGATTTTTGAATTTTATTTTTTATTTTTATTTTTTTGAAGAGATTGATTTTGTGATATTAGTAGTGGTTATGGAATATTTACAGTGGGATACTATTGTATAATAAATAATTACGATCTCTTTAAAATTGGTTAGATTTAGTTTTTGATGTGTTCAGATGGTAGAATTCGGAAATTTCTGTCTATAGGAAGACTCAGTGTGAGGATTTAGCACACTTTTTCATACGAGTAAAGATCTGGTGGTCAGTTTTCGTGATAACACATTTACTGCTGCTTGTTTTTATTTATTTAATTGCCGTGCAGTTACACGATTGTAAGAACTGAGTAGAGAGAAAATTGCTTGATTTACTAAGGATTTGTGAAAATACTGTTGAGAGATAGATACACATTTTGAAGGACCATCTGTTATTTTTGGGTTTACTAAGAGGATTCTTTTTAAGTAATTGAACTCCACTTAATTTTTTCTTCTTGATCAGGATGTTTGAACATCAAATAGACTAGGAAATAACTGTTTCATTATAAAGAATGTTTGTTTCACACATGAGCAAGAAATGCAGAGGTCATATATCAAGTTTGGGCTGTATGATGGAATCAAAGTGATTCTTACTTCAATCTAAGCATTGGATCTCCTGTCTCATCTCTCATATTGTGCAATTTTGGGAAGTTTGCACTTTTCATCTCAACCTTCGTATCCCTCAAATTATTTTAGCATCAAACATCCTCTAGCAAAACTCAACCTTCCGTCCATTTTCGTCGTTAAAGCCATGTCAAATGATGAATTTGCTCCCATGGTGACCTAAATTTTTTCAAAAATTACCAATAGATAACAATCAAATACAATTGACAAAAAAGAAAGGAAAACCAATCCACGCCACAAATCCAGCCAAACCACCACCAGTGAGCTGCCGCCACTGCCTCACCCCACCCCAAAACTCACAACTACGACCGCAATCAATAACAGATAAAATGGACAATAAAAGCCGCCAATAATCTGTTACAAGGGAGATGAGAGTCCATGGAAGTGGAGTCAAAAGAAGCTAAGGAGCAACAGAAAAAGGAAGGAACAGCAGATGAAGGAAGGAGGAAGAAGGAAATAACGGCTGCAACTGATATTTGAAGGCCAATGAATGGTATCGTTTTGGTAGTCTTTGTATTTGTAATTAGAAGTGCGTTTTATCACTTCCTAACTTGTTTCTCTCCCCACATGTTATAACTTGATGGAGGGAAAGTATGGGGAGTACTTTTTGACATGATTTAGTTCCTTTTCCGAAGTCTTCTTCCTCCATATCTCTATCCTTTCTTCTCTTTCATCCCTGGTTGTAACTTTTTCATTTTAGTGCAATTAATCTCGTTGGGTGTTAGCTTTGAGTCTCATTTGTGTTATTAGTGTTAAATGTTTGAATTGATGAACTATTAGATGAGTTGAAGGGTGCAAAATGGTTTACAAAGATTGATCTCAGAGCATGGTACCATTAGAACAGAGTAGCAGAAGAAGACATTCAAAAAATAGCTTTCAAAACTCACGAGCGACTCTATGGATTCAGAGTGATGCCGTTTGGGCTTACCAATGCCCCAGTTACCTTCCGGTGCTTAATGAATGAAGTCTTCAAAGAGAAACTCAGGAAGTGTGTCTTAGTATTCTTCGATGAGACTTAGCAACCCACTGTAAACATGTAGCTGAAGTATTAGAACTGCTAAGGAAACATCAGCTGTTTGCCAAAGCAAGTAAATGCTCTTTTGGACAGCTTAGAATAGAATATCTAGGACACGTCATTACAGCAGAGGGAATAGCTGCAGACCTTTCAAAGGTGGTTGCATTGCACGAGTGGCCTAAACCAATTAACATTGAACAGTTTAGGGGGTTTTTAGGCTTGAATGGATATTACAGAAAGTTTGTAAGGGGGTTATGGAACTATGGCCAGGCCTTGACTCATTTATTAAAAAAAGATAAGTTCCACTGGAATGAAGCTGCTAATATGGCATTCCCAGAATTGAAGGCGGCCATGAGAACTACACCGTTCTAACGCTACCAGATTTTTCCATTTCCATTTGTAATTGAGACTGATGCCTGCCATGGGGGAAATTGGAGCTTCTCTGATACAGAACAAGAAGCCTATATCTTATTTGAGTAAAGGAATGAACAATAGGAACTTCGGATTATCTATATATGAGAAGGAACTGCGAGCATTGGTGACAACTATTGGAAAATGGAGGCACTACCAAGAGGGACACCATTTCATCATCAAAACAGACCACCAGTCCCTTAAGTTTTTGCTGGAACAAAGGATAACAACACCCTTGCAGTGGAAATGTCTAACAAAACTACTTGGGCTAAGCTATGAAATCCAATATAAAAAGGGGGTAGATGACAAGGTGGCTGATGCATTATCTTGCGGGGAAAACACTGATGATGTTTAGTGTTTAGCAATCACTACTATGACACCAACCTGGGTTTAAGAAATCACAAATAGCTGTCAAGGGGATGAAGAGGCTAGGAGCAAGATAGTTGCATTACTCCTCAATGGAGGGTCAGGTATAGATTTCACTTACAATGGGCTACTTAAGTACCAATCTAAAATATATATTGGATCTGCGGGTGGAGTAAGGAGAAAATTAATTGGGGCTATACATTCATCCCAAGAAGGTGGACATTTAGGGATACAAGCTAGTATTCATAGAGCTAAACAACACTTTTTTTGGCCTAGTATGGTAAAAGAGATTAAACAGGAGGTCTTAGAATGCGATACTTGCCAAAGATGCAAAGGAGAACATGTTGCACATCTTGGGCTATTGCAACCATTGCTTGAACCGCAATATGCCTGCAGCCATATTGCTGTGGACTTTATTGAGGGATTACCTACTTCTGGAACCAAAAATGTCATCCTGGTTGTGGTAGATAGGTTTACCAAACACGGCCATTTTCTACCATTGTTACATCCTTTCACTACCACCTTTGTCGCCAAATTAGTCCTGGATAATATATACAAGCTTTATGACATGCCACAAAGTATTATCTCAGATAGAGGCAAAATATTCACAAGTGCTTTTTGGCCAGAGTTATTCAAAAAGATGGGTACTAAGTTACAATTAAGCTTAGCCTACCATCCCCAAACGGATGGACAAACAGAGAGGCTAAATCAGTGCTTGGAAATGTACCTTAGATGCACGGTATATTGACAACCTAAGCATTGGATCAAATGGATTAGCTTAGCTGAATGGTGATACAACACCACTCACCACAATTCAATTGTAATGGCACCATTTGAGGCACTTTATGGAATCAAACCTCCTCAATTGGCTCTAGGGCCTTATCAGCACATCAATGTAACGACGGTTGAAGACTTGTTGGCAGAGAGGCACAAAATGGATCAAATCCTAAAAGAAAATTTGTTACAGGCTAGAGCTCGTATGAAACACCATGCGGACAAACATAGAAGTGAAAGAGCATTTCAAGTGGGAGATTGGGTGTATCTCAAACTCCACCCTATGCTCAAAATTCAGTAGTTAAGAGGGTGAATATGAAATTGGCAGCAAAGTATTACGGGCCTTATTAGGTTATTTAGAGAATTGGAGAAGTTGCATATCAAGTCGAACTACCAGCAGGGGCAATCTCAAGAGAATATCTTCCATTTGAACCTTAGGACAAAGTTGTTCTAAGGGGGAGTGATGATACGAGGGAGATGAGAATCCATGGAAGTGGAGTCAAAAGAAACTAAGGAGCAACAAAAGAAGGAAGGAAGAAGAAGGAACAGCAGATGAAGGAAGGAGGAAGAAGGAAATAATGGCTGCAATGATATTTGAAGGCCAGTGAACCCTGTCGGTTTGGTAGTCTTTGTATTTGTAATTAGAAGTATGTTTTATCACCTCCTAACATGTTTTTCTCCCCACCTGTTATAACCCGATGGAGGGAAAGTAGGGGGGTTACTTTTGACGTGATTTATGGAGGTGTATCCAATCAGGACTTTTAGAGACTTTTGGAGACTTAGAAAGTTTCGGTGTATTCAATTGAAACTTTTAGAGACTCTTTAAAAGTTTGGGTGTATTCAATAGAGACTTTTATAGATTTTTAAAAAGTCTCTACAAGTTTCGGGGTATTCAATTGAAACTTTTTAGAAGTCTCTACAAATTTTGGGGTATTCAATTGAAAATGACTTTCAGGGAATTTCTAATTTATGGGACTTTCATAGACTTTTTGGTAGAAAATACAAATAAGATTTCTCAAAACAAATCTCTCATCCATCGAGAGATTTCTCTCAACATAGGGTTTTCTCCTCCATCTTTTTCAATCAGGTATGAGTTTGACAGAACATGAGGTTTGATACTTTTCTCTTTGATTCGGTAAACCTTTACAGATGTTTCTCTTCAAATCTGGCCTCTTCTGTTGTATTTTTTCTCCTCCATCTTTTATTTTGACCCCTTTTTCCTCAATTCCTCGTTTGGCTTTTGGAAATTTCAAGAAAATCAATTGCATACTTTGTAGCAGCATTCCCTTTGTCTCCACTGACCCAACCCATTATGTGATGTTTCTTCTGAGGTGGAGTTGAGGTTGGAACTCGGGAAAGAAGGTGCAAGTCCTAAGGAGATCTTTATAGATGCAAATGAGAACTCTTTGGTAATTAAGGTGCAGAACAGTGGATATCTTAGGACACTCCTGGATACAAATAAACTTTACGGGATGATAAAGCCTTTTGAAACAATATGGTATATAGACGATGACCAATTGGTGGTTAATTTGAAGAAACAAGACCCAGAACTAAAATGGCCTGACATTATGGAGTCGTGGGAGTCCTTAACAGCGGGAGTTGCACAACTCTTGAGAGGAACATCAATCTATTTAGCCGGGGAATCAACTGAAATAAACCACAAGATTGCTCGAGAATTAGTTGTTGGTCTTGGGTATACACCACTCAATACAAAGGAGATTCTGGAATCATACAGCAAGGAAATTATTGATTCGTGGGTGGCCTACAGGGTTGTGATGCTGTAGCAGAAGCAGAAACTGCTATATTAGAAAGCCTCAGTAGCCATGCCCGAGCTGTTGTTTCGACATTAGGTGGGAAGCATGGTGCTGCTGAGAGACCAAATAAATGGCAGCATCTTTTTGCAGGATTCACTATTTGGTTGTCTCAGTCAAAAGCTACAGATGAAGAGTCAGTGAAAGAGGAAACCCAAAGACATTTACAAGACGGTCTTCAAGGTTATTCAAATGCAGAGGTCGTAGTCAAGCTCGGGGGTTGGGATGCTAATTACTCCAAAGCAGTTGCTCAAGC
>NC_036247.1:9013679-9034339 GCF_002742605.1 Olea europaea var. sylvestris | reverse complement strand
CAGGAAAAATGCAAAAGCCGTTGCTGGAACTGCTGAAGGAATATGACATGGCAATAGGCATTTTCCCTCGTGATGCCACCAACTATGAGTTCAATGAAGAGACGGGAAAGTTGACTGTCTACATACCATCAGTCTGTGAAGTGGGTTATAGAGATTCTTCTGTCCTGCGTTTCTCAACTGTTGTAACTGGATATCTAGAGAAGGGCAAGTTGGCTGATATAGAGGGAATAAAAACCAAAGTGATGATTTGGGTAAAAGTGACTGCTATTACATGTGAAAAATCAAAGCTCCATTTCACTGCTGGTATGAAGAAAACTAGAAGCAGAGATGCTTATGAGGTTCTTAGAGATGGCGTAGGTGTAGATAAGTTCTAAGATGGTTGAGTTGCTATCAATTATTTGGTTGTCGTAGTACATTTTAGAGGTATTTGGACCTTTTTTTAGCTTACTATCTTGATGTTTGGTTATTATAACTTTTGGAATAGTGACGTGTTTAATGATATTTATTTCATGAAAAGTGTTCGAAGTTAAAATGCCTTTTTCCGGTGATGACATCTTCATGACCAATATACTGGTTTCGTGGCAATGGAATATACCATGAACGTTTTGCCTGTCAAAAAGATTAGAACAAGCAAGGTGACCATAGGTAGAATTTTAAGAACTAGGGAAAATTGAAAAAAATAAAAATAATAATACTAGTAATGCACCAGCCGGGAATCGAACCCGGGTCTGTACCGTGGCAGGGTACTATTCTACCACTAGACCACTGGTGCTAGTTGTTTTAGCATCTGCAACATATATTGTTGATTAAAAAAATATAAACTAACCTAAGTATATGATTAAATTTGAAATAAATTTGTACATATTGAAATCTAAATATCAGCCTTACTAATATTCTTTCAATTTGCAATTGAATATGCAATTTCCTTAAATGAACAAATCACTCGATTAATCATTGGGTCGGACATACATAAACATAAAAAGTACAAATACATGTCCTTTATCCAAGGCACTCAAGTTTGATCAATAATTGAGATTTTTCATATGATTTATCGGTATTGAATCAAGAAAAAAGTGAGAGTTTACTTTAGCGACTTAGTGAAATACTTTTTTAACAAGTTTAACTCAATCCGTTGAGAATCAAAAGATTTTCGTTTTTCTAAAAGCATGTTATTGATTAATCTGTGCGTTGAAGACCCCATTGAAGGGTAATTCGTCCCCATATAAATTTCAAACTTGACATGTTTACAATGCAGAATTATATTCAAGCAAGTAATCTCAATTTTGTGGTGTGTACCATGTTCAAACAAAAACTAGAGTCCCACGCAGTGTGAACACGTTACAAAATGCCAAGATTCCTTTTATTTTGACGTCTTCCTTCTGGATATTTCCTTGATATCACAATGTTTTGGATCAGACCACGAGCCTGCCACACGCCCAGTCCAAGTGGACCCATTATCACCCTCCACGTGTCGGATTGTCAACGGCCCAAAATCACTTGCCGACTGCTATATAATCTTTCTACGCCAACGCCTTCAAATTCATCTTCTTGAATCCATTCTTACATTGTATTCTAAGATTTGTTCGAGTTTTCTTTTTCACAATGTTTCTTGAGGCAATTTCTGCTGTTTCGTGTTCGGGTTTAGGAACCTTTTCGAATTCGAATACCATTTTGAGCCCATCATCTTCTAATTTGAATCTTGTTTTGCCAAAAAAGCGTGGAAATGGGTTCGTAGTTTACGCTGAAAAGGCTAGTGTGCCACTAACAGGTGTGGTGTTTCAGCCATTTGAAGAGGTTAAGAAAGGTGATCTCATGGTCCCAATAGCTCCTCAGCTTTCACTTGCCCGCCAGAGGTTTTCGGAAGAGTGTGAGGCTGCAATTAATGAACAAATCAAGTGAGTTTTCAAACCTTCTTCTTCACTTCGTGTTTTTTACAAGGATCTAGTTATTTTGGATCTTCTAGTGATGAACTGAACAAATGGAAAAAAGAGTTCATGTAATCGATCTCAAGTTTATTAGCAACAATGCTTTGCTTGTTGTTGTTGCTTTTTAATAATTTAATCATTTAGATGAGCTGATTCAACTTAGCCCTTGTCTTTCATTCTTTCAAAATTACTTTTTTTAAAAGCTCATTTTCAACCATATTTTGTATGTTTAAACTTAAACTTTACTTATTTTTTAACTACACATTTTTAAAAAATTCACTGGTCAAAACAATGTTTTTCCAAAAGAATCGCCACCAAACAGGTTCATAGTATCAAAGCATACAAATGATCTAGACTCAAATCTCCATACACTCGATTATGAAAATTGTACATATGCCACCTTTCTCATAAAAAAAATGAACCAGATCTTGTTTGAGCTCCATTTTTAGAGAAGACTGCATTTTGGAATAGTGATTTGACAAAGAATGTGTGGTTAAAAAATATGGAAATTTTTTTTGAATTTGCATATAATATTATTTTATTGAAGAACGTGTAGTTGAAAATTAATGTATTTTCAAAATAAGGGCAATCAGGGCTGAATTTGGCTTTGTAAGTGTCAGAATCTTTTCTTTTTCTTGGTTTTCATGTCTGAAAATTCTTGGTACTTTCAAACAATTCCACTCATTCATTTCTCTACACTATTAAAACAAAACTATAACAGAAAAATTATTCACACTTAGATAAACGCTTTATGTTCTTATAATATTTTTTATACATCTTTCTAACAAATAAGTTCATCTATTACTTCTACTAACAAATTGATCTTCTCTTCTCGTTTCAGTGTGGAGTATAATGTGTCGTATGTGTATCACTCCATGTACGCGTACTTTGACAGGGACAATGTTGCTCTTAAAGGCCTTGCCAAGTAACTAAAACAGTCTCTAATGCTTTATTGAATTTCAGTTACTCTCTGTTTTCCCCCCTTTTCCCGTCTTAATCAAATGTGCTATGGTTTATTGTCAGATTCTTTAAGGAGTCCAGTGAAGAGGAAAGAGAACACGCCGAGAAACTAATGCAGTACCAGGTAATCAGTCGAGCAATAAACATCATACAGTTGAAATGAAACACTTCGTGAGAAAGTGAGCTTATTTTCTATTGACTTGGATGCATGTAAATATGATTTTGTATTCGTCTTGATGAATAACAGAACATACGAGGAGGAAGAGTGAAATTACATACCATTACAATGCCCCCGGCAGAGTTTGATCATATTGAGAAGGGTGATGCACTATATGGTAAGTATAGCTTCTTCTTTTTTTCCTCTGCAAGACCATGTTTGGTACATGTTCGAGAGAGCAGGATTAGACATGATTAAGGAACAGATACAGACACGTGACTTAATTTGTCGCGTCCATTCTACTGTACCGCACATGCCATAGATGCAGGGTGTGACTCCCTGCATCAATATTTTTACTGTCTCTCAATGAATTGTATTTTCTTGATTCAGCAATGGAGCTTGCTTTGTCCTTGGAGAAGTTAACTAACGAGAAACTTCTGAACCTACACAGTGTAAGCCCCTCTAACCTCTTTTGACATGTTTGTTACATTTGTACTGGTTCGAAAGCTGACAAATGACAAAGTGACGTCCACTGTTAATGACTTGTTCTCGATGAAACAGGTGGCCGATCAAAACAACGATCCCCAGATGGCAGATTTTATAGAGAGCGAATTTTTGGAAGAGCAGGTAAACTGCACTCTCTGTGTGTGTGTGTGTGTGTGTTCTTGATAAACGAATTAATCTAATAGATTTAACAACATGACAAAATTTAGCTAAGAACTCGATTTGAGTCGATGAAATAAGATTTTTGACTTTCCAGGTTGAAGCGATTAAGAAAATTGCAGAATATGTTACTCAATTAAGGATGGTTGGGAAAGGACACGGTAAGATATATATTCCAAAACATCATCTTCACTAGAGTATATTCTTATTCCACATGCTGAACCTTTTCTTGTATTACTGAATGCAGGAGTATGGCACTTCAACCAGCAGCTCCTTCACAATGGCAACGGTGCAGTATGAAGATGCCTCGTATTGTTTGTTTTCTGTCTCCATGTATCAGTTCTGAGTTGTAATAAGTGTTAGTTCGACTTTCTATTTTCTAGACAATGTTGTAGATTGGATCAAAACCTGAAGCTTTGTAATGTCTGTAAAATAGAAAACCTTGTACTAGAATAATGTTTGATTAATCTTTGTTTAAAGATAATGCTCTATTTACTAATCTTATTCTGTATTTCATAAATACATGACACTGGCAGTGCCTAATCCAAGAGATTTCACGAATAAAACGTGACCAATTAACCATCTATAGTGTGGAGCAACTGTTCTGTATGCCCTTATTTCTACATGTTATAGATACATCAGCAATAGCAGTCGATATTAATTTGCTAGTCGTTACTACAAAACAAAGACGAGACCTATAATTGAAGCTGAAAGAGAGGTAAAAGGATGTACATCAACACTTGCAAATCAATCCACTACATATTTAGTATTTAACAATATTTAACTTCTTTTTCATGGTTAATATTGTCCAGTAGTATCTAATCCTCGTACTGAACATGCCACTAGTGTTCAAATTGTTCAGAAACAAAATCTCCAGCACAAAACTTTCTTTCTGTGTTTTTTGTTGTGGGCATCAATAGGGAATGAAGAGTGTACCATCTCCCACATAACCTGTATATCTGTATATCCTGCACAAGCCTCCATGTCCTTGTAAAGAGTAACCATCCCTTGCCCTTTTCCTGTAAAGAAATGGAAATGATTTTGAGGCTAAACAACTTTTTATTACCACCAAAACAAAGTAGTACCCAATATTTAATTCTTGAATAGACACATCTAGCAATTATATTAACCTTCCAAACATCCTTAAATGGAAGATTAAGCTACAAAAATCCAAACCTACATCCAAAATTCCATTTTTTGATTATTTATGTTCCAAATAGTATCCGAATGCTTGTTTTACTCCTCGTTCTATTAGCAGCTTCCGAGGGGACGTATTCCCACGAGGAAGGAAATCCCTCGGCAAGTTGCCTCCAAGAATGAGTCTTTCTCTTCTTGGTTTCTGAGGAGACATAACCATACACTAATGAAACATAAACACATAATATAAATGGATTTCATTATCGTATAATACGATGGAAATCATTCAAGTTCATCTTACCTTTGGTTTTATGTCTGAAAATTGAAGTAACATTAACAAGCATATCCTTTCTTGTTGGACAAAGAAATAAGTCCCTGAAACTAAAGCACTGCCAAAATTTTCTACTCTCCATTTCCACAAACACCTTCTTTTCATCATAGTCTACATATATTTTCTCATTCACTAAAACCCAACTTTATTAGTTAAAGTTTATGGCACTAAAAAACAAAAACCATCCGACATTGCAGATGGAAACAAGCATCAGGACAAAAAGGCTTCAAAATTCAATAATGTTAAATGAATTCATAAATAATTATGAATGCTCTAGTGGGACTATTCGATTCAGATTTTTTCTCATGATTAAGCTAATATAAAAAGATTAAGCTAGAATATATTAATTTCTTTAAAAGGGCCGGGAAACTAAGGCAACCTAGCACAAAATATATACTACCACCCGTATTGACCACGTTGACCTTACCTCAAAGATCAAACTACGATCCGGGGAGGGGGGGAGGAAGAAGGGAAGTGAGTAATATAAATATTGTTAAGCCTTATATGATCCAACATCTTATACCCTTTATCCTGAATTTGAACTACATTTATGTAATCTTAGGAAAGGTCTAGTGGGACACTACAATTTGATTCAGGGTTTCCTTATGAATAATCAAATATAAAATAAGAACAGGAAGATTTAGATTAATTTGATTAAAAAGGAGTGGAATTTGGAAAAAGTTGTGATAGAGAGAAGAAATAGACATTTTGAGTAGGAAGCAATTGGTTTGGAATTTTGCTTTTCCTACTTATTAGTCTAACCAAAGATTCTCTAGTTTATTGCTCAAGGAAGGTGCAGAAAGGCCCCACGGTCAAACGGTTGGTTGGTTTTTCCTCCAATGTCTTTGTGTTTGAGTGGAGAACTCTTGTCCTCTCTCACCTCACAAGATTAGGCCATCAATAATGTAATGAGTTTGATTAGAAAATTCAGTGACTAATTTGAGTTGTGCTAGTGGAATTGAAGAGTCCACTGTGATCTGGGAAGGAAATGTTATGTGCTATACACGTCATACTTGTTCGAATTACTATCCACGTGGTTTGCACATACAAAAATAGAAGTGGGTTGTCGCTTGATCCATCACCCAACATATGGTCGTTCCATAATGGTGTCAAATATTAGTTAATTCAGCTAAAAATTGTCAGTAAGGACATTGATCCTCAACGACGATGGATTGTAGAATCTTATATTGCTCGGAGAAAGAAAGTTTGGGTACTATAATATAACTATAAGTTTTGAACAAACTCACACGTGGCCAATACTTTTTTTCATGTGGAAGTAAAATAAGGATGAGTTTTATAGATTTACGGCTTTACAACTTTTGATAGGGCTCACTAATTTTATTTTGCCGATTTTATACAATTTCATGATCGGGGTGTTGACAAGAGATACCCATCAATATCCGAAGAACTATAATTACATGAAATTTTTTTATTATAATCCATTAGTAACATATGATAATACTAATACATTACACATGGTAAAAGTAGTAAGTAGAAACCAAGCATGTGCTCTCCAAATCTGTTGATTTAGTCAACTAACTGATTACTTGACATCTCACCAACTTGTCACTGTTGGACCCGAACTTGTTCTTTTTTTATCATTTTTAGGCTGGGCAAAATTTGGCACTACTATTTACTCAACCAAAACATTACACTAACATAGCATTGCCTAAGATTGGGTAAGTGGATTCGCACCAACGGCTTTGATCTAATGTCCATGGTGGGCATCGGTTATAGTACCACCATGGACGTGATAATATCCGGTTTTGCCACGTGGCGATGCCTATCATGGACATTATAATTCATGTCCATCTTGGACATTAGATCATTTTTGTTCGTATCAAACACGCATAAATCTATGACACAGATTATGGTACAAGAAGTTGACACACGTATCCCTCTATTCAAGGACTTGTTCACTTGTGTCAAATTACTTAAAAATCAAAAGTCACGGACAAAAAAGGATACTCAAGTAAAGAAGGATATGGCCTGGTATTCTAAATAGATCGTCCAAGTTTGGAATGATAGTTGTGACAAAAGCTTACATTGATAGCTTCATCCTATAAGATCAAAGAAAATTATATAGTTTCTATGGTTTATGTTGACCTCGTTCTCTATGAGGATGATGCGGACAACAGATACCGGGTCCACTCATATACACATGAGTAAATTCCAACATGTTTTGATTGGAAACTTGGTCGAAGGAGTTTTCTGTATATGAACGTGGGAGATATTCTATGATACGAGACAAAAATGTTCAGATGTCGATGAGATATACGGGAATGATTGTATAATAATAACAAATCACAAACAACTCAAACAAAGCAAAGTACTCATAACTCTATCAAGGCAAGTGTATAATCAGCAAGAGAAAAGACGTTGTGCTTTGTAGGTTAGAGGGAGGCTATTGGGCTATGAGTTAGGTCCCATCGACTACGAGATGGGATGGGGGCTGCTAAAATTCTTCCTGCCATGACCTCCACCAAATTGGTTGAACTTAGGGAAAAATTTAGGACCCTAGACAACATAGAGTTACTAATCCCTGAGGCCCATGAATGCGCTTGTTATCTGAGGCCCGATTGTGTGGCAGTTAGTGAACACATGCTGAAGTCAGGTATGCATCTACCTCTGCACCCATTTTTTAAGGTGGTACTTAGGTCTTTTACGTTGGCTTTGACCCAACTCTTGCCAAATGGATGGAGTCAATTATGGGGGCTTACTTCTTTTGGAAGGAGACCTTGTTGGGGGAGGATATGCGTATGCATGTCTTTCAAACATGTTTCCAACCTTGCATCCTTGGGAAGTGGGAGTCATCTGAAGCTATGCCACTTTGATCACCTCATAGACCGAAGCAAGTACTTCTTAGACTTCGGACTGATGGCCTCAAAGGGTAAGCACCAACCCCACCCCCCACGCCTTTTAAGCAAGGAGTTCCTTTAGATTTTGAAATTGTTTTCACTGTTTGCAAATGATTTTGGGAGGTAGAAGTACCCAACTCCTGACATGGCTTTGATTTTGAATGCCGCCACCACTGTGGGCTCCAGGGCTTTACGACCCTTCTTTGGAGCTGCTGTGCACGTGAAAGAAAAACTTGAGCACCTCGGCAAAGATCATGCTAAAGAAGGCGGCTAAGAAGCGAGGCAGAGGGTTGACAAACGTCTGGAAGGAGTTGATAAGGGCAAGGGAAAGGTGGATGAGCCACAGAAAAAGAGAAAACAGTCCCATAGCAGCTCTTCCTCCAAGAAGTTTGGCATTACTGTTGCCCTAGCTGCTAAGTCCACTGCTCCTCCACCTCCTAAGTTGATGGAGGCTTCAATGAAAGCAGTTAATGTGGAGACGGTATTGCCATGTGGTAACGCCTAATAACTCATGTCTATCGTGTACATTATATCATTTTTGTTGTTATCAAACGCACATCAATCTATGGCACAAACATTATGGTACAAGAAGCTGACACATGTATCCCTCTCTATTCAAGGACTTGTTCACTCGTGTCAAATTGCTTAAAAATCAAAAGTCACGAACAAAGAAGGATATGACCTGATATTCTAAATAGATCATCCAAGTTTGGAATGATATTTGTGACGGAAGCATACATTGATAGCTTCATCCTATAATATAAAAGAAAATTATATGAGCTTCTACGGTTTACAAAGAAAATAAATTGAAGTATACACCTTTTCCAACATATGGTCAGGAAAACTTCACTAATTATTTATCGAGAATGATAACTGAATAATGTAACATTCTTAAATTTTAACATAAACTTACTGAGTTCTCAATTCATCTTGCTAAAATTTCTTCAAAGTTTTCCTTTGTTCTTCAACAGAGGCCACTTTTTTTTTCTTGATCATTAATTTTGTCGATAATTACTGCATTGGTCAAAACAGAAATTGCTAATCGACGATGTTAGCATAAAACCAAGAATAAGGAAATGTGCAACTAAATTGAGCGAATACTTATCTAAGTTCGCTAAGCATATGTTCTCTTTCTTGTTCATCTATCAACTCTTTCTGTAGCAAGTCTAATTCAGCATCAGCAATTCTGCACTAGTAGCTTTCTGCTTTCACGTATCCATTTTCTTCTGATCATCTAAGGTGTGTACAAATTATAAATAGTAAGATAAACAAATGAAGCTACAACATTCTAATCAATGTAGCGTAAATTTTTGTCCAAATTATATATATTACTCAATGGAGCACATTGATACTAATATGGTGTAACGAAAAAGCATTTGTCACAATGTTACGTAAACCAACAAGCCAAAACATAAATCCATATTTGTCATGGAAACCAACGTGCCAAACCATAAACTCAATAATACAAAGCATGTTAGGCTGAGCTTAAAAGCTACTTAAATTTTTTTATTTCAAACCTTTTTGGATATTTCAAAAAAAAAGTATACTAGTTTTTCCATGACATAGTTCAGGTTCGAAATATGTAACTTAGCTATTTTCAGTGTTTACTTACTGAAATATTATTTTCCTTTTAAACTTACTCATTTTCTTTTATGTAAACTTATAAGTAATTTTTAAGCTTTGTGAGAACGCACATAAATCAATAAGCCAACACGTGAACTAAATATTCTGAAAGCAATTCTAATGGCAGTAAGCATACAGAAAGAACAAATCAATTGAGTAGCTTCATACCAGCATAGAAGAGAATAACATTTGATGCAAAAGCAAAGGACTTACTCTAATAACAAAATTATACATTTAACTCCAGCTTTGGAACAGGCAGTGGCTATATCAGTTTTCATTCGGCAAAGACAGAAAATTAACACTGCAATATCCTATCAAATGTCCTAATATCTCCCATATAACAAAAACATCCACAGCATCGGGTAAATAAATGTATCAAGTATTCCCAATTTAATAAACTACAACAACAAATAAATACTTAAAAAGTTAACTTAATTAAAAGTAGTCCCTAAACTTTTTATAGATGCGACTTATATTGTTAATACGTATCTAGTTCATTCAAAATAAGTGACTTCCTAACTCAGTTACTTAGAAACCATCTTTCAGAAATGTTCCTGTGCTTATTAAGAATGATTAAAATCCACCTTAATTTCAGTGGTGTATCGTATTACATTATATAGAGCTTTACAAGATAGTATAAATGGAATACAAATCAATAATTTACAATGAAATGGAAACCGTGTAAATTAGCCTCCTTCAATTACGTGATTGGCATTGGCATGCTATGGGAAGATTGTGATTGAGGAGTAATATCCTCAATCACAGTATTATTTCCAATACCCCCCCGCAAGCTCAACGTCGGATTTGATCGGACATGGAGCTTGGAACGAAAGAGCTCAAATAGAGGTCGAGGAGCACTCTTGGTAAAGATATCAGCAACTTGTAGATGAGATGGGACATATTGTGTACGAAGTTTTCTCGCGACAACAAGCTCACGAAGAAAGTGGTAGTCCAATTCAACATGCTTGGCCCGCTTGTGTGAAATCGGATTGGAGCTTAAAAAAATGGCACTTTTGTTGTCACATAAAAGAGTGGGCTGCTGAGGCATGGATACCTTGAGATCATGCAGGAGATGTGTGAGCCAGATGAGCTCAGCGGCAGTGGAGACAAGGGCACGATACTCAGATTCACGGCTGGAACAAGAGACAGTCGGCTGTTTCTTGGCACTCCAAGAAACTAAATTGTCGCCAAGATAGATAGAATAACCAGAGGTCGAACGACGAGTATCCGGGCAGCCGGCCCAATCAACATCAGAATAGGCTACAAGAGCACCAGGAGAAGTGGAAGGACGAAAATGTAGGCCATAGTGAATGGTGCCTTTAACATAGCAGATGATGCATTTAACAGCCAGAAAGTGATCATCAGTGGGAGCGTGTAAGAATTGACTGACAGAGTTGATAGCATGAGCAATGTCGGGCCTTGTGATAGTCAAGTACTGTAGTGCACCGACGAGGGATCTATAGAGAGTAGGGTCTAAAAACAGAGAACCATCAGCAGAAAGATGTTGAGAAACAACCATGGGCGTGTGAACATGTTTACTGTTAAGTAATTGAGTTCGAGTAAAAATGTCTCGTGCATATTTGAGCTGACTGATGAAGAGACCATCAGAAGTTGGAGTGGCTTCAAGACCAAGAAAATAGCTGAGAGAGCCTAAGTCTTTAGTGGCAAACTCAGAGTTAAGTGTACGAGTGAAGCGGGCAAGAAGTGAAGAATTGTTGCCTGTAATAATGATCTCATCAACACAAAGAAGTAAATAGATAATATCGGACTTCTGATGAAAGACAAATAGAGACGTGTCCGCACGGCTGCAAGAAAATCCAAGGCGAATAATAAAGGAGCTGAAGCGCTGAAACCAAGCACGAGGGGCTTGTTTGAGACCATAAAGAGCTTTCTTCAACTGGTAAACATGGTCTGGAAAGCGAGGATCAATATATCCTGGAGGCTGTTCCATATAAACTTGATTAGTAAGAGTACCATTGAGGAATGCATTTTTGACATCAAGTTGATGAAGGGGCCATTTTTGTGTAATAGCGAGAGAGAGTACAACCCGAACAGTAGTAGCCTTGATTACGGGACTAAAAGTATCAGTATAGTTAAGGCCAGGGACCTGTGTATAACCTTTGGCAACAAGGCGGGCTTTAAGGCGCTCAACAGATCCATCAGGTAAGTATTTGGTTCGGAATATCCATTTGGAGCCCACAATGTTGGTGTTGGCAGGGCGAGGTACCAAAACCCAGGTGCGATTATTCTGTAATGCATGAATTTCTTCATCTATGGCAGCAAGCCAAGCAGGATTTTTAACAGCAGATTTGAAACCTTTAGGCTCAGTCGATACAAAAAGAGCAGAAAGAAGACCAGAAGAGCCTAAGAAACTAAGATTGGTTGGATATCGAATCTTGAAAATGCCAGCTTTAGCTCTTGTAAGCATAGGATGAGTGGCCAACGGGACCACTGCAGTAGGTGTGGGATCTGCACCAGGTTCAAGAGGAGATGAACTTGGAACCGAGGTCTATAAAGAGGCACCTGCAAGAGAATGAGGATCCTGCAAAGACTCAATCACTAGATCAGTACACATAATACATGGATTAGAACTGAATTGTGTGAGTTGTGAAGAACGAGTGTCAGGGAGTGGGGGAGGTGGATCTGCATGGGTGAGGCTAGGTTCCAGAAAATTGGAAAAGTTAAGGGAGGATATAGGTTGAGTTTGAGAGGTAGCAATGCAAAGAAAATGAGTTTCATCAAATTGAGCATGGCGAGTAATATAGAGCTTAGAGGTGGAAGGCTCGAGGCAACGAAACCCTTTGTGAGAGGGACTGTAACCTAAGAAAATACATGGGATGCTGCGAGGAGAAAATTTGTTAGGCATATAATCTCGTAAGCAAGGATACACATGACAACCAAAAGGGTGAAAGTTTTCATAGTTCGGAGGGTTACCATACAAAATCTCAAAAGGTGATTTACCTCCAAGGAGTAGTGTAGGCAAGCGGTTGATGATGTAAGCTACAGTGCTGAACGCATCAACCCAAAAGCGAGGAGAAATGTGGGAGTGAAAAAGGAGTGCTAATCCCATCTCAGTTACATGGCGATGTTTTCTTTCAGCACGACCATTTTGGGCGGGTGTGTATGGACATGAGAGCTAATGGTGAATGCCACTAGAGCGGAGATGATCTTGGAAGAAATTACTTGTAAATTCACCGTCGCCGTCACTTTGGAAAATTTTAATTCAAGTGGAGTATTGATTTTCCACAAATTTTTGAAATTGAATAAAAACATTATAAAAGTCAGATTTCAATTTTAAAGGATAGAGCCACGTGAAACGAGAATAGTCATCGATAAAAATGACATAATAGACAAATCCTAAATTAGATTTGACTGGAGATGGACCCCAAATGTCGCAATGGATAAGATCAAGTGTTTTCAATGACCTATGTTCATTTCGAGAATAAGGCAAGCGATGACTTTTAGCAATTTGACCTGTGCCACATAAAGTTGGAGAAGGCAACAAAGATGTAAGATAAAGCTGGCATTTTTTATTCAATAGAAAAATAACAGAATGATTGACATGTCCAAGTCGTGCATGTCATAAATCATAGGACGCACGAAGCGATTTATTTTTAAGAATAGAAATAAAAGTAGAATGACTTCGCTCAAACACATATAAGCCTCCATCACGCTTGCCGAATGCCACCACCTTCCTGTTTTGCGATTCTGTACAGTGAATATGTTATTAGTAAAGGTAACGGATAAAGGAAAATCTGATGTTAATTTACTGATGGAAAGTAAATTCTTGGTAAGGCGAGGTACCGCTAGGACATCAAGAAGATGTAGATTTGGGGTAGGGGAAATTTGACTAGTATGGGTAATGGGTAGTGAGGCACCATTCCTAACAACCACACAATCCTTACCCATGTAATTTGTGGCCTGATCCAATTTAGAGTGATCCATGGTCATATGGCCTGAAGCCCCTGTATCCAAATACCAGTCAGAGTCCACATCTTCATTTAGAGAACAAGATCTCGTGAAGGCTTCAGCAAGGTGAGCTGGTGTCTCATTCCGATCATAGCGTTGAAGGCACCGATCGGTAAAGTGGCCATCCATCCTGCAAATCTGGCATCTTGGTGGACGACGCCATTGGCTGTAGTTGGAGTGTCCTTGTCCACGACTAGATGAACTGCAACCACGCCCACCGAAGCGACCCTGATGACTACGAGAAGAGCCACCACGATGGGTGGAATTTTTTGTGACAGTAAAGGCTGTCGCTGCTGGAGAAGATGAGTCAAGGGATTTCTGAAAAATTTCAAAACTTTCGGCCTTTGAGACTAAATCTGCAAATGAGGGCAGAGAAGTTTGGGCCATTTGTGCTGTGGAGAAACTAGAGAAATCAGTACCGAACCCGCGGAGAAACCAGTGCACCTTGTCAGTACCATCAACTGGACAACCAATTGCATGTAGTTGATCACAAATTGCTTTGAAGGAACGTGCATACTCAACAACCGATCTATTGCCGCGTTTCATTAATTGCAAGTCATTCTTAAGGCGTAGTTCTCAAGCTTTAGAACAATGGCTAAATGCATTTTCTAGTGCCAGCCACACGTCTCGTGCGGTGGAGAAGCCAACTACCTCAGCCATGGCTTCCTCTGTGAGGGAGGAAAGTAACAAACTGAGGAGACGCTGATCAATATTGTGTTGGAAATAATACTGTGATTAAAGATATTACTCCTCAATCACAATCTTCCCATAGCATGCCAATGCCAATCACGTAATTGAAGGAGGCTAATTTACACGGTTTCCATTTCATTTACACGATTTCCATGCTAGGTATTTGTCGCTTGGCATGAGAGAAGTGGTAGCGTCAAGTTTTGGGGGCTGCACAAGGGTGCCATCAACATGTCCTAATAATTCTTGACTTTCAAGAAGAGGGAGGAGTTGGGCTTTCCAGAGAAGATAATTTGAGGAGGAAAGTTTAGTGGTGATCATGTGGATTAAGGTATTGAAAGGAAGAAGGGTGGCAGAAGTTTCAGAAGCCATGAAAGGAAGAAGAAGAAGAACAGGATATGTGGTATGTATGTTAAACCATTTGGCTCTGATACCATAAGAATGATTAAAATCCACCTTAATTTCAGTGGTGTATCGTATTGCATTATATAGAGCTTTACAAGGTAGTATAAATGGAATACAAATCAATAATTTACAATGAAATGGAAACCGTGTAAATTAACCTCCTTCAATTACATGATTGGCATTGACATGCTATGGAAAGATTGTGATTGAGGAGTAATATCCTCAATCACAGTATTATTTCCAACACTTATAACTCTTGTACTATTGATGATTAAGTAATCATTATGTCTAACCTAGTTGATCCAATGGTTAATCAGGAAATGTCATTTAAACAATGTTTTCTTACAACATTGTTGATAATGTTGGTAGGTTGCAAAAAAGTGTTGGATGGAAGAGAAATTGTTTTTAAAACTGTTGAATGACAACGCGTCACAGATTCCGTCTCAAGGAATTGAATAGGACGTGGCAGTGCCTGTTGTGTTTAGCACACAATAAAGCAGGGACGGATTTTGGGGGGAGGGGGGGGGGTCTCGGGTCCAACAAATTTTTTTTAAAGGTTTTTTTTTATTTTTTTTGGTAAAAAATCAATTTTTTACGTGTAAATTTTTTTTTCCACGTAGTAGTCCAGTTTGAAATTTTATAGCCCGATTTTGGATCCAATCCTGAATCCATCCCTGCTTATTATAATTAGTTGACTCAAAATTACACTGAACAAAGCTCAACTAATTGACTTAAAAACGAAATTTGGCTTAAAAGTTTTACGAGATAATTCATTTATTAGTGGTTGTTTAGAAATAAAAATTTGGGATTTAGTGTAATTACTTTCTTGAAAGCCAAACTAAGGTCAGAAATTATTGTAATGGGCTACTCGAGTTAATTTTTATCTTTCCTTTAGACGCATACAATAATTTGTTCAACGTTATTAGAATTCAACAACGTAATACAATAATTACTAGAAGTGAGCTTAGTGTTCGTTAGTCTTGTTTTCTCATCTGAAGCCTTGTGTACTACAAGGTCAGTTTTTAACTAAGTTAGTAAAGAGCGTACATCGAATAGTTATGGAATTCTGAATGCGATTCAATATCAACGTTCAAATACAAAACCTACTGAATTTTATTTTTTTTCCCCCTAAATATACAGATTTAGTAGAATTTGTTTACGGGAGGTCACCCCACTTACGTATACGATGACAACCTAACTTCAATATGATCGCTCAGGTTATATTTTTTATTTCAAACCAATTTGTAATAATTCATAAATAACTTGTTTGTTAAGTTGAATTAGAGACGTGGAACATCACTTGAATGTGAGGGCAGGCCTCTTTTGTACGAGGGTTGTCACCAAACAATGCTTAATTGGATTATCAAACTTGATCAAGAATGATAAAGCGTTTGATCACGTCTCTCCTACTAACTATTACTGTAGAAAAAATCGTCGCATCTCTCAAAATCAAGTTGATATCATAGTTGAAGGTTTCGCGTTCGATTTTTCCAAGGAGAGGAGAATGATGTCGAGAATCATTTAAACATTAGGGTATGCCTATTTCTTGGGTCTAATCTTAGGTGATAAATCGTCCCCTGGTTTTGAAGAATAAGATCACTCTCCAATTCAAGAGAAAAATGGTCTGACTGGGAATAAGTTTTCCTCCCCGATTTTGATTTGCTTCAATCATTTAATCATCGCATGCATTCAGTCAATTCATGGTAAAAGCTTGACGATACATAGAACACAATTTTATTTTATAATATAATTATTACCTTCGAATTACCCATATTACTTTTCTAGTAGTAAGGTCATTTCAAACTTTTTCTAGGAACAAGAATCAGTAAATTAGGTGTTTATTTCGAAAAGGACAAAAACGATAAATTATTTTTGACAGGTAATTACTGTCTTGACCACAGGGAAATTTGACAAGTATTTCTTTTACCATCTCTAGAAGCTAGGAATTGCCACCTTTGACTCCTAATGTTGCATCAGATATTGAAGACTACACATTTCCCAATTACACTGGGGAAGATGACGAATAAAAATTAATTATAGTGCTCAAATATCACTGTTATAAATTATTAGCAATGGCTTAAAAGATTTCTATAGTTTTCATTTTTTTCCTTTTATATCACTATATATTTCGTATCTAGTGAAGACATGCAATAAAAGAATCAATGGCTCTTTAAGAACATCAGCACAATAAAGAATTTACAAATTTAATCAATAATTAAATAATTTATTGACTGAGAATATTTAACTGGTGTGTATTATACGTAAAATATCGAAAATGCAATTTAGAAAATTTCGTAACGAATTGATGGTGAAAGAATAAAAATAAATGAAGAATAAATTTCATTCTCTATTCTGTATTTGGATGTTATGCACGCATGCATGTATATATGTATATATGTATGTATGTATGAATATAAGATGTAAGCATGATGAACTGGTGATGCGTGTAGATAACATATTATATAAATATATGCATAAAAAAAGACAGACAGACATACTCATTCTTTGATGATGTAGATCCGCATTAATAGCAGCAAATATTCTAATACTATTAAATTTACAAATTTTATTCATTTTTTTTATTACGAATATTATGAGATTCATCAATTTTTATATATCACTCATTCATGCAGATTTTACTAAAATGAAGAAAGTTTTGTAATAATCTCAAGACTGAAATATTTAGATTGGACGCTTTTATATAACTTAGATTAACTGCAAAACTAGGTTGTGAACAACTTAATCAATTATTAATATGTTACTTTCATTGTGTTTTTCTATGTTTTCGGATAGTAGGTCACCAACTTGGAAATATAAATGTGAAACGGTTCATTTCAAGACAAAAATCTTATAATTTTTTTTTTCTTTTTCACGTCTTCTAATTAAGGACCATTGTAATTTAATCCTATGGATTTATTAGCCTCCCACAATTTCGTCATTTTTTTTTTCATATGATTATCAATTCAAGTCCCTTTGAAATCAATACTCGTATGTTTGATCCATAGAATAGACATTATACTGAATAAGATTTTAAACTTTCGTTATTTTATAATGTTGTCCATGATCTTTTCCAATCCAAAAAACCCATGCTTTATGGAAATTGATTATGTAACAAATATGCCAAAAGAATATAATATGTAAAATTTGGAAAGTGGAAGATGTGCCCTTTTTTCCTTTCTTGAAAACATATATATATATATATATATATATATATATATATATATAACAGTACCTATGGTATAAGATTAAACTAATCTCACTTGTTCACTTATGGCTCTGATACCATAAAAGACCCAGGGGATAGGAGATGAAATAGAAGAACAGAAATTTATGAAAATAGATGTTTTTATTGATAATTGAAGAAGATTTAAATATTACAATGATAATTGAAAGATATTTGAGAGAACAAATTACAAAGAGGAGTAAAACTTCTTCTTGCTAAATTCGCTCTGCCTTGAAATGAAATCTTGAACTCTTTTTATAATGAAGTCCAGACTTGAAATTTCTTTCATTTGAGAGAAAGAATCTTGAAAAGAGAAGTGGACGACATTATAATGGAGCATCTTGAAAAGCATCATCAACTTTAGTCAAAAAGTTTCCAATTTTTGACTTCCTTTAATAAAGATAATCTTTTTCTTTATTAAAGTAGATATTGATGTCTGACACAAAGTTGATGGGAATCTTGACAAATGTGGCACCACCGATTTTGAATTGGACAGAGGTTGAGGAGAATTTCTCTTGCTTGATAGACCCTTGAATGTCTCAATTCATCAAGAAAACTGGATCCATATAGTCATTTTGAAGTTTTCTTTGAAGCTTTCTTTTGAGCTTTTGCAGCTTTCTCTTGAGCAAGAAACTCGGCATAGTCATCACCTAGATCAACTAAGTCATCACCATTATCAGTCTTTTGAGAATATTGAGATTCTTCTTCTTGGTCGGATTCATTTGTTTTTGAAGATCCTTGCTTGGAGATTTGATCATAAATTTCCAATAATTCTTTAAGATCTTTTCATTTTGATAACATTGCAATGATTCTTTGTTTTTCAGTCAAAAAATCAGCTTGATCTTCTTGTTCTTTCTTTGAAAATTTAGGTACACCCAAATTTCTTTGTTCTTGTATCCATGATTGAACTGCTTTTGGACAACAATTTGTTTCTTTGAACTTTGCCCACCATTTGATCTTGAATCTTCTTGTAATTTTGTGGGTTGAGAACAAATCTTGAAGATTTTCATAATGGAAAAAATCCCAGCAGAAAATCTATGAAACTTTCATATTGAAAGCAAATTGAAACAAAAGATTTTCTTGAGGCTTGAGAAAAGGTTTTGCCTCTCTTTTGAAGTATTCATATCCTTGAATAACTAGACTGGGCAAAATTTGTTCTTCAAGTCCATGATACTGAAACCAAATTTGAAACCAACTCGGGAAATGAGGGTTACAATTTTGATTAAAATTGATAAACCAAGAATGGGTAACTGGTCTAAAGAGAAGAGCCTTGTATCAAGCATTCTGGTAATCGAAATAGTTGAAAGTGTCTTGACAAGTAAAGAATGTTTTTGAAAGATTTAATCTCTTTTCTTCCCAAGGATTCTGTCCCCAGTCTTCATAAGACAGAACTCTAAGAATTGAAATTTTTGAAAACATAATATTTGATTTGTCTCTTGGTTTAGGAGTATGAAAGATTAATGCAGAACCAGTCAAAGAAAGAATGGTTTCGTAATAATCTCTAGTTTTTTGGATATTTGAAGGCATGAACCAAAAGTTTTCTGGAAGGATTGAGTCAAGGCAATCATCAAGACCACCATATCGATTGATCCAAGAACTTTTCATTGTAAGAACACAATCGGAAAGATTCTTAGTAAAATATTTGAAAGAATTTGGAGGGTTAATTTGAGGAAGTTTGCCAGAACTTTGAACAGCTTTTTTGAAATTTGAAGGGGTTGAGGATTTAGCTTTTTGCTTTTGATCAGGTTTTTTGATAAAGGTTGAAAGAGTATTTGAGGAAGATGAAGCTTCCTTTTGATCCTTTGGGGGATCTTCGAAGAAAGGAATTGAACTTTTCTTCTTTCTTGAGGTTTTAGTCTCTTGAGAATATTGAGAATCCTCTTCTTCTTCAACTTTCTTTGCCCAACTCATTTTTCTCACTCTTTTGAATAAACTCTCTTGTGAGGAAATCTGCCAAAAAGTTTGATTTTCCTTGAATAAATAGAATTTCGAAATCAAAACAGGACAAAATTGCCTGCCACCTTGCAAAAATTTGTTTGGAAACAAGATTTTTTACATCTTTTTGTAAAACATCTTTTGAAGCTTTGCAATCAGTTTTCAAAATAAATTTTTTATTGATCAAATTATCTTGAAATTTGGAAATACAAAGGACTATTGAAAGAATCTCTTTTTTGATAGTTGAATAGTTGATTTGAGGTCCAGACCAGACTCCACTATGAAATCTGACTAACTGTTCTTTTGACGATTCTAGGGGTAATTGCTTTAACACACCACCGAATCCTATATTTGAGGCGTCTGTTTCGACGATAATTGAGGCTGTAGGGTCAAGAATTGAAAGACAAGGAATATTTTTGACCAACTTTTTCACCTTTTGAACCGCATGCGTACACTCGTGACTCCATGGGTCAGGGTTATTTTGTAATCTTTTGAATAATGGGGCACAGATTTGTCGGATATCTTTGACAAAATCAGCCACATAATTGACACAACCTAAAAAACGTTGCAAACTTGTTTTTTCTTTAATTTCATCTGAAAATTTGTCAGTGAAATCAAGATTTCTTTGAATTGGAATAATTGAAGAATTTTGAATATTATGACCAAGAAAACGAATTTTTGTTTGAAATAAAACAATCTTTTTAGCAGAAACTGCTAAACCATTTTTCTTGATAACATGTATGAATGTATGAATATGCTTAAAATGTTGTTCAATAGATTTTGAATA
>NC_036247.1:8954625-9013186 GCF_002742605.1 Olea europaea var. sylvestris | reverse complement strand
TTTAAAGAATTAACATCTTTATAAGAAGGAGGATTTGAAAATTCAAAATGAATTTTCTTTCCAAAAATTTTTGTAGTTAATCCTTTATAATCAGCTTTGAAAGGATAAATTTGAACAATAAAAGGAGTACCAAGAATAACATCTTGATCCAGATCTTTTACCAAATAAAAAACATTTTTGAAACAGATATTTGAATTACAGACATGTGCTTTTGAAATTTTGTAATTAATATTGAGTTTTTTACCACTAGCACCATATAGGCGTTCAGTAGTTTTCTCAAAATATTTTGTAGGGATAAGTCCTTCTTTGATACAATTTTGATCAGCACCTGAATCAATCAAGATACGAGTAGTAAATTTGAATTCTTTATTGACTACAATAGTCATATTGCAGTACCATTTCTGAAACTGAATTCTATTAATAACATTAATCTTTTCTTCTTCAGTTTGAGGAAGTTTTGAAGTAGATGAAAAATCAGATGAAGATGATTCAGAATGTTGTGAATGATGTGAAGGAGTTTTTGAGGAAACTTTGGATTTTCCTTTATTTTGAGAATAATATTCATTGGTTAAGTCTTTTGCTTTAAGACAAACTATTTCAATACGAATATCTTGAACATGTTTTTCAAGTTTTGAAATTTGAGATTTCATTTCTTTAACTTCACCTTGAAGATCAGGAATTGAAGGTTTAGGTTTTGAAAATTCCTTTTGAGCACGTCGAAGAATATTAGTAAGATTGATATCATCAAAGTTTTCTTTTGATGTAGAGGATGAAGTCAAAGATGAAAATTTCTCTTTGAGTTTAGGATTATCAATCCTATCAATGATATTTTGAACAATTTCTTCTTCTCCTGTTAAGACATTTATAGTTTTACAACCACAAATTTCTTTATCATTTGAAGAAGTACAAGAATCAGAATTTTGAGTAGATTCATAATCAGAATCTTCTTGATTGATAAAAACTTGTTCTAATTCAGAGTTAGACTCATAATCAGAACTAGACTGAATAAGATTGAGAAGTTGAGTTTTAGTATCTTCATCAATTTGAAGAGTACTGATTTTTTCTTTGAGAAGGCATCTATTGGAATAATGACCAGTTTTGTTACATTTCCAACATGTAACTTTTGAATTTTTCTTTTGAGAATCTTTTGAAAATTTTCTTTTAGAAAATTGTTTTCTTTTTATGAAAATTTTCTTCAGGAAAGTATTTTCTTTTTGAAAATCTTTTCTTATGGAGAATTTTTCTTGATTTTGAAGAAGGTGGTAAGATTTTCTCAAATCCATATTGTTCACAAAATGATCCTAACTCATTTTGAGTTTGATTCTTTTCTGCTTTCAATTTGGATTTAAGTTTTAAATCATTACATAAATTGAGAGCTTCCTTATTGATAAAATTAATAATTTCACCATAAGTAAGATGATGAAGGTCATTATTTTCTTCTAAAATTGAATTTTTAACTTTTTCAGCAAAAAGTTTTGGAAGTCCTGAAATGAATTTTTCTTTCCAAAAAGATTGTTGATAATCTTCTCTTTGCATGATACGTGTTAAAAACATATCTTTATACCATCTAAAATCTTGAAGTTTTGGACATCTTAAATTCATAAGAATATCATTTTGGAATTGAATATAATTTTCTGGAGTACCAATAAAATGTTTGATAATAGCTAATCCAAGAACGGAATAACTATCGTTAATGGCTTCTCCTTGTTCATTATTAATAATACTATTATTTTCATCACGTTTAACAGCAGAGAAAATAATATTTTTTGAAGTAGATGAGAGATAATTTTCCCACCATTGACCAAGCTGTCTAGTGAATCCAAGAACAATATTATTAGTAGCTTGAAGCCTTGTGGCTCCTTTTGCCAAAAATGTTTTGTAACAAATGGTCATTTGTCCTAAAAGATTGATGATTTGATGTTCAGTAAGATCATCTATGTTCCATTCCACACCGGAAGAACCATCGTATGATCTTTGAGGAGGCAACTTTTCTTCAAAAAGTTGATCTGGAAATGAAGGACGAGGATAAAATTTTGGAATATTTTGATAATCAGATTTTCTAAGTTTGTTAATCTGATCAAATTTTTCATCAGTAAATTGATTTTCGATTTCATCAAAATCGATTGTATTAATATTTTTTGAAACATGAAAATTTTTTAATTGATTAACAAGTTCAGAAAGAACTTCATTTTCTGTTGAAAGAGATTGTGTAGATTTTCCAAAAGTAGGAATAATATCATCATTTTTGAAAATCGGAGATGATGAAGAAGGTTTTGAAATATTTTTATCTTTACTTTTACTGTCTCGATATTCTTTAAAAGAATCTTTTGGAACAGTAGAAGTTTTAGATTCAGAGTTTGATTGAATACGATTAAGTTGAGAGCAAACAGATTGAAGAACAATATTTGTAAAATTGTTCTGAGCTTGAATATTTTTGATATCCTTAGCAACAATTTGAGATTCATCAAGTCGTTCTTTAGAATTTGAAACTCTTTTGAGTGGGGATGCAAGAATTTCAGTTTTACCATGGGTATATGAAATATCTTGTAAAGGAGGATGAATTGATTGGAAAGTATTTCCTTCAGGAGTTTTCCATGATTTTGAAATATTTTTTGTAGTAAAAATTTGAGGTTTTTCTGGTTGTTTTCCAAAAACTTTGATTTGAATCCAATCATAAAAACTTAATTCTATAGAAGATTTAAACTATTCTTCCCAAAATTGTTCTTTTTCTTTTGAAGAGAATTGATGTCTAAAAATTTTTCGGAAATTTTTAATTTGAATATTTTGATCATTTTTGAATTCTTTTCTTCTATCAATTTCAGAAGAAATTACATTACATTGATGATCAAAATCAGAATTTGAAGGAGGAACCATATCAGAAAGAGTAGGAGACCCTGGTTGCTCAGTGTCTTCTTCTTTTTCTTTAGGTTGATAAAAATGATTTGGAATGTTAGGAGTGAAATCTACTCCTTTGAAAGATGTTGAGGTAGAGTTTCTTGAAGGTTGAAAAGAATTCTTAGTTCTTTCTTCAGATCTATATGATCTAGAAGAGTTAGATCTGGGAATTCTAGATGAAGATCCTTGGAAAATAACTTTAGCTTTTCCATCAGAAAAAGTTAATATCTCATTTGGAGTTGAATTTGTTTGAGCTGGAATTGGTGCTTGAATATTATCAAAATTCCATTCTAAATTTCTGGATTGAAGATTCCAGGGAATTCTTTTAGGAATTTCGACACTTGAATGAAAAGGATTGACTTCAACCAAAAGACTTTCTTCTTTTGGAGAAGATCTAAGAGCGCCAATATTGAGTTGAGTGTTCATGAGTTTGTAATATATCCTGTATATTACAGCAAAAGCATTTGATCGACTATCAAACTCAAGATTTCAAGTTTGAATATGAAGATTTAGAGCATTTAAAACTGCTCCATCTGAAAGCTTTATTGAAAAATTTGGATAACAATTTGAAAAAACTGGACCACTTTCAAGGTTTGATTCAAGAAGTGAAAGTAGAGAGTTTTTGAAATTTAGATGTCTCTTATCTCTAAGAGTAATAAGTATTGGAATGTCTAAACCAAGTCTAAACAATGGTTTAACAGCAATTTGAACTAAATCAACATGAAGATATTTAAATCTCTTTCTATGCGATTCAATTGATTCTTTTGAAAATAAATTGATGAATGCATTTGAGCTATTAATCGAAATAATTTGTTCAAAAGTTTTGATAACATAATTTTGAGTGAAATCAAATTTTCCTATTTCATAGATAGAATGTTTGTCTATCTTTGGAATAGTCCAATTTTGAAGTTGTTCAATTTTTGCAATTTGAAATTCATTTGAATTGGAATCATTTGATGCAGATGCAGATGAATTTGATGCATTGTCAACTTCTTCTTCATTTTGAAAAATATTTGAACTATTTTCATTTTGATTTTGTGATCTATTTCTAGACCTAGATCTCCTTAACCAATTTGAAACCGAAGACATAGTTGAATAAATGAAATCAAATTAAAATTACACAATAAAAACAGTAAAATAGGATAGATTGGTTCTTACCAAGCCTACAAACGGGACCACCTAACACGGCTGACCAACGTCTACAGGGCTGACCAACGTCTATTCAGCAGACATCCAGGATTTCAAACCGATTTGAACCTATTGAACAGTACCTATGGTATAAGATTAAACTAATCTCACTTGTTCACACACACATATATATATATATAAAATTTTGACTATGTCCCTGTCATTGACAAAATAGTCTCAAAATTTAATTCTAGATTATTGACAAAATACATTAGCAACGCCCGAGCGTCAAATTCATTATTTGTTTTCAAAATGTCCAGTCTTGCTGGTCCAATAAAAAGTATTTTTAACTTCAAAATAATATAACTAATTTGAAATAATGTACCACAATCCTCTAATTTTTATATAACCCGTAAAATCAAGTTGTCAACTATGTACAAACCCTAAGTAGAAAATTAATTAAGTGGGGATACATTACGTGTATTTAATATTTATAACAGTATTGTTGTTATTCGTGTAGAATTTGGTGAGTGAGGAAAATAATTTTAGGTCCCAGAATGAGTATAAGAACAAACCCCGTGATTCCCGACGCAATGATAGCTGCAAACATGCAATTTTTTTTCTTCTTCTCCTTTTAAATAACATTCCATGACAGTTTCTTACAGCCATGTCGCCATATCTCAAAACTGAGGATTTCCAGGAATTGTCTTGTATAGTTAATGTGAGTAAAGACTTTTATAAGCCATTGTTTGACGTTAGAATCTCTCGGTTTTGATGGCATATACATAAAATGGTTCAACTTTATCTTGGTTTACTATAGAAAATTGGTTGGTCTCGAGGTTTGTTTATCCAATTATAAAGAGACAAAATAGTAAGAAAAGTTTACTTCGAACTTATTTGGAACCAAATTTCTGGGATTTGCAGTCTTTTCGAAATTAGAATAAAAAAATATAAACATAAGTTGAACTAGTCCACAAATGACAAACTCGGTTCTAGGTCTACGAAAAGACCATGGCAGCAGTTTTAAGTCGTTTTTCTTTAATACAAAAGTACTTATTTTCATGAAAATTTTCTTGTATAATCAAGAAGCAAGGTGACCAATTGTGATCGGGCCCTCATCACATGAGTGCTGTATAACATCATGGATCTAATGATCATGCATACATATAATATATATACATACACATTTCTAGTCAGATTCCTATGGATTTTCTCTAAATTATTGTTATAGAGAGAGAAAGAGAGAGAGAAGTCTTCCATCTTCCTCTCCTGATCTAGGGTTTTAATGTATATAGTCTATTGAGCTGTAGATCGTCAATATTCTCTAGCCCAGTTGATATAATTATATAAGTCATCTTTTCGAGCTAAACTAATTTGTGCATAGATGATAGGATAATTTCAAGAAATAGGTCGAAAAGTGAAGGCAATTAATTAAAAGATGGAGGGAATTAGTGGTGGCGCGGAATGCTCAAAGGTGAGCCCTTCTGCGAAAAATGATGACGAGGATGAAAGTACTGAGAGGACAATTATTTATGAATTTGGTAAGACGAAAGATGGGATGCGAAGTTCAAGCAATAGTACAGTTGAAGAGGGCTATAACATTAAGCTGACCGTGAGGCCTTATGCTCGATCCAAGACACCTCGACTCCGGTGGACACCCGAGCTTCATTGGCGATTTGTTCATGCTGTAGAGAAACTTGGTGGAGAAGATAGTGAGTTTTAACAAATTGTCTCCAGTTCAAATAACTTCTTGGGATTATAATTGGAAATGGGTTTTATTTATTTGTATTTAATCTTCAATTTGATAATTTCTTTTGCAGGAGCAACACCAAAGATGGTACTTGAATTGATGAAAATCAAAGAGCTCAATATCACTCATATCAAGAGCCATTTACAGGTAAACATTGCAAATTTTTAGATAACAGAAAAAAAATACATACAGATTTAATTACTCCTTTAATGGAAATTGGAAAAGATTATTAAGAGTTAATTTGATATTTGGATGTTCAAACAGATGTATAGAAACAAGAAGATTGATGAGCCCACTCAAGGTACCCTAATTTCTTTAAAATTGAGTATCAATTAGGGTTTTCATTTTAGTAGCTTATAAAATCCTTCCGTGTCATATATGGATGGCAGATCAAACACTTTTGACGGGTCGTGCAGATCGGAATATCTACAATCTAAGGCAGCTTCCTCTTCTTCCAAGTTTTAATCAAAGGCATGTGTCTTAATTTACAAGCAGATTTCATAATTATTTAGGGTTCATTAATTGTGTAGAGACATGTTTGATAAGAGTATTGGATAGTAAAAGAGTCGAGACAGTGTTAAAGAACGAACCTAAGTTAATATCTTGTTTATTATGTTGTCAACTATACCAAATATGCACATGGTGAAGTTAATTAATTATAGTGTACACACTCATCAAGATTCAAAGATTTTCTCCAGATATGCAGATGCTTCCTGGAATGGCAATGGGAAATGGATGGAAAACTCTATAATGGGGCAACATACACTTAACAAAACCCGACCCGGATGTTATAGTACAGACACGGAAAGGATCTTGAGCAGACATTGTAATGGCTTAGCAAATCATTATTTTTGCACAAGAATTTCCTTTTCCAATGAAGACTCCGTTAGGCACAGCCATGAATTAAAAGATGATCAATTTGGATCCTGGCCAGGTCAAGCAAGACAAAACCCTGTTGAGGAACAGAAATTTCAAGATAAAATCAGTTCCAATTTTCGAAGATTCCCTCAAAATCAGGAGGTTCCAACTACAAGAGAATCACAAACGGTGACCTTTCCTTCCCTTTCTGCGCAACCCTATAATCTTAAGAACGCTGGTTTCATGAATCTCGACGGCACAACAAATTTCCAAAAGCAGACAACTTTAAAGAGAAAATTGGGTACAGATTCTGACCTGGATTTGAATTTATCACTTGGGGTAGAATCAAGAAATGATGAAAACAACTTATCCCTGCCGTTGTACACTCCGTCATTCTTAAAGCTTAAGTACTTAAAAGAAGATAATAATACTGAAAATGCAAGAGGGGCAAGTACTCTGGATCTGACTCTATGAATTAGGGTAATTCTAAGTGAGATCTTGAGGTACTAGTTCACGGAATGCATAATTTTCTTCTTGTGTTGTAGCATGAATATTATAGGGCGTGTTTGACATTCGGTATTGAACACTATTGGACAGTGCTATAGACAATATTTTTAGCTTATTTTTCCTTAATACTGTCCAGTTTGTTTATGATCCTACTGGACATGCATGTATGGTAATACTGTATGTTCTATTTATCCTTTAGTTATGAATATCCAGTTGATGCTTCATTGGAAAGTGTTCAGAATGAAGTGTTTTTTTTTTTTTTTTGGGACTAACTGAATTGTCTAGCAGTTCTGCCAGGAAGTTAACAAAATTTTCATGGAAATAAGCCTTTACCTATTGAAGGCTGAAGCCAAGCGAGCCTGTTTGACTTATTTTCCAGAAAAAAGGTAAACTTTTGTTTCTTGGTCCCTGTTTGATAGTCATTATAAAGAGAAATTGGAGAAAAAAAATTTGAAGAATGTGTGATTAAAAGTAAGAAAATGTTTTGATCTTACGTGAAAAATATATTATTGTGCAACCTAATTTTAGAAAAACAAAATAAGTAAATTAAAACAAGCGGTGTACATTTTAATTGGAATCGAACTGAAATCGAATCCGAATGGGTTTCAAATAAAAAATTTAGGAACCAGAACTGACAATCGAAAATCGATCAAATCCGGGTCCTTTCTTGATTTTTAAATTGGAACCGTAGATACCCGACTCTAAAATCAAATTTGTCAATTCTTATAAATTTTATTCAACCTAAACCTGTCCCAATAAGTATAATTTTGAGGCCCAGCTAGCGGTTGGCCCAAATAGTAGGTACCTACTTAATTTGATTCATTCATTTGAATAATTGAATAATATTGCTTTCATTCATAGTCATTTCAGACCGCACTTTACACGCTGTTTGTCTCAGAAACCTTTCTTGAGGTGTCGCATGCGGAGTCACAATCGAAATTGGATGTCATTATGCTAAGTATTTGATATTATTTGGTGACATATTTACATTGAATTAAGAAAGTGTTGAAACATGTATTTGGTGATATATTTTATTTCTTCTATTTCTGCTAGATATCAAAAAGTAATTATTATTGTCAACTTATGATTTTTTTTTTTTTAAGAAAAAAATATTATGGATAGAACCAAACCCAAATCAAAACTAACGATTTCGCTTCGGGTTCGATCCTAGTAATTACTTGACGTCGAATGGTTCTATCTATATAATATTTGAAGCACAATGGTTGGTTTCAAGTATTGAAATACTTGAACCGAACCAGTAATTAGTCACAGAGGGAATTGGAGAAACATAATAGATTAAGTGAAAATTTCATTCGAAATAGAAGAATAGTTAGGGTTTTGTGTCAAGTTGTACTATCACATTTTTCTGCTTCAATGCGTAACCGTATGTTGTTTAGGTGGATCAAGCCATGAATCCTCCTATTTATGATTATATTGGATTGTTGAAATCCATTCGTATTAACTCATTATTTATTGTGATTAGAGAGGAGTGAGATCCTAGAGTTAATTGTTCCAATGGTCACTGAACTTAGATCCATGTTTTTTATTGGTCACTGGAATTTAAAATATCGAGTTTTGGTCACTGAATTTAGGTCTATATCTTCGATTGCTCACTGAAACTTAAAATGTCGAGTTTTGGTCACTAAATTTTGAAAAATATTATACATTACTTACTGAATTTTAAAAAATATTGTACATTACTCACTGTAAACTCGATATTTTTCAAAATTCAACAATTATGCTAGTGAGTAACGTACGACATTTTCAAAGTTCAATGGCCAAAACTCGACATTTTAAATTTTAGTGATCAATCTAAGACATGAACTTAAATTCAGTGAGCAATCAAAAACATTGATCTAAGTTCAGTGATTAAAATTCGACATTTTAAATTTCAGTGACCAATCAAAGACATGGACCAAAGTTCAATGACCATTGAAACAATTAACTCGAGACCCCCTTAGTTACTTTTTTCTTTAGTAGAATGAAAATAGACATAATTCACACTTGGAAGGTTATTCACTATAAACTTTTTGTGACTGTGCATTGCAATTTTTCGCCTTGGTTTTGTATTACTTTTCTCTTATAATTGGAATTAGAAGTTGACTCATTATATAGCTAATTGAATATCACACGGTGGAGTACGTTCAATGATTCCACACCCGAAAATACCAGTTGGTGGTGGGTAATTTGTGTTAGAACAGTACGAAATAATGTAGTATTTAGGTCGAGTCGAGCTGTGATTTTAAGTATAAGGCGTATATGTTTAAATTTTTGTTTGAATATTGTAATTGATATAAAAAAAAATAACGATAATCACGAGGATGTATCAGCGCATTGTGTGGTTCTTAATTCAATTATTTTGGTCAAGTATGAAAAAAATGCTAATCAGAATTCGAAGACTACCAATTGTCGTCCTTCATTAATCTCATATATCAAATAACAAACTGTCACATATATGTTTTATAAGGCGACTATCAATAATCTTCACTATGAATAATATTATTCTAATTAAAAAGGTGTTCATATTAGTTGTTATATTATCTAGGGGAGATTACCCCCAAAAAAATAAATAAATAATAAAAATTAGGGGTCAAAATTGAACCAAAAAAATCCTATTTTTTAACATTTTGTTTTAAAATATGCCAGGGAATTAGAATTACTATAATTTTCTAAAAGTTACAAGCATTGCAACTTCGCGAGGAGCTACACTAACTCTTGAGAAACTACAATAATGAAACTTTTTTTTTCTAAAAAAAATAAAAAATAACTGAACTTATAATTTCCCTAGCATAGTTTTCGATGAAATGTAAAACGACCTGATTTGTCATCTAAAAAACAGTGCAGAATGCAAAATCGTATTTGTAGTATTATTTTAACAGATACCAAACAGGATGATTTTTAAGGGAAAAAAATGAAAATCAAATGAATGACTCTCATTATTCCATTATCAGTACGATGAACCTGCTGTTAATCACAAGACTGTCTCATTGACCATGGAAATTAGATTAATCTTGGCGTGATTCCCAGCTATCAGATCATACTCAAAAGTTCATACGGAGGTCGCCTTTGTAGATAATTCATTTCATGCCACGTAATGCGCTAGATGGTTAAATGCAGGGAGGATATAAGGCTCTTTAAAGCATCGAAAGGAAGAATGGATAAGGTCAATTTACATCAATGGAGATTGATATGTAATAATAACCACTGGTCTATACATCAAAATTTTTACTAGGCCTAGAGCCTCTGAATATCAAAACAATGCAAGTGTTTAATGCATTTTGTACTCCGGACTTTGTGAATTGTGATAGTACAATCCAGAAATGGACTAGCCAAATTGATCCCAATCCTGAATTACCTTAGTAGAAGATGGTCCAGTGGGCATGGAATTTACACTTCCAGAACCAGATTCAAACGTCTCCCACTCAGTTGAAACTGAAACAGAATTGTCGGTGTTGCTAAAGGGATTGGAGTTCTTTGACTTAAGGATGTCCATTGTCTCCACAAAGCTCTGGATACGGCGCACCTGAATGGAATATATATGATGTTGTTATAGATTTCCTTGGTAAAATACCCAAGACTGTACAGAAGTAACTTCTATTATTAACTGAGATCTATTTAGTAAGAGAACCAAATTCTTCAGCAAATATATTCATACAATTGCTAACAATTTTATCCTTTCTTGCACTGTGACATCAAGTTCTTTATTAAGTTCATCAGAAACATAATTTTATTAAGAAGCAATCCTGCAATTCTTAAGAGATCTAATACTGATAATTGAAGAGAAAGAAACGCCCATGAACTCCTCAAACTAATCAAATTGATTTGGATAGGGAAGAAAGAAAAGCACTAATTTTAGCAGATTGAATGTCGCCAGATAGAGCCCTATAGCCCATCATATATCTTGGTACTATGATTCGTTATTCAAGAGGAACATCAATTGATGATGTTCATTTCACCAACTCCAGGCCTAAACATCATTGTTGAGAGAGAAACAAATCCTACAATTACTACCACCAGCAGATTTCAGATATGGATTGCACATGAACCAGGGTTTCAATTAGTTTATGGATATCCCAGGTTTATATTTGATTTATTTGATTGTCGTGGAAGGTTTCCCATTTGAATTTGAGTGGTCAAGGCGTTGGACAGCAATGTAGTGAGGATTTGAATAAACATAGTGGTAGTGGTTGGAGGAGGTGGAGGTGCTGGTAGTTGCGCTCATATGGGGGTGGTAATGGGGAGGGTATTTTTGTGTGGTTGTGCACAGGGGTAGTAGCAGAGTTGTTGATTTAGTCTACTGGGAGTTGGGACAATATCTATTATATTTCCCATTCACGTTGAAGTTTTAATTAGAGCAACTGATTATTTCATTATCAAATGAATATCACATGGTCAATTATGTTGGAAAATCAGGAATAGCTCGCATTATTAATTTAAGGGTTTAGCAATGAAATCGAAGGGCCAGGGTATAGGAAGTCACCATGTGAATGAGTGATGTTCAAGACGACAGTATACATTTTTACATGAAAAGAAAAGATGAGAAGAAGGCTTATACTCCCATTTGAAAAACCAAAAATATAACCACCTATGCAGAGTAGACAACTAACCTCCATCTTCCTTTGCACTTTCCCTTCTCCTTCAGCTTCAATGCCGTCCAATTTAAGCAAGTGTCTCATAAGCATCTCTGTTACATAAACAATATCCTTATCATCAATCTTGGTTCCACCATCCACAACAACTTGCAATGCAGACACCTGTGATTCAATAACACCAAGCCACTTGTACAGTGTGCAAAGAAACAAGAGATGACAAAAGGAAAAAGAAAAACAGAAAAATATACCAAGGAGAAGAGATCAACCTGTTCAGAAAGCTTGTCAACTTCTTTTCTGATTTCAGCAACAGCAGCACCTCCTTTTGAAACCACACTTGTTTGTGCAACTTCTACAGGCCTTTCCTCTGTGCATGTCGTATCCTCCATGAGTAATACCTTTGACATGTCCTTCACACCTGCGAACTGAAGATGTTCATTATCTTCTTTTTCTTTTCCTCTGAACAAGAGCTTGTGCATCTCAGGATCCAAACCAATATTTTGGGTAACCATTAATTTCAGATCCCCTGCATTCAAAAATTCAGTACTTAGCCAAACTGATTCGCGAAATATTTAAATAGTGATAATCTAAATGTACTATCAAAGACTTGATCCATTCAACTGCACCAAATCATATCCTTTCAACAGAGCATGCCAAGCTTAGTTTGGAAAGTGTGCGTTAACTAACAGAGCAAATATATCATAAGCATGCAGTGTGGTGACCTACGACCCCACTAAAACAAGAACCAGCAAGGATCTCAAAAAGAGTAATTTCCCAGCCAAAAAAATCACTCACCTTACTTACACACTTTCCATCATTTGCATTTCCCCGCTCTGGCAGAAATAACCTGTTGTTAAGGGATAAGGGATAATATTCTTTCTGGTATTGATAGTATATCACTTACCATGTATCACGTGATTATCATTGGGAGTTGACTAGGTTAGTTTACTTGTTTGCGGTATTTTTATCTCTTTATTTGCTGCATTCTTATCTCATAGACTTGTATAAATAGGTTGGTATATTGTCATTCAAGAACACGAAAAACATATATTACTTTTCATCATTTTTCTCTACATGGTATCAGAGCCATAGGCAACAATATGTCAAACACCTCAACTGCTATTGTTCTTCCTTCATCTACTTCACCCTCTACAACATCATCCCATCATTCTTTTGCTATAAAACTTAATTCCAAAAATTATTTAGCTTGGAAAACTCAATTTTTACCACTACTGAATTATCAAAACCTTAAAGGTTTCATTGATGGAACTGAAACTGCACCACCCAAAACCATTACTACCACCACCAATCCACCTGAGATAATACCCAACCCTGAATATCTGAACTGGTATAAAAATGATCAAATGCCCCTTGCTTGGTTAATGTCCTCACTAAGTGAAGAGATTTTTCCTTATGTGATTGGACTTGAATCAACAACTTCAGCTTCACATAGAATTACAAGAATTAAAGAAGCATGATTTATCTGTGTCTGCCTTTCTTCAAAGGCAAAATCATTAGCTGATGAACTTGCCACTGCCGGTCGCACTATTTCGTCGGCAGAATTCAATGCGATTATTTATCGCAACATTGGAGCAGAATTTCATGCCATCATAACTGCTCTTAATATGAGACCTGAGCCTGTCTCATTTCATGAACTCCACGGGCAGCTTATTGCCCGCGAGATTCTCCTAAAAAGTTGTCAAGAATTACCTATTGCAAATGCTGCCTATAAAAAGCCTCTTCCATGACACATTTGCTTCAGTCGTCAACTTCTGTGCCAAGCACCATATCTGGTCCTTCTTTTTGGCCTTCATTCCCACGACGTGGCAAAGTTACCTGTCAAATCTGTGGGTTTAAGAATCACACAGCAGATAAGTGTCGACACCGCTATACCCCAAGACGGAATTCATCACGACAGGCTCCTCAGGCACACATGATGTGGACGGCACCCCCTTCTCCACCGGTGTCAAATAATCAATTCTATCAAGGTACTCAATTTTTTCCTTGGACACCAGACACCGGGGCAACACATCATGTTACTCCAGATATAGAAAATCTAAGTGTTACTCATGATTACAAGGGACCTGATCAATTGCGAGTTGGAAACGGACAAGGATTGCCAATAGTTCATACAGGTACTACCACCTATCATTCCTCAAATCGAAATTTTATTTTAAACAATGCTCTTCATGTTCCTAAAATTCAACAATCTCTTCTTTCTGTCCAAAAATTCACCACAGATAACAAATGTTTTTTTTTTTTTTTGAATTTTGGCCTGCTCATTTTTTTGTTAAGGACTAGGTGACCAAGGAAATCCTACTCAGAGGTCTGAGTCAACATGGCATGTATGTTTTTTGATCACCAAGGAAAGAAGTTAATGTGGCTGCAGTTGTTCCGCTGTCAACTTGGCATGAAAGATTGGGCCATCCTCATCATCGAACAATTTCATCCATTTTAAAATCCAATAATTTGTTGAGTTCTAGTAATTCTAAATCATTGTCTTGTTTAGCGTGTTTTTTAGGCAAGTTATCAAAAATTTCTCTAGCTTCTGTTGATCATAAAAGTAAGGTGCCATTTGATATTATCCACTCTTATGTTTGGGTCCAGCACCTATTTTATCTCCTTTGGGTCACAAATATTTTGTTATCTTTGTTGATGATTTTACGCGTTATATTTGGATTTATTTCCTCAAAAATAAGAATGATTTGTTTTCTGTTTTTCTTAATTTTCAATCTTTTGTTGAACGCCAGTTTCAGACTAAAATTCGTGCTTTTCATTCTAATTGGGGAGGCGAATATCAAAAATTAAATAAATATTTCACCCAACATGGCATTATATATCGTCTTGCTTGTCCATATACCTATGAACAAAATGGTGTTGCCGAAAGAAAATTTCGACATATTGTTGAGACTGGGCTTACTCTTTTAGCTCATGCATCTATATTGACTATATGCTTTTGATTCCGGCACAACTCTAATAAGTAATCTACCTACACCAGTTCTACAAAATTTGTGCCCATTCCAAAAATTATTTCATGTCTTACCGAACCATTCTGAATTTAAAATATTTGGTTGTGCAAATTTTCCTTTATTAAGACCTTATAATAAACAAAAATTCTCTTTCCATAGCAAAGTTTTCGTATTTTTGGGTGAGTCTCCTAATCACAAAGGATTTCGGTGTCTTGATTTGGAAAGCAATAAAATCTATATTGCCAGACATGTCAAGTTCAATGAAAACACTTTTTATTTAAAAACTATTCTGGTCCACAATCTCTGCCAAAGGACACATCTACATCTTCTCCTTGGCTAATTGTCATGCATACATGCCATGCAACTTTGGATTCTCTACAAGGTAAGAGTTCCTTATCTCCACCTAATTCCTCATCTCACCAAACTTCCTCAAATCCCACCTCACCCTCCTCAAATAACATCAACTCTTCCCCTTCACATAATTCTTTAACTAATTCTCCTCCTCCATCACATCACCATCAATCATCAAGTCCTATTTTATCTCCAGTGTCCTCATCCCACCAAACTTCCTCTATTCCCGTTCCTCACCTCATATTATTTCTCAAACTTATAATCCCTCTCAAAATCTACTTCCCCAGCATACCCACACTGATCTCAACCTGGTTATTGATCTTTCCCGATATCAAGATCCACATCAACAAAAATCAGATCATAATTCCACCTCCCATCGCACACATCCCATGGAACTTTGAAATACAACTATTTCCAAACATCAAGCACATCTTGCTTATCACTCCTCTACCCCAAATTTTCTTGACACTGAACCCACCACCTTTAAATAGGCCTGTAAATATCCTGAATGGTTGGAGGCAATGCATGTTGAACTTAAGGCTTTACATGATAATCGCACTTGGTCATTGGTTCCCCGACCTGCAAACAAAAATGTCATCACTAATAAATGGATTTTTTGGATTAAAAGACATAAAGATGGCAGCCTTGAGCGCTACAAAGCCCGTCTAGTTGCAAAAGGGTTCTATCAAAAGGCTGGCTTTGATTATCAAGAGACCTTCAGCCCGGTTGTGAAGGCAACTACCATTCGCATGGTCTTGTCTTTGGCTACTGTTCACCATTGGCCTTTTCATCAAATTGACATATCGAATGCCTTCCTTCATGGCTCACTTGAGGATGAAGTTTATATGGAGCAACCAACTGGATTTATTAATTCTTCTAAACTGGATCATGTATGTAAACTTCATAAGCCCCTCTATGGTCTCTAGCAAGCCCCACAGGCATGGCATTCACATCTGAGCAATTTTTTATGCAAGCTTGGTTTTATTCACTCTAAAGCCGACACTTCCTTATTCTTTCTGCAAAGGGGTGCTCATCGCATTTTTATATTGGTGTATGTTGATGATTTTATCATCATTGGTTCTTCTCCTTCCCTCATTGCTAATCTTATACAGCAGCTTCAATCAGAATTTCCATTGAGAGATTTAGGCCGACTCAATTATTTCTTGGGGATAGAAATTAATTATCTTCCAGATGGCATTTTATTATCTCAAGTAAAATATATTGCAGACTTGTTGGAACGGACTGGTATGTCTCAGTGTAAGCCTTGTTCAATTCCAATATCTGTCTCTCATTCTCTTTCAAAATCAGTTGGCACATTGTTACAAAATGGTGATGATTATCTTCGTGTCATTGGGGCCTTACAATATATAACATTGACTAGATCAGACATCTCCTTCACAGTAAATAAATTGTGTCCGTACATGCACTCCCCAACAGATGACCATTGGAAGGCTATTAAACACCTACTGCAATATCTTCGACATACTGCTCGCCTTGGGTTATTCATCACAAAAAATTCAGATTTTCAAATTCATTGCTTCAGTGATAGTGATTGGGGAGGTTGTCTTGATGATCGAAGATCAACAAACGGTTATGGTATATTTCTTGGAAAAAATCTGATTTCTAGGATGGCCAAAAAAAAACCAACCGTTGCCCGTTCTTCAACTGAGAGTGAGTACAAAGCGATTGCCAATGCAACTTCAGAATTCTTGTGGATACAATCTTTGCTTACTGAGCTGGGTTGTTTATCTCCTTCCCGTGCCATTCTATGGTGTGACAATTTTGGGGCAATCTACCTTACAGCGAACCCCATATTTCACGCTCGTACCAAACATGTGGAACTTGATTACCATTTTGTTAGGGAGCAAGTGGCTGCTGGCAATCTTGAGGTGCAGTCATTTCTTCCTCTGACCAGTTAGCTGACATATTTACCAAGTCATTGGTTCGTCCTCGGTTTGAATTTTTGAGAGACAAATTAGGTCTAATGTCCAAACCAATGGTTTGAGGGGATGAATGTTAAGGGATAATATGCTCTCTAGTATTGATAGTATATCACTTACCATGTATCACGTGATTATCAATAGGAGTTGATTAGGTTAGTTTATTTGTTTGCTGTATTCTTATCTCTTTATTTGTTGTATTCTTATCTCATAGACTTGTATAAATAGGTTGGTATACTGTCATTCAAGAACACGAAAAACATATATTACTTTTCATCATTTTTTTTCTACACCTGTCACCAAGAGAATCTATGGTGACTGGTAAGTTTTCCCTTTTCCTTTTTCCTAAATTAAAGAGTTACATTTTTGGGTCAGAGAAACAGAGTTTTGAGGCCATGGTATCCTTTGGGATTCTTAGTTTCCTTTAGATATAAAAGAGCTGATTTAACTTTTCATGGTTTTCTTGGCACTTTTATTATTTATTTCTTGCTCAATGCATGAGAAATTTGTGAACATGTTTGATAATTGTTTATAAACGGTTTATATGTATATATATGAATGATGGAAAAATAGGTATTACTTGTGGGTCCCTAGAAATATGTAAATAAAAAGTGGTTTTAATATTTCTATACAGTTTATAAACATGAGCCAAACATAGGCTACATAATTTATTGAGCTTTTTTCCAAACGAAACAAGAATAATAGATTCATAAGATTCTGCAAATTTGACGAAATGAGTCACTCATTTCTAAAGTTAATTTTATTATAGATTTATATATTCCTTCCCTTTCACCTTTAGATGCAATAAAAAGAGGTAAAGTACCCAAATAAAGCATTACTAGAAAAAAAAAAACAAATATTCTATCACACAAAAAGAGAAAAAACTTAGAGCCAATTTCACAATTTGTATACTGGAAATGAAGAGTCCAAGAAAAACAAAGTGATAGAGAATAAAGGAGTAGGGGGATATTCTATCCATCATCAAATTCAAGAACAAAAACACCCACTTAGCTCCAAAATAATTATGCAAATTTACAGAAGGAAACATCAAACAATCCAAATAGACGGAAATGTTGGCTGAATTAAATTTCTCGAGACAGTCTACCATAACGAATGTGTGATTGACGTGTATCTTCATTGGGTGTTTCCCTTAGTAATATTCATTTTTGTTGGTTTACAATTGTTATTTGACTCAATAATGGAGAGATTTCTTATGTTTTTCTCATTTCGGTTTACATTAATCAGTATAATAGTAGTCGATATTTTATTTTAGAACTTCACATTGTAATTCATTTAGCATTTATTTGCCTCCTGGATCCTCCCAAAGTTACAAACACAGCTACACTGTCTAGAAGCACATATTGATTTCCAAAAACTATATCTTAACAAATAACATGAATAAAACCTAAAAACCAAGTAATGCCCCCAAAAATTATTCACCCATAATAGATAAACAACCATAGATTCCCATTATATACATAGCCAAGTGTACAGTTATACCAAAGCAAAAACAAATTGTGCCGTTCAGACTAAAAATATTATTAAAGCCCTTGAATCATTAATACAGAGAAATAACAAGGATGTACCTAAATCCTAAAGAATAAGAAAATACCAAAAGTAGAGTTAGCGGGCACAACGACGTCGTGAAGGTTTTGCCCATGTGAAACCGTGATCCTTATGGAACTAGGCCAATTATGAGAAGCGGAATCGTCTTCTCTCTTGTGAACATCAATATTGCTGTTCTTTTCGTTCTCCGAGATTGAATTTGAGCCCTTCATCAGGGAATCTAGGGAATCTGCTAGAGTTTTGCAGAGTGAACAAAAATTAGAGGTATAGATTTGAGAGTTTGGTGGACAAGCTAAAGTGGGGAATCCTTTTCAAATATTGGTGGATTTGCATCTTAATGGACAATTACAGGACGATTATAATTAAGTTTCTGAGTTAGCCAGGAATAATTAATTAACTGAATAATTGTAAGACAAAATGTCCCAAATTTGACCAGTCATGCCAAAATTGGTGGTCAAACGGCTATCGGAATTTGCGAATTCAATCCCAAAACTTCAAAATTCTTACTAAAATTTGGAAAAGTCCCCAAATTTTAAATTGGAGTACAATAGTCCTTAACTTTACACGTACCCATTAGTCCTAAAAAAGAATTCTCTCCAAAATTACTAAAAAAACATCCTAACTGAAAAATAAATTAATGATTTGGTATCCCATTTGAAGTTACTTTGACATTTAATCGCCAACAAGGATAAGTCGAGCCATTTTTGTGGGAAATACTTTTTTAATCCATTTGAAGCTTGAAAGCACTTTAAAAATTGATGTAGATTTATCTTTCTTGGCATCTTAAATATGAAAAGTGATATTAGATGGGATACCATGTTATTAATTCGTAGTTGGGTAGGACATTCATTAGTAATCTTGGACCGAATTTATTTTGTTGAATAGCTGCGATTGTAGGCTAATTTAAAGTTAGGGGATATTTTTCGCATGTATTGTAGAGTTTCGGGACCATTCAAGCTTTTTAGATATTGCATATTCATTGCCCTTCGACTTGAATCTGATATTTTATGTATTAGAATTGTAGAGGACTGAGAGTGTTACAATGACTCTACTCTATGTCGAGTTCTAGCCTCTTCAACAACTTAAGGCTATATATGTAGCCACGTAATTGGAATTTTGAGTTAGTTCTTATAAAAATAGTTAAGTTTATATTGTAGCATGTAAGAGTGGTATTTTAGCTAAAATATATAGATTTCGTGTATAAATTTTTTAAGTCGTATTTTAGCTAAAATATATAGATTTCGTCACTAAAGTTATACATGAATTCCAGCGTACATCAAATTTACATGTTAATGGTATTACTAAATACCTTTTAAAATTAAATTAGAACTTATAATAAATATTATATAATTTGTTTAATGATTCGGCAAAGTTTTAAGTTGAGCTTGATAAATAGATGAGTTTAGCTTGTTAACATTAATGGTGTGTTTGATTACAGGTATGGAATTTATATTAAAAGAAAATAAATTTCAGATAATTGAATTACTTAAAAATTATTTGCATGAAAATTGTGAATTAAATGTATTTGATCGATTTTATTTTTAATCTAGAAAATGTTATACTGATCTATTTTTTATTGGTAAGTAGATGAAAGAGAGGCGGTAGACGAGAGAGAAATAAAGAGTGAATTACCCGAAAAATAAAAACATATTCCTCCCTATTAAAGTAAATATGGTAACGTGATCAAAAATATGAAACTATTTTTCATGAAAAAATATCAATTGAGCGGCACAAAATATAATTTGGATGAAAAAATGACATTTTTCATGAAAAATATTAACAATCAAACGCATTATAATTTCTAAATACCTTGACGTAATTGGAATTTTGATCACGATATCAGAGTTTCGGATCTTGAAACGAATTGTTGATGGATGGTCCGGCGCATTATTCGGGTACATCATACTATCCGCCACATATTTACACACTCCAACTTACGGATTATTCTACTCCCAATCCTAATTGACCAGAACTGTCCACCGCTTTCCACCACATACAACGTGTCATCAAATGGGGAAATTCTATAGCCAGCTCGAAACTTCCTTGGACAAGTGTCTGCGTCGATGACCCATAAAGCCAGAAAAGCAAACTCCCTCCTATATAGAGGAGTAATTCCTGTACTTATCCAGAAAGAAGTCAAAGAAGGCGCAAGAAATGGCAGATCCAAGTCATGAATTCAGGCTCGTATCTCCTCATATAGATCACGAGGGAAGATTGCCTAGGCAGTACACCGGCGAGGGACAAGGCGCCAAGAAGAACATATCGCCACCACTCGAGTGGTACGATCCTTGTTTGGCATCTGCTTGTGATCTGTTTATAATTGGTCATGTGTGTTATTCATTTATTCGTTATTTATAATGAAACAGATTATAGACAATTCATCATATTTTATCTTATTCTTGTCTTCAACAGGTACAACTTGCCAGAAGGGACAAAGAGCTTGGCGTTGGTGGTGGAGGATCTTGATGGAGGGGAACCTGATGGACCAATTGTGCCGTGGGTTCATTGGGTAGTGGTGAATATACCCCCGACATTGAAGGGGTTGCCGGAGGGGTTTTCCGGGAAGGGAGAGGAGTTGGGAGGGGAGTATAGTAAGATTAAGGAAGGGATTCATTATTGGAAGCAACCGGGATGGCGTGGGCCTGTGCTGCCACATCATGGGCATAGATTCGAGTTCAAGCTTTACGCCTTGGACGACGAGCTTCATTTTGGAAATAAGGTACCGGATGAAAATATTTATTTATTTTCAACACCTCATATCATGTATTGATAGTATGAAGATTTAATGATGCAAATTTTAATTAAGAATGAGTGACTGAATTCATTTGTGTGTTTGAATAATATTATTTAGCCAAAGTGATACTATAACACCAGATCCTAATAAATGAGTCATCAATCTTTGTATTTAATTGAATCTAACACAAGTGCGGTCACCTAGTTACTCGTATTTTAAGTGTCACAGTCTCATTGTCCAATGAGAATGGTTTTGATCTATGCTATTGATAGATTGTCGTCTTTTACAGGTGACGAAGGAGAAGATGTTGGAGGCAATTCAAGGACATGTGCTAGGGGAGGCTGTTTTAATGGCCAAATTCTGAGATGGATAAAACTCTTACTCCCTGCAGTTTCTTAATTAGGAGACAACTTGAAATAGTGCCATCTGAAAAAGGATATGTGGAATGGACATCAAGACCCATAGATTGCCAAGAAATGGGAATGCATGAACGTTCATGATCCAATGCTCAAACATATACAGGCACGTAGAATGATGCAGGGAAAGTGCAACAGTAGCAAGCATATAAGACCAACTAAATACATGACACAGCAGTCGTAAGACAATATATAAATGCAGGTGACGTAACTTAGACGTAAGGAGTAACTGTTGCAGGACGAAGGAGGACACGCTGCAGGTCATGAGACCAAGAACATAAACAATAGAGCAGTGACATGAGAACACCAAAATGGCCAGAACTTCACTTACATATGCAACCAGTACCACATAGTCCCGCATAATGTGGTTGAAGCAAAATATCGAACACATGATGGGCATGAAGAATGCATATAAGTTTTGCTCCAATTCAAGTCAATTCAAAAACACAACGAGCATCCCCAACCAACCTAACGACCCAGCATCTAGAAAAACTCCCAACCACGTATAGTAATAACCACAATGAACGGTGCACAAATAAGGCAGTCAATGAGCACAAAAAATGAAGTTCAAATGCGCAAAATAAAGCTTAAAGCAAGGAAGTCACAATCCACACTCCAACATGCACAAAGAATGAAGTAATTGATGCAAAACAAAACTTAAAATTCAAAATCCCCAAATTGAACTGAAAATAGGGCACAAGAGGCCCTTACCCGAGATTGACATGAAGTAAAACCTACACCAAGGTGATGGAATGAGAACCCACACGCAGGTAATGAGGAGTAAAAACACCACGAACGTCGTTAGTGAGGAAAGATTTGAGAAATTAATGGAAGAAATTTTAAAAAAAAATGAATTTAACCCAGTCGCTAGAAAATAAAAAGGCTTGCTATCGCTCGAGCGAACATCGAGCGACAAGCAATCTGCTTCTGTCGCTTGAGCGAGCTGCCAGCGGCAAGCGAGCGACGATTAAATTGTCAAAAATAGCACCAAGTTTTGAAAATTGAAAAATCCAACACCAAGTTTGGAACTTTGAAATGTAGCACCACTTTAGAAACTTTCAAGATTAGTACCATTTACATAAATTTGAATTTTGACCCCAATTTTTTTTATTTAATAGGAAATATACACACGTAGTAAGCCCAATCAAAATGCAATATATCACAAATACGACTTGCTCAATGATTAGAAAATATTTCTCCACACACTGGAACTAAGTACAGATGGAGTAAATTGTGTATGTGACCCCATGTGAAACATGCCACTCATTCCATGCAAGTAAGACTCAAAACCTTAAATTTTGAGAAGAGATAACCAAGTCATCGACGTATGAGTCAACATCCATATGTTTGAAGGTCAAATCCAATGCCACCAGGATCTATAATTCACTGAAATATGGTGTAAAACTGTTCTTTCTCCCCCTGTCATCAAGGACCTTCAAATTATTTATTTATTTATTTTAAATCTTATGTGCAATCCCATCTCCATTAAGCTACTAGGAAGACCCCTATAACGAGCGTTGGGTCGGTGACTCCCAAACAAGTTGGCTTTAGGACACCAGGTTATGAGAAACTCCTCAGACTTAATTGCTCAAGTCAACTAAGCTCCAAAGATAGGTATAAGATGTAATACAATAAATAATATTCTTTTGGATCACTTGGGGATATACCAGAAGTTAGGTCACCTAGTCCAAGATCAATTTAAACCCAATGTCAACTCAATGACAGATGATAGCCATCCCAAGTCTCATACATGCGGTCAAGAGTCACTCATACGGTCCTAGTGTGTGCTGTGCAGATAGAATATGAAGTGACATATACTAAATACTCCACACAGACTCAATATAAGTAATGGGAATTAGAAACTAATCATGTATTGAATGCATATTTGATCTCAAATTGCAAGTCCGAGTGAACAACTTCAATGCAAAAATGACACGTGATGAACAGTCCAAAATATATATATATAAAAACCAAAATGAAAGACAGATGCAAGTGAAAACAAACAAGCAATGCCATGAATGCAGAAATGAATTACTGAAATAAACTAAACATGCATGCATCTATGAAGACGATCAAGGAGGAACACAGATGCCAACAGCCTTACTAAGTGACTTGAACCTCAACCCATCTAGAGGTTTAGTGAACAGATCGACAAGTTGATTTTCAGTAGAGATATGTTCAAGTGACACCACATTGGAGTCAACTAGCTCTCGAATAAAGTGATGACGAATGTCAATATGTTTGGTCCTAGAATGCTGAACAGGATTTTTTGATATGTTGATAGCACTGGTATTATCACATAAAACAGTTATAGTACCCTGATTTATCCCATAGTCACTCAGCATTTGCTTCATTCAAAGCAGTTGAGTGCAACAGCTACCAGCTGCAATGTATTCTGCCTCAGCTGTGAACAAGGAGACTGAGTTTTATTTCTTACTCATCCATAAGACAAGATTAGAACCAACATAGAAACATCCACCCGAGGTATTCTTTCTATTGTCGCATTTCCGGCCCAATCGGCATCAAAATAGCCAGCTAGTTCAAGATTGGACTCTTTGGAATACAAGATCCCATGATTTACTGTCCCATTGATATATCTAATAATACGCCTCATTGTACTTAGATGGGACTCTTTAGGATTAGCTTGAAATCTGGCACATACTCCAACACTAAATGCTATATCAGGTCTACTAGCTGTAAGGTATAGTAAACTCCTTATCATGCTCCTATACACAATCTGATCAACACTTTTTCCTGTAGCGTCATGTCCTAACTTAACACTTGTGCTCATGGGTGTCCTTGTGTGTTTCTTATTGTCCAAATCAAATCTCTTTACAACGTCTTTGGCATATTTTGATTAAGAGATAAACAGTCCACAATCAGTTTGCTTCACTTGAAGACCAAGGAAGTAACTTAGCTTTCCAACCATGCTCATTTCAAATTCTTGTTTCATGCATCCAGCAAATTCAAGAGCAAGGGAGTCAATGGGAGAGCCAAAGATTATGTCATCGACATAGATCTGTGCTATAGTTTTAGTTTCTTCAATATGACTAATGAATAAGGTTCTATCAGCACCACCTCGTGAAAACCCATGCTCAACTAGGTAAGTGGTGAGTCTGTCATACCAAGCTCTAGGAGCTTGTTTCAGACCATACAGTGCTTTATTGAGTTTGTAGACATAATGAGAAAACTTAGGGTCAATGAATGCTTTCGACTGTTCAACATATACCTCTTCTTCTAGTATTCCATTTATGAATGCACTCTTGACATTCATTTGATATAACTTGAACCCTAAGATACAAGCAACCACAATAAGAATGCAAATGGACTCAAGACGAGCAACAGGGGCAAACGTCTCATCAAAATCTATCCCTTCAACCTGAGTGCACCCTTGGACAACTAGTCTAGCCTTATTTCCAGTTATGGTACCTTGGTCATCAGTTTTGTTCTTGAAAATCCACTTAGTAACTATCACATTACAATTATCAGGCCTAGGAACTAGATACCAAACATTATTTTAAACAAATTGATTAAGCTCCTCATGTATGGCATTCACCCAACATTCATCTCTTAGGGCTTCCTCTACTTTCTTAGGTTCAATTTGGGATACATAGCTATTATATGTTAGGTTATTTAGAACTCTCTTTCGTAACATCATAACTTCATCTAAATCCCCAATGATGTTAACCTTAGGATGATTAGATTTGATCCTGGAAGATGGTTCTCTAGGAAGCTTAGATTGATCACAACTTGGTAGACCCTAATCAGAGATGTCTACACCTTTAGAGGAGCGTGGAGATTTTGGAATTGATTTCTCTTTATTTTTAACAGTGGCTTCTTGATCATCACTTAGATCATTTACATCTAGCCCATTTACAGCACTCTCCCCCTCAGCGAAGGCATCATCAACAACAATATTTACAGATTCCATGGCACTCTAAGTACGCAAGTTGTAAACTCGGTAGGCTCTATTGTTCTTAGAATATCCTAGAAAAATCCCATCATCGCTTTTGGAATCAAACTTACCTAGATTTTCTCTATCCCTCAGAATGTAACACTTGCTGCCAAACACACGAAAGTATTTAACAATAGGCTTCTTGTCTTTCCATATCTCATATGGAGTCTTGTCTGTTTTTGATCTCAGGTATACCCTATTTACTATGTGGAAAGCGGTGTTAATAGCTTCACCCCAGAAATGCATTGCTAGATCCTTGTCGTGAAGCATGACCCTAGCTATTTCTTGAAGCACTCTATTCTTTCTCTCAGCAACTACATTTTGCTGTGGAGTGATTGGTGAGGAGAACTCATGCTTAATCCCCTCCTCCAAACAGAAGTTTTCAAGATTGAAGTTTTCAAATTCTTTCCCGTGATCACTTCAAACCCTAGAAATGGAAAGATTTTGTCCAATTTTGAGTCTTTTACATAAGGATTTAACCGGATCACCCGTCTCAGATTTTTCTCTTAACGGTTCAATCCAGGTGTACCTGAAAAAGTCATCTACCACAACTAGAATATATCGTTCGCCTCCTAGGCTCTCCACTCTAGATGGTCCCATTAAATCCATATGGAGAAGCTCTAAGGGTCTATTTGTCAAGATTTTCGAGGTTTGCTTATGGTTTATCCTGAGTTGCTTTCCTCGTTGACACGGGTTGAAAACAGCATGTTCACTTTGATCAATTTAGGTAGACCATCGACAATCTTCTTTTTAACCAATTTAGACAAACTTCTGTACTTAACATGATCGAGCCTTTGATGCCAAAGTTCAGACATATCAATTTTAGCACTACTGCACACATAGTTCGAGTTTGGGCTCTAGTGGCCTTTAGTTAAGTAACATTTTGCCTTTGGATTCTGGATTGGTTGAAACATTAGACCTGTTGGAAGCGGGGACAAATGTGGTCTTAGACGAACTAGATACATAGTCATCACTCTTCACAAATCCTAGACTTTGCTTATTTCCAGCTGGTTTGTTCATTCCTAATAGATCGTCTAGTTTCTTTGTTCCACTCATAAATGACTGCAGTTGAGTACTAGATTTCTCTCACTCATAAGTGAGTGTCGTAACCCTGTTCTCTAATTTCTCATTGACACACTTCAACTCACTGAGATTTTTATATGATACTTGAAGATCATTAGTGATTTTCTCATTCTTTCTCTCAAGCTTGTCTACCTTCTTAAATATGGCTTTATTTACCTTTTTGATCTTGAGACTTTCCTTAAACAGAAGTTGATAAGCCTCATGTATATCCGTCGCATCCTCAGAATCATCACGGGACTTTTTACTCTCTACCTCCTCCTTAACCTTTTCACTCTCCTTATCTAACTTACTCTTGACAGTAGATACAAAAGCCATATAGCCCTTTTCCTCTTCACTACTTGAGGAATCACTTTGATCACTTGAGTTAGAATCATCATCAGTCAAGGACACAACTAATGCCTTGCTCTTTCCCTTCTTTAGATTTTTCTTAAAGTTGGGATATTCATTCCTATAGTGCCCAAATCCCTGACACTTACGACACCTAATCACTTGAGATTTCTTACCAGGGTTCCTAGCAGTTGATTTATCATTCTTCTCTCTTAGAAATTTACTAGGGGCTCCTCTCTTTTTGTCTTGGGGCCATTTCTTGCTCTTTAAGGCTTTACAAAGTAGGCAATCTCCTCGTCTCTAAGAGTTTCCACGTCAGATGACTCAGACTCCTCTTCCCTAACGGTGTTCAAGGCTATGGACTTTTTTCCTCGGTTGTGAAATGGTGAGCTCATAGGTTTGAAGGGATCCTACAAGTTCTTCTATCTTAACTGTGTCCAGGTCCTTGCTTTTTTCAATAGCTATAACTTTAGGTCTAAATCTCTCAGGCAAGGGCCTAAGAACCTTCCTCACAATTTTGGACTCGGGAATTCTCTCACCTAGCTTGAAACTAGAGTTAACAATGCCATTCAATTTGGCATAGTACTCATCAAAAGACTCATCATCCTTTATCCTAATTTCTTCAAACCTTGAGGCCAACATTAGCAACTTAGAATTTTTCACAGTTTTAGTTCCCTCATGCATTATCTCTAGAATGTCCCATACCTCTTTAGCAGTTTCGCACATTAACACTCTCCTAAACTCTTCAGGAGACACAGACATAAATAATGCATGGAGACCTTTACTATTCCAGTTGCAATCAATCAATTCATCCTTAGTCCAAAGGCAAATGTCAGTTGGGGTTACAACACCAAAAACAATTGTGGAAGGAGTTTCCAACCATTTTATACACTCACCCAGACACGTTCATCTAGGGACTTAAGAGAAGCACGCATTCTAACCTTCCAATAGGCATAGTTGCTTCCGTCAAAATACGGAGGTTTAGACAATTATTAACTCATCTAGACAACTATGGGCCAGGACTCGAGATTTGGCTCTGATACTACTTGAAATATCATAGTTCAACCCTATCAACACCTAGAGGGGGGGTGAATAGGTGTCTATACGAAATTTTCTTTTTCAATCAATTAATAATTGCAACACGTCACAAATATTAATTTGTCCAGATCAGTTTACATGCTTTACTATCCTATGTTTGAATATCGATAATAAATTAATGGCAGAAAAGTAAATAACGCAATTGTTTATTGACGGAGAAATTTCAAGGTGGGTAAAACTCCGAGCCCAAGCCAGTAGGAATTTACTATAAACGAAAATACAACTTACAATCTGCCAGACTCAACCTACACTGATTTTTCTGACCTCTTGACTATAATTTCCTCAAAGCCTTCTTGGAATGCGTGATCCTACACCAACTCTCGGCTCCTAGCCTTCCTAGATTGCGTGCTACACCAATTCTCAGCTCTTGATTTCGTCCATCTCCTGTGGATTCAAGAGAACAACCTGTTTTCTAACGATCGGACTTCGATCTCCTTTCTTGATCTCCAAGAATCAACAAAAGCACTGGAAGGTTGTGTTATGGTGTTTGATGAATGTAGATTTGATGTTTTTAGGTGATTGCGCGAATCAAATGTTGTATTGAATGAATGAATCAAGTGTAGAGAGTTTTTCTTTTATTTCAATCCTTAAGAGAGACGTATAAGAATTGGCGCAATTTAATTTATATGAAGTGTATTAGGATATTTGGGTCTGGTCAAAATGTCGAAAAAAGGAAAATAGGGTTTTCTAGGTAACACCGTCGCTCAAGCGAAAAGCGAGCGATGCTATTTCACTTGAACGAAGTGGGGACGAGAAAAGAGTGAAGACTTTTCTGTTTTTGTCGCTCGAGTGACCATTTGGTGAGCAGCTAGCGAAACTTCAACGACACATCTTGCCCTACTTCACAGCTCGAACCCTAACATACTTTGACAGAATTGCAACTTAGTCACTCATCTTTTACACATGTACAAATTAATCCCTAACGTTTAAACATTGCAAATTGACCCCAAACTTTTGAACATTTACAATTTTACCCTTTTGTTCACAGAATAGCCAACACAAAATCTAACACAGTATTTCTAGTGTTCTTGGGCGTTTTCCTAGTGTTTTCAAGCACAAGTGAAATGGTAGCATTTTTCTAATACTTTCAAGCACAAGCAACATGGTATAGTTTGCTTGGCGTCCCAGGTCATTAGAAAGCTTATCTTTTTAATTAAAACGATACAAGGTCTTTACAAAGCTAACCATTTTAATTAAAATGATATACAAGATCCTTTTTCTTTGAGTTTGTAGAAATAAAATTAATCCCACTTGTATGTGGGATTCAACTTGTCTGCTAATTCGAGTTGGGTCATGAAACGAAGTGTGAATTTTTTATGAAAATTTGTTATAGGCATTTTTGCTTGAGCAAGTGGTGTAAAACCCGTTGACCTCGTTTTCGGTTAAAACCACGCGGATAATAAATGTCGGAGTTGTTAAGGGATAAAAATTCCACATCGGTTAAACACCAAAATAATGACCGACTTAAAAAGATCTTAAACTACTCCTCTTAATAAGGTTGATCTTATTAAGATGGACCCCAACTCTTAATGACCCACTCTAACCCGCTATGACGAACCAATGATCAAGAACTCTACTAGAAACAAGGTGTGGGAGTAGCTCATTAACACGAGATATATTTATGAAACAATTATACAATAATAATCGCCACCAAAGATTGAACCAAAGAAGGATGGGATAGACATAGCCATCTCACGGTGAACTAATATGAAGCAAATATCATTAGTGTGCGAGAGAGAAAATGAAGAGTAATATTTTGTATTTAAAGTTGCATTGGTTTCAAAAGGGTTACATGGGAGAGTATTCATAGTAGTACAAGTAAATTGGTGGCCCTTGGATGAGAATATACGTGGCCTCATCTCCTTACTTCTAACATCTAATCCTAAGCATCACTTTTTGACTTGTTATCCTGCTATCATTTATTATCCAAGCAGCACCACCACTTTGTTGACAAGACTTAACCTTTACACTCATGACAAACGTTCTATCAGTCATTCAGATAAGATTTCTGTATGGAAGAAAATCTCTTAGAAGAAGTGATAAAGAAAGATGCTTCGATGGCCTCTGCCTCGGCAATGTGGGCTTCAGAGGGTTCCGCTTCAGCATCGTGGGCTTTGGCACTATGGTTCTAAACCCCTGTTGAGGTGCTAGCTTCGGTCGAGTTGCAAGGAGGCTCAGCATAAAGGGCCTTGGCAACATGCAGGGTGGTTTGGGTTTAGGTAGCATAATAGCTAAAGTGGGTTAGCCAATTGAGGCGTGATAGAACATTTTGCTCAAGTGAAGATTGTGTAAATTGAGTTTCAACCATGAAAAGAAAACTAGTGTTATATTTTGGAGCTATTTGTTGGTAAATTTCATAAGGAAACTCAAAAAACGAGAAGAGTATTGGTCTTTAAGTATAGCATTTCATCTAGTGTTTCAAGTCTTGCACATTTTTTATTTCAACTGTTTTCTATTATTAATTAATTAGTCAAGTGATTAGAATTATGATGATTGTTTATTCCAAAAGTTTAATATAGAGATGCTAATTATTTTGACAGAAGCACATTTTAAGTGAAGGTCGTTTTTATCTCGAGCCTTTTAAGGAAATTTTCATTTTGTTTTTATTGGGTCTCGAGGGTATCTTGTTATTTAACTTGAAGAATCAAACATTGTTGTAGAATATATTCACTCACGAGCTCACAGGCGTAGATCGAGCCAAGCCCACGAGCTGCTCGAGAGCTCGTGATTTTTAAATTTTTTTTTGATAAATTTGCACATTTTGACTTTTTTTTTTTGTAAATTTGCATTTTTTTTATTAGCTCATGGGCACACGGCGCACAAGCAGCTCATGGGCTCGACGAGTCGAGTAGGCTCGGCTCGTGAGATTGAGCTCCCTACTCAGCCCAAGCCGCCCATGAGCCAAGTTTTAACGAGCCGAGTCGACGAGCGCTCAGTCCGTTTGACATCCCTAATTGCAGTTTGCAAATATGTTTGGATAAAGATACTTGTCCCGTGGACATATAGTAGGGTTGAATATGTTTTTGGATTAAACTAGTAGTACATTGTGGTTGAAATCCCACCCTACGTGGAAGAAATTCGTGTAATGATTTGACGGATGTGTTCAAAATCAGGAGTGTAAATCCTAGCATATGGAAGACTATAAAAGTTAACAATGCTGCTAGGCAAACAGGGATTTTTGACAGAGTTAAGTTCCCGATTGACGTGGCACTGATTAAAAGAGAGAGAGAGAGAGAGAGAGAGAGTAAAGTTTATCGAAAGCAAGACAAAACTGTGCCATTTTCTCCCAAAACGAAGCCTAAGCCCCCAAATCAAATCTCCCAAGTTGGAACCCGAACATCACCATCTCCGACCACACTTCGGACGACATCACCGTCAATGCTACGACTGTACTTCGATCGGAGGGTTTTGCCATCGCCTCACCATTTCCAACAATGGGTTTGTTCTCGTTTCCATCCATTTCCACCAGCTCTTGATTCACTGTTGTCGGCAAACAAAGTTATATAGTGAAGGCACCCTAGTTTATTTAGATTTGTTTATGATATGGCATCGCGTAGCTGAATTTCGGGATATTGCAATCTTCATCTCCCATTTTTGCACATTTTTTATTAAATTCGTATAAAAAATTTGTGAATTGTTGGTGAACTGTTGGTGTCTTTGTATGAAATTTTTATTCTTTTTAATTTCATTGTGCAATGTCATTATACATCTTTATCACTATTTTTCCACGTTACTATGAAGTTAATGTTTGTGTTTTTGTTATTTTCGAGTGTTCACCTCCATGGTTGTTCATAGTTTAGTGCTGCTAAATTGAAGGGGGTCTAACATGTTACATTAATGATGAAGAAGGCTCTGTATGTTGCATTCCAACATGTTGTCAGCAATTGTCAACAATCACAGCCTGTTATTGCATGATCACTGTGAAATTTGAGATGAAATTATCAATGTTCTTCAACATTGACGTGGTTTCTTTAATTGTTATAGTGGCCGTGAATTCATTTCTGTTAATCGTGATTTATTTGTATGGCAGAATGGGCGGAAAGAATAGAGGAATGTGTTATAGTTGTAGAGATAGAGGCCATTTATTTTATGAAAGCCCAAGGAAGTGCAGATGCCCGGCATGCAAGAATGGATATGAGAAGTATTTCATGGTGGAGAAGCAGACAGCAAATAAAGAGAGATTATTTCTCTGTTGCAGTGAGAAATGCGGATTTTGAGATTGGGTTGTCAAAGAAAAATCACCCGATGAATCGTCTAGCAACAATTCTTCATTAGTAAACTTTGCGACAAACAAAAATGATGAAGAAATGTCCAAAATGTTTGAATCTCGCGTTCACCTAAACGATGATGAAGACCTACATATTTTGGTGAACGTGCAAATATGTAAGGCGAATTCTAGTGCGGAAGCGAATGCAAAAGGGAAGCGATCGAGTTGATTATTAGATAGAAATTTCCTCTCGGCTTTTGACATAACTTTTGTATGTGTAGCACTATCTCGTGTTAGCTTTCATTGTCTTCATGTAGTCATTCCAATTACTCTAGTTTAAGTATTATGTACCTATTGAGATGGATTAGGAATGTGAAATATTTTGAATTGAAGTATTGCCACTATTGTATTTGGAACTGTGTTCTCTTGTATGAATGAAATTATATAGCTAGTAGACATTTAAATGTTGCTCCTAACCGCAGCACAAAAAAAGGGCATAATGCAATAAGAAGACTTAAATGTCTACTAGATATATTTAAGGAAAGGTGCTAGAGACCTCATTGATGTTGAAGACAATTAATTGAACATCGTAAGATACATTGAAGACAATTAATTGAACGAATAAGCTTTATACCATATTAAAAATGACAGAACTTAAATACATTTGTTGGTTGATCAAATAAGCATTCAACCATATTCAAAATAACAGAACTTAAATACATTTCTTGGTTGAACATGCCTAATGAGACCATAACGAAAATAATAAACTCCTTAAGACCATTCAATAACCGTTCACATAATGTACAACATTTAATAATTGTAAGAATGCCCAAGCAACTGATCTAGGGGTACACTTTTGCCAAATATGAAGTCCTAAGGCTTGTAAATAGCTATAGCTTGCCTAGTAAGTCCCAGGTCATGTAAATATCTTCAAGCGTTGATTCTCTTATGTCTTTGACAATAGCAACGTATTAGCAAAGTACGTATTAGAAGAAAGCCTCAAGCAATATTCAGTAAATGACGCAAAAATAGCTATATATATTTTGCAGACCAGATAAATAAGCTGGGAATTAGCATAAATTAACAAGAAGGCCACCAACCTGTGCTAAAAAAGAAACAAAAACATTCTCAGATTTTTGGGAAATGAAGGCATCAGTAGTAGACCAGATAGAAGGAGGCTACCTGAATTTCTCCTCCAATTTACACAACACAAAATTGCAACAACATAAATACAAAGAAATGCATAGATTATTTGCCAAAGAAGCAACGTATGAAATTTGCCACACCAGAAATTTCGCAAATTCAATGTACACAAAATGCAAAGCTTATGTTCACGTTTTGAATGGTAAGAAAACATTGAGGCAAGGTAATCTCATCTACAAGGAAAAAAAAATTATGTTAACACAGGATATGCAATTTGTGGCAAATCCAAGTGTTGTAATAATGAAGGCATCATTACCTGCCCATTAGCACATTGTTAACAAGTTTCATTTTTGCTCCATTTCCAAAAGGTCTTGAGAAATAAGGATTTTTTCCCCAAGACATCAAAACCAGGCATTACTTCTTTATAGAGTGCCTGTAATTTCAACCAAGCAGAACTTTATGCAGACATGCACTTACAGCCAAAAAGGAGGAGAAATTCAAATGTTACTAGAACAAATAAATTGTGTTGATCAAAGAAGCAACATAAATATTTCTCATCACATTTGTTCAATAATTTTAATTCATTACACAAATCTGAGCCTCCATAGTCCAATAAATATGGATGATAGTATGGCATTAGTTGACCTACAATGAAATATGGACATTGTTAGTTGCATATTTCAAATGACATCAAGAATTTATCTTTAACCAATTGATGGTGCGAGCTTACCTTGCGGACTATACATAATATTTGATGACGATGGTGGGATGTAATTTGACATTGGTAATACCCTTGAATGCGAGAATGGTATCGCGACAGTAAACTGTGAGACGATAAACGTTGTTGGCATTGAATATTGTAGGCAAGGAGACGGAGGCTGCATTGAGTAGTTTTGCTGCCGAGCTTCATGAAAGTAGACAGCGCTCTCTTGTATATCAGTATGTCACCCAGTAGGTCTCCTTCCTTTGCTTGATGCTGACTGTAAATTTATGTAGTATGAAAGTATTCAGTACAATCAAATATTTGGGTCTGTGTTTTTTAATAAATTAAATCAAATTTACCTTTGTGTTCTTCAAACTCGACTCCAGCGGACCTTTTTTCCTCAATTTTTCGGGCGCTCCCTTTCTACGCGACGATTTCGGAGCTCTTATGTTCACGCTGGCGTCATTCTGGGAGTCGGTACACCGATCGGCTACTTGAATAGTATGATGTGCGATCACATTACTTCCACTGTGCGACCATTTCGACATCAAAAGATCTTTGCGCTGAAGTTTTATCCAATCCAGTGTAACATGCGACCGCCCTTTGTTGTCTGCAGCAAGGTCAGCCAGTTGTGTAAACTCATGACACAGTTCATCATATCTCCACTGCTCAGGAGAGCTTATCAAACCGTCATAATTCACGACGACTCTAGTGCGTACTCGACTAATGTCTCTTCTCCATCTCCGTAATATGTACCTCTCCAGAAGGTATGTGACATCACAACGAATAAGAACTGCAATTGCATGGAGACAAAGAATTTTCCTAAACTCGAACAAATGGCAATTACAAATTATGTCACAGTTCTCTCTCTGAAATGAGACAAATAATGTTTTTCCCTCGTCGAACCTCATGCATAACATCCTCGCGCTCCTCATACATCGTCTACGTATCTCCCTCCAACGTAGATATGACATCGCAGTAAACCTTTCCCGTAAACTCATCCTAAGCTTCCCTGAATTTCGTGAATAGTATAAACTGATTGAAATTTTAGGTCAAGTTCGTATTACATTGCACATGAGACCATTTGTGAAAATGATTTGAAATCAACCTGGAACTCTTTCTCTACCTTGCATCACAATGCTCGTTCATATTGTTCTACAAATTGCTTCAGCGTGGTCTTCGAATGCACGTAACCATCAAAGAATGCGTTCATACTGTCGCTCCTCTATGTCGACATCCCTACCCAAAAAGTGGCCTTAAAAAAATATAGAACCTAACGACTTCCATTCTCATACAATCCAAATAACCATTCATTATCCTGCAAGTTGTACTTGTCAATCATCGCAGCCCACCCATTCTCAAATTTTTCAACAAATTGACAATCATAAACTAATACATGTATAGCCCCAAATATCGAAGACTTGTCGTCATGGTATCCAAACTTTTCTGGCAACTTCTTTAAAATATGCCATAGACAACATCTATGCCTTATTTTTGGAGAAACGATTTGAATGGCATTTTGCATGGCCCGATCTTGGTCGGTAATTATTCCATGAGGTGTCTGACCATGCATGCATTGTAGCCATGTTCTGAACAACCAGACAAAATTACATGTATCTTCGCTCGACAACAACCCACAACCAAGTAATGTTGACTGTCCATGATGATTGACGCCAATGAATGGGACGAACGGCATGTCATACTTGTTTGTCAAGTACGTGGTATCAAAAGTAACATCGCCAAATTCCTTATATGCTTGCTTGCAGCGATTATTGGCCTAGAAGACAGTTTTTAGTTGAGATTCATCGTCTAAATCCATGCTAAAGTAATTTTGAGCACTGTGCTTGCATCTTTGCTAAGTATGCTTGTATTGTAATGGCATCCCCTTCACCAAGTCTTAAATGCCTAACTTTTTCAATATAGTTTCAAAAATCTTTCTCAATGCAACTCAAGTTCTCACAACCACCTACTTCGACAACGTCAGAATTGAAACTTTTATGCAACGAAATTACAACTAAATCATTGACTTCTAGCTTATGTTTCACGTGTGAACTCAATTCTCGGTTACATCGATATAACCTAGATTTTGATGGACTAGTTTCGTGATTGTGGTTGAGGTGGACCTTGTTAATTCTCCATACCCTATGAATATCTAATAATGCAGATATCCTAGCTTTGCAACCCATCTGTATTGTTGGTTGGGGTTTGAAGGAACCGCTATTATTATCGATTTTTTGACCTTCACAGCTACATGTGAAGGTTACATATCTCAAGTCTCTGTCATCCCTTTTTTTCGAATTCCTTTTTTTAATCAAAAATCCAATTGCATAAGCATATTTCTTGTAGAAGGCAAGCATGTATTTTAACTCCTTAAACTCTATGCCTACCTTAGGCACAATTACACCATCCCCCACTGAGTCTTCACCATCCACAACATTAACGGAGACCCTAACATTTTCATAATTAGATTTAGCCAACATATCATCATGGTCAATCTGCACTTCATCCATAGTAGCTGTTACACAAGTAAACAAAAAGTCACATAAACGAGGTAGATTGGGTTTAAATCCTCAATACGTAAACAAACGACAATTAATAGGAATCATGGGCAAAACAAACAACATTCAATACGAAGACCAAGAGCTTGAAGCCTAGACTTAGAAGTGGCAATTCCACTAACTTTAATATATATCTACGAAAAGCAGGAGCGGAAGCCCAGCCTTATGAAGTGCCAAATTCACTAATTTAAATATATACCTACTGTATACTATATGGGAGAAATATTTTTGGATCCATAATCAAAGTTTGCCAATTTATATTTATGTCTTCATGTGTGAATCCAAATGCATTACTCGAGTCTCTTGCGCTTGTCATGATAACATAAGCATTTGATTACTTCTTTCTTTTATCATCATCATTATATGATATCCCAACCCAAAACCAAAGTATTCAAATATAATGAGAACAAAAACGGGTGGTCCAAGCCTGATCCATTTAAAGCCATCTTTGGCAACCCAACTAATTTCGGTGGTCCAAGCATATTTTTGAAGGTTTTCTATAATCTCACTAGGCAAACAAGGATTTTTGGACAATAATGTCATACACAAAATCAGTTTGTCAAAAGGAAGTTGCTCCAGGAGTTTTTCCAAGTTCTCTATTATATGTTTAACAATGTTTATCCCACAATATTGCATTCAAAGAAAGGTAGAATGGTTTTCCTATTCCACGTTAGTTTGTTATACCTCTCCAGAAGGGAAAATTAAGGCACGAAACTTACTTGCCATCCCGGGTCGAAGGCAGGATCTTTAACACAAAGAGGAACGTACTTCGAGTCCGTCGAATTGTGAATTTTTGGTCTTCACAACCACATGAATGTACCATTCGTTGACGTCAAATCTTCGAGAACAGGAAGAGGAACGTGCTTCGGGTCCGTCGAATTGTGCATTTTCGATCTTCACATCCACCTGAATGTACCGTTCGTTGGAGTCAAATCTTCGAGAACGGGGAGTTCTTATACAACTCCTGCCTGAGCTTCAGGTTTGTCGTCGGATTGCACCACACCTTCCAAGAAATTATTGCCGGGTTGCAATATGCCAGTAGTTGGAATTATTGCAAGAAGGAAGCGTTGTTTCAAAGGTGTATAATTCAATTAATTTCGTGCCCTAGATTTTGGTTCACCTCTCACGCATCCCTCACGTGCGGCCATAAGTTCCCTCCAATTTTACTTGCAACATCAGAGGTTTTGATTCCCTATTTCTTGTCTGTCGATTAAGCCTGTCCAAGAAGCACTTTTGAAAAGTTAATGTCTATAATAATAATAATAATAATAATAATAATAATAATAATAATAATAATATTAATAATAATAATAATAATAATAATATCAATCGTGCTACTCATACAGGCTCGTGAACAGATTGGAAAATAGGCTGACATGGAATTGCTTTTTGGAAAGAACAAAAAAAAAACAACAACCGTGCTTTGTTTTTCAAAAGGGTAAAGGCCCCATAAATGAGAAGTCATTTCTCTCTCTCCACGAACAAAAATGATACCCAAAATCGGAGCCCCCAAATTTGAAAAACCTAAGCAAAACCTTCCAATCTTTGGCCACAATTCCAAGTAGGGTAAGGTCGCGCCGCATGCCTCTTGACCCACCATATCCGATCGTCGTCAAATCGCTCACCATATCCGATCATAATTACCGTCCAAGGCACCATCACATCGCACCTTTGTGGAAGGTTTCGTCGTCGCACGTTCTACAATTTTTCATCGTCGGCAACCCATCAAACCTCGCAAGCACGTTGAATGTTCTCTATTTCATCATTTTTCATTTTTTCAGCTTTGCTCGGGTACAATGTTTTCTATTTCATTAGTTTTTGCTTATGGGAAGCTGTTGATAGAACTAGAGGAATATATATGTGAAATGAAATGAATTGGTAGGATTAGTTTGTGAATTGACTACTTTTACAAAAATTTAAATGAAGTTCAAAACATGGGTAATGGCAGGCTAATAGGCTGGGTTTATTAGGCATTGTAAATGTACAATTTTAATGATGATGTGAAATTCCATTCTTCGTGTGATTATGTAGAAAGTGATTTGGAAGGATTGATGGCAGATTTTCCTTCTACATTTAGCCCTCGCTTGGGCCCCATTTTGGGAAAATGAAAATGAATTGGTAGTTTTTTTTTTTAAATGAGTGGCTCCTCTTTCCCATTATCCTGCTTTATCCTAATTAGAAAACTTTTAGATTGTATATGTACATTTGTCTTCCTAACTTCTGCCAGTCAAACAACGTTACTGACTTTACCTTTCTTGGTGGTGGTGGATTCCATGTTAGCATGCCCAGAACGAACTCCGGAGTCTGTCATAATTGTAGAGGTAAAGATCACTTCTTTGCCGAGTGCAAAAACAAACGCCCTGGCCCACTATGTATGCATGGATTCAAGAAATGTTTTGTCATGGAAAAGGAGACTAAAAACAAAGGGAGATTGTTCCTTTGCTGCAGTAACAATTGTGGATTTTGGGAGCGGGTTATAAATGAAAATTCAAGTGGTCCGTCGATGAACCCTGCGAAGAATAAAACAGTTGAAGAAATGTCCCATTCGTTCCACTCTCGAGTTCGAATAAGTGACGATAAAGAGGTCCAGATTTCAGTGAATGTGACGGTCCAGACTGCAAGAGTAAGTGCGGAAGGGAATCCGAAAGGGGAACTGCTAGCTTGATTAGTAGATAATGATTGAATAGGTTTTCTTAGAAACTTTTGTATGTAGGTGATTTAACTTATGTATGAACTCTTGTACTATTAAGGTCTGTATGAAATCTTACAATTACATTTGAAGTATTCAGTACGTGCTTAAAAAAAGGAATGTATGACCAGCCAAGTTTTGTAGCATAATATGGCATTGTCTTCTGAGTACTCTTTAGTACCATATTATCAATTGAAAACAATAGCAATGCAACAATATAAAGGAATTATGTGAATTGTGTTTCCCTAGACAGCACTACCTATTGATTCATTAAATGTGTTAGAACTGGAGATAGAATCATTTAAAGAAGTGGTAATTGCTCAAAGCCGACTGAAGTGGTAATTAATCATGTGAAGGAAAGTGGTAATTGCTCAAAGCTGAGTGGATTCATGGGTTCAACTAAGGAAAATAGTCGCCTGGCTAAAAGGATAGCACTGTGTATAATGCATTTGGATGTTATTGACCCTGCTATTTGTGGACTTGTGAAGCGGATTTGTAATATCAAAAGGTCATAAAAATATTGTCATTTTCACCATTTGCAATGGGAGAAAAACATCAAAAGATCATAAAAATACTGTCATAATTATCAACCACTTTGAGTAAAGAAACTACATGACAATTTAGATACCCAATTTATTTCTAACTGCTTTCTTGAAAAAGAATGAACCAGGCAACATCAAGCAAAATGAGCAACCAATCAGAACGCATTTAAATATCTTTAGGACTCATTTAAATATCTTCCATTTGACCATTAAACTGGGAGTAAAAAGCAAGTAAATATTTCAAAACAATCACGCACAAAAATACCATCTTAGGAGAACTAATGCATAAATAACCAACAATGCATATTATATACAAAACAAATCTGCCTCCTCATCCAAGTGGGAAAACATTTTATGATATATATTAGAAGCTTAAAAACTCAAATCATTCTAGTGCAATATAGATCCAGTAGCTGCCATAATTAAAATCCCACAAAACATTCAAGAATATATATTTTTGGTAAAGCATGATGCCTCCAATAGTGTCACAAGCAAAAGAATCTATTCAATTAGAAAAGCATGTCATGCGCTACCTCGACCATCTTCATCATCTGCTGTGTTTGGATAGTATAACGGCATGCGTTGACCTATATTAACATACAATGTGAACGGTTAATGATCAAAATGGCCGCAAGTATTTTTAATTCATATATAAGAGGAACCTTTATACCTTGCGATGTATACATAAAATTCGGATTTTGGGGGTGGATCAAATTTGTACTTTGCAAGACATGTTGGGGGAGATAGAATGGTGTGGGGATGGAAAACTGTGAAAGGGAAAACGACATTGGGGGCAACATCGAATTTTGTTGATGGAGCACTGCTTGGATGTTGATTTGTCCATCAACCATATTACTTTGGCTTGTTATCAGTCTTTCATGATGGCTTGATGTCGAACCGACATGTTTCTCCATAAAAGGTAATTGTAATTTATATTTTGAAACATTCACTAATCCGAAATAACTTTATTTGACATACCTTCGATTTCTTCGACGCAGTCTCCAATGGGCCTTTTCTTCTAAGTTTCCTCGGTTCTCCCTTTCTTCTAGTGAACTTTGGATCCAACATGCTAACGCTTGTAGTATTCGATAAAACAGGGCATTGAGTGTCAATGAGATTACTTCTTGTACTCGATTTTGTAGTTGCAAGGTCTTTACATTGAAATCGTATCCACTCCATGATTGCATGTGAATGGATTTCATCATCCGCTGCGAGGTTTGCCACCTCCACAAAACCCTTAGACATCTCTTCATACCTCAATTGCACTGGAGTGCTAACTAATCCATCATAGTTTATCGCGACCCTCTTGTGTGCTCTTCGAACATCTCTCTCCTACCTTTGCAGTATGTACCTCTCCGGAATAAGTGTCATGTCATTCCACGCCAACACTGTGATCGTGTGTCTAAAAAGTATTTCTCGAAACTCAAAAAGGTGGTAGGTGCAAATGATATCACATTTATCTCTTGCAAATGACACAATGAATGTCTTTCTCCTCGTAGAACCCTCATACATTACTTTCTCTCTTACTTCGTAGGTCACACTTGAACATCCATCCGAAGTAGATCAAACTTTGTAATACACCTTTCCCGTGAACTCTTCTTGAACTTCACGAAATTTTGCAATGGTATAAACTGATTGAAACTGTTGCTCCATTTCAAACTGTGTTGCACAAGGCACCATCTGCGAGAAGGATTTGAATCAGCTTGGACCTCCTTCTCAACCTTACTTCTAAGGGCACGTTCGTACTGTTCAACAAACTACTTCAATGAGGTTTTGGAATGAATATAGCCGTCGAAGAACGCATCCATACTCTTACTTCTCTGTGTAGTTGACATCCCAGCCCAGAAAGTCATTTTCAAGAAGCAGGGAACCCAACGTCCTCTATTTTCGTACAATCTAATAGCCAATCATTCTCATGCAATCCATACATATCAATCATCGTTCCCCAACCATTTTCGAATTCATCACCGGACTGTGAATCATACACCAATCTGTGTAGAGGCCCAAATATCAAATGCTTATCCACGTGGTAGCCAAACTTCTCCGGCAACTTCTTTAAAATGTGCCACAAATACCATCTATGTTTGGTATTTGGAAAGACAATATGGATTGTATTTTGCATTGTCCTGTCTTGATCAGTAATTATACCATGTGGAGCTTGACCGTGCATGCATTGAAGCTATGTTTTGAACAACCATGCAAAAGTACTAGTGACTTTGTTCGATACCAAACCGCAACCCAACAGTGTCGACTGTCCATGATGATTTACATCTACAAAAGGAGGTTTGTGATGCTATATATGGAACATAGTACTTACGAATGACTCCCTTCCAGTGGGACATCTGTAACAAAAACCCATCATCTTATCATCAGCTAATAAGTTTGACACAAAAGAGATCTAGACTGAAGATACGATTGGGAAATGAAGAAAGTGGAATAGGGACGTGTTCTCAAGGGAAATACCTTGGTGTACACACCTAGAATGTCAAAGCATCATTATCCGCTCTTTGATGATTACAAAAGAAAAGTACACATGAAGTAAAATTTTATAAAATTCATTATAGCAGAGACCATGATATAGATGAATGCTACGAGGTTACAAGGTAGGATACATGAAGGATCTAAAAGTTGGAAGCCCACATACTTAAGTATCAAAGGACGAGGTTGTGGACGTAAATCAAGACATGCAGACTTTTCGCAAGCACCAATAGGCAACCAATACTCCTGACCTCAATAAGAGAGATTTATACAATCATCAGAGGTTTTTATTTTGGTTGGAAGAAAGCAAACACACAAAAGAATTATGTTTGAGATTTCAAGAAGGCTATATTAGAGAACTTCTAGATCAGAGATAACCTCCAACCCGCATCTCTTCTGATAATTTTTAATAACAACGATAAATAGAAAGTCATATATCTCGACTACGGTGCACTAGAATTGCGGGATATCATAGCTCACAATGGCCTTAGCTATATGTTGGTAGGTAATGACAGCTCTTTAATATATTATTTGAAAGTGCTTTTAGCCGAATGCATGTCGATCATTCCTAGGTACCAATGGCTGAACCCTTTTACGACTACATTGGAGACATTTTAATCCCTAGACGATAGATTACACTAGCCATTGAGATAGATAAGGAGTCAACTGTATTCTATGGATACTTGGACTTCCTAATAATGTATAGTAGGTTCGCATAAAACGAGAATCCTTGGAAGGGCTACCTTAAAACAACTGAAAGCTATGACCTCTATCTACCACACAGCTTAAAATTCGAAACTTAGAAATGGATAGCCACGATCAAGGGAGATCAAGCAGCCGCACGTGAATGCTATTTCAGCTCTTTGAATAAAAGCAACCCCAAGGCTCCACTAATCAATGGCATGTCGTACTTATTAGTAAGATAAGTGGTGTCAAATGAAACAACATCGCCAAACTTCTTAAACGCCTACCTACACTGATTATCTGCCCAAAACACATTTCTCAACAGCGACTCCTTATCCAAATCAATATCAAAATAAAATTCCGAGCATTGTGCTTGCATCTTGGAAAAGTAAGATTGAATTGCTACAGCATCTCCTTCTCTAAGTCTTAATCGCCTCATGCGTTCTACATAGTTCCGACAATCCTTTTCAATACAAGACACGTTCTCATAACCTCCAGCTTCTACAACTGCAGAGTTGTAACTTTTGTGAAGCGCAATTCCTACCAAATCATTCACCTGAAGCTTTCGTTTCATAGCTGCACTCAATTGTCTGCTGCATCGATATAATCGGGATTTAGAAGGACTTGTATCATGATTGTGTTCCAGGTTTACTACATTAATTCTCCAATTTCCTAGAACATCGCAAGATGCAGATATTCTGGCTTTACAACCTAGCTTCATTATTGGGTGCGGCTTCAAAGAACCACAACTATTACCAATGCTTCTACCTTCACGGCTACATGTCATGTCAAATATCTTAAAACATCATCGTCCCCGTTTTTTGGAATTCCTTTTCTTAACTGGAAAGCCCACAGTATAAGCATATTTTTTTGTAGAAATCATATCTTGTTCATTTTTGAACAACATTCCTACCTCAGGTACAATTATGCCATCTCCCGTTGATGTTTCACCGCCAACTTCATTCACAGACTTCGTAACGTTCTCATCCTCTGATGGCCCCAAGACATCATCTTGCTTGTCTTCAACGTCGTCCATATTTTCTCTTACTGCCAAGAAACAAAAAAATTGGTCATGATCATTTCATTATGTTTTGTTGCAAAGAGAATTTCAAACCGAAGAACAAGTTAATACAGTAGAACAATTACATCCCTATTGCAAATGTGATGCTGCAACATTAAAAGCTCATCTAAGTTTCACCTTTCTTATTTTCAAGATAATTATACGCCTGACTACACCCATCTAAGTAAAATAGTAATTCTTGTGCTAGAAGGTAGGTAGGGAGCCAGAACATCACTATGTTATGGACTAAATCCTACTCCACATTCCGAAGAGCAGTAATAATAAAAAAGCAAATTGGAAGGCAGTAATGGTAAAGTTATCTTCATGCATATAAAAAAATTTGGGAAGGTAGTAATCACAATTTATTGTATGAATTAACTGCGAAATGGAAATAAACCCAAATTATCTTTACTTGGTAAAATGAAATTTATGTTCATTTTAAGCTAAATCTTTTGAAGCTTAATTTGCAGAGATCCAATAATTCCAAACAAAAATAAAATAATAATGAATGCATTAAAAAAGATAAATAATGCACTTGCTAGCACCTTCAAATTTTCCCCAATATGTCGATGTTCAAGGAAACATGAAGTGGGAATGCAGACGGCATTTAAGTGCTGGCAGTTTTTGGGTTCTCAACGACGTTGCCAAGCCTTCGAAACTCCTTGCCGGCACCTTATAATTTTCGATAATAGGTTAAAAGATGTGCAGTTTACATAAATTTTGCCCGACAAAGGTGTTGAAAGAAAGAGGCGTGCAGTGCTCTTCAATTTTGCCNGCTTTTAGCCGAATGCATGTCGATCATTCCTAGGTACCAATGGCTGAACCCTTTTACGACTACATTGGAGACATTTTAATCCCCAGACGATAGATTACACTAGCCATTGAGATAGATAAGGAGTCAACTGTATTCTATGGATACTTGGACTTCCTAATAATGTATAGTAGGTTCGCATAAAATGAGAATCCTTGGAAGGGCTACCTTAAAACAACTGAAAGCTATGACCTCTATCTACCACACAGCTTAAAATTCGAAACTTAGAAATGGATAGCCACGGTCAAGGGAGATCAAGCAGCCGCACGTGAATGCTATTTCAGCTCTTTGAATAAAAGCAACCCCAAGGCTCCACTAATCAATGGCATGTCGTACTTATTAGTAAGATAAGTGGTGTCAAATGAAACAACATCACCAAACTTCTTAAACGCCTACCTACACTGATTATCTGCCCAAAACACATTTCTCAACAGCGACTCCTTATCCAAATCAATATCAAAATAAAATTCCGAGCATTGTGCTTGCATCTTGGAAAAGTAAGATTGAATTGCTGCAGCATCTCCTTCTCTAAGTCTTAATCGCCTCATGCGTTCTACATAGTTCCGACAATCCTTTTCAATACAAGACACGTTCTCATAACCTCCAGCTTCTACAACTGCAGAGTTGTAACTTTTGTGAAGCGCAATTCCTACCAAATCATTCACCTGAAGCTTTCGTTTCATAGCTGCACTCAATTGTCTGCTGCATCGATATAATCGGGATTTAGAAGGACTTGTATCATGATTGTGTTCCAGGTTTACTACATTAATTCTCCAATTTCCTAGAACATCGCAAGATGCAGATATTCTGGCTTTACAACCTAGCTTCATTATTGGGTGCGGCTTCAAAGAACCACAACTATTACCAATGCTTCTACCTTCACGGCTACATGTCATGTCAAATATCTTAAAACATCATCGTCCCCGTTTTTTGGAATTCCTTTTCTTAACTGGAAAGCCCACAGTATAAGCATATTTTTTTGTAGAAATCATATCTTGTTCATTTTTGAACAACATTCCTACCTCAGGTACAATTATGCCATCTCCCGTTGATGTTTTACCGCCAACTTCATTCACAGACTTCGTAACGTTCTCATCCTCTGATGGCCCTAAGACATCATCTTGCTTGTCTTCAACGTCGTCCATATTTTCTCTTACTGCCAAGAAACAAAAAAATTGGTCATGATCATTTCATTATGTTTTGTTGCAAAGAGAATTTCAAACCGAAGAACAAGTTAATACAGTAGAACAATTACATCCCTATTGCAAATGTGATGCTGCAACATTAAAAGCTCATCTAAGTTTCACCTTTCTTATTTTCAAGATAATTATACGCCTGACTACACCCATCTAAGTAAAATAGTAATTCTTGTGCTAGAAGGTAGGTAGGGAGCCAGAACATCACTATGTTATGGACTAAATCCTACTCCACATTCCGAAGAGCAGTAATAATAAAAAAGCAAATTGGAAGGCAGTAATGGTAAAGTTATCTTCATGCATATAAAAAAATTTGGGAAGGTAGTAATCACAATTTATTGTATGAATTAACTGCGAAATGGAAATAAACCCAAATTATCTTTACTTGGTAAAATGAAATTTATGTTCATTTTAAGCTAAATCTTTTGAAGCTTAATTTGCAGAGATCCAATAATTCCAAACAAAAATAAAATAATAATGAATGCATTAAAAAAGATAAATAATGCACTTGCTAGCACCTTCAAATTTTCCCCAATATGTCGATGTTCAAGGAAACATGAAGTGGGAATGCTGACGGCATTTAAGTGCTGGCAGTTTTTGGGTTCTCAACGACGTTGCCAAGCCTTCGAAACTCCTTGCCGGCACCTTATAATTTTCGATAATCGGTTAAAAGATGTGCAGTTTACATAAATTTTGCCCGACAAAGGTGTTGAAAGAAAGAGGCGTGCAGTGCTCTTCAATTTTGCCCAATTTCCGTGTTTTAGGTTTCCCTCCAAGGCAGCTTGAGTTTTGTGCAAAATATTTTTCTTTGTTTGCCTTCCCTCCAATTTGTTCTAAATTAGTCAGACACGTCAATTTTTTTAAAAGCCTGTTTTCTAGTCTGTCTTTATCCCGTGTCCAACTAGAATAATTGTAATAATATATAGGGTCGCGCTACTCGTCCAGGCCGAAAAACAGAGGCAAAAACACGCTGACGTGGCCTTGGTTAAGTAAGTAAATACGGTGAAGAAAAAGGGCAAAGTTGGTAGACACTTATTAAAAATGGAAAAGATTAATTCAGACATAACATTCTCTCTCTCCCCCCCTCCCCGCCCACGAACCGAATCTGAAGAGCCCCAAATTCGAAGCCCTAAGCGTAAGAACCCATCTCCGGCCACACGTCCAATCGTGGTATCGACTCTCCCACTGCTGTGAAAGGCTTCGTCGTCGGTCAACCTACCATATCCGGTCGTCATTGAAGCCGTGACCATCTCCGACCTCTGGTATATCAAACCAACAGATCTTGCGACCTGTTGTCGACAAATTACCGCCATCGTCTTAACCATCGGAGTGTTTCTTGTACCGGCGCATAACGAAAGAAGTCTTTTTTTTCAGCATTGCCCAGGTAGTATGACAAAGTTAAATCAAGTAGTGCGATTCGTCGTGTTCGTCGATTTCGTAACCTTATTGAATTAGTGGATTTTTGACATTATTGAATTTGTGTTTGAACTGTATTTCTTGGGTATTTATGCCTATAGTGCAGCTATGAGAGGTCGTTGTATGTCTGTGTATATATGTATGCAGCTATCTCTTTGCTATGAGTATATTATATCTCGAGATTTTAATCTGTATTGATGTATGTATTTCTGAGTCAGAGGTCGAAGTCGTGTTTTTGTATTCTGTATAATGTTTTCCATTTCATATTTCACTCTGTTGCTCCCTACTTAGAGGTTGAAGTCATGTATGTGAAGTAGAGGTAAAATTAGGAACTATATTTACTCGCTGGATTACTGATTATATTGATCTATGTGTTAACTAGAATTGTTGGGTATTCGTAGTGGTGGATTGGTTGAATTGGTGGACTGGTGAATTCCGTTTTCTTGTTGGTGGTTGAGATGGGTTGTTTTACAGATTTAAGTGGGGGTTTTATTGTGTTTAATCAGATGTGATTAGATGTATTTTTTTATTGAAATGTTGCATTATCGTTTGTATATGTGCATTTGTTTTCCTAACTTCAGCCAGTCGAATAACATTACTGACTTCACCTTTCTTGGTGCTGGTGGATTCCATGTTAGCATGCCTAGAACGAACTCCGGAGTCTGTCATAGTTGTAGAGGTAAAGATCACTTCTTTGCCGAGTGCAAAAAGAAACGCCCTTGCCCACTATGTAAGCATGGATTCGAGAAATGTTTTGTCGTGGAAAAGGAGACTAAAAATAAAGGGAGATTGTTCCTTTGCTGCAGTAACAATTGTGGATTTTGGGAGTGGGTTATAAATGAAAAATCAAGTGGTCCGTCGATGAACCCTACAAAGAATGAAACAGTTGAAGAAATGTCCCGTTCGTTCCAATCTCGAGTTCGAATAAGTGATGATAAAGAGGTCCAGATTTCAGTGAATTTGACGGTGCAGACGGAAAAAGTAAGCGCGGAAGGGAATCTGAAAGAGAAGCTGCCAGCTTGATTAGTAGATAATGATTGAATATGTTTTCTTAGAAAATTTTGTATGTAGGTGATAACATCGGCATCTATTAGCTAAAATCTTTTTTTATACAGTTTTGAGCATGTTAATGTAGTTATCTTAAATTGAGTTTAATTTGGATTAGTTCTAATATGTTTCTTTGTAAAATCAAACTATGAATTAATTGATGAGATCTATAACTTTTCCAGTTTGAGTTCTTTCATGTAAATATGGTGTTTTATCTCATTATTTATTATATCGTTTTGTTTATATTTTATTTATTTATTTATTTATCGTTGAGAATTTCATATTCAAGAGTTATATTTAATTTATCATGACACCTGAATCTCTAGATTGCAGAACATGTTAACCTGTTAAGGTGGTGGTTGCTAACAACTTGCAGGACATGGTCTTCAACTCAGGGAAAGGAGTGGACACTATGAAAAATTTGCTCCAATTTTGGATGAAGTTTCCGTATCATTTGAAAGCGATGTTGATGTTATCATTACTAAAATCGATGCTACTGCAAATGATATCCCAAGTGAAATTTTTGACGTTAAAGGTTATCCACCATTATATGTCAAGACATCGAGTGGGAACATATTCCCATACGAATATGATTGATTTTACTCGGAAGAATCGAGCTACAGTTGCAGAACCTAAGAGTTTAAATATGGGATACATTGTACTCAATTACATATACGCTGCCAAGATAAAAAATTTCCATTTCTTGCATTTGTGCACGCCTGCAATGTCCAATTTATCTCTTAAAACATATGCTTCTGCATACATGCACATAATCAAATGACAAATAAATGTGTTGCAAAATAATAAAGTCATAAGTCAAGACCAAACACATTTCAATTATTTCAAACCAGTGCTAGACAAGACAAGGAGTTTTGACATTCAAATCGATAAACATATGAATTTCACAACGGGAACAAAAATAATGGCAGATATTTTTAGACATTTCTAAACCATACCAAATCCCATAAGAGGAATCATATTCGTGGTCTACAGAAAACATCATCCAACAAAAAATTGCCCAAAACAAAACAAAGCAGCTACAGCAGTACCGCAACCTTGGATCACCCCCACCTCCGCCTGTTGTATTCATGGACAAAAACACCCGGGTCATCTGCCAAGGCATCACCGGCAAGAAAGAGGTACGAGTGTACCAGATAACGAATACAGTTGCTATACCAACATAAGATCCAATCGCCTACATAAATGTTTAAAGATTAAATACATATCCAAAGCAAATTTTGATAAGCTTAATAGTAACTTAAAATTTACATTTTCAAGTAAAATTTTGTTTCTAAGTACATTTGGACGTGGTGTTAGAATCAAGCTTACCAGATACCGAAAGAGAATCCATGGACTGATCAACGAGTCATCGCTTCTTCGTGGTGGTTTCTTCATTATATCCTTGTCTGGTGGATTGAATCCCAGAGCCGTAGCTGGTGGCCCATCAGTAACCAGGTTAACCCACAGTTGGGGGAGGGAGAATCTATTCAATTACAAAAGCACGTCATGTGCTACCTCGACCATCTTCATCATCTGCTGCGTTTGGATAGTATAATGGCATACATTGACCTACATTAACATACAATGTGAACGGTTAATGATCAAAATGGCCGCATGTATTTTTAATTCATATATAAGAGGAACCTTTATACCTTGCGATGTATACATAAAATTTGGACTTTGGGAGTGGATCAAATTTGTACTTTGCGAGACATGTTGGGGGAGGGAGAATGGCGTGGGGATGGAAAACTGTGAAAGGGAGAACAGCATTGGGGGCAACATCGAATTTTGTTGATGGAGCGGTGCTTGGATGTTGATTTGTCCATCAACCATATGACTTTGGCTTTTAATCGGTCTGTCATGATGGGTTGATGTCGAATCGGCATGTTTCTGCATAGAAGGTAATTGTAATTTATATTTTGAAAAATCCACTAATCCGAAATAACTTTATTCGACATACCTTCGATTTCTTCGACGCACTCTCCAATGGGCCTTTTCTTCTAAGTTTCCTCGGCGCTCCCTTTCTTCGACTGAACTTCGGATCCAATATGGTAACGCTCGCAGTATTCGATAAAACTAGACATTGAGTGTCAATGAGATTGCTTCCTGTACTCGATTTTGTAGTTGCAAGGTCTTTACATTGAAATCGTATCCACTCCATCATTGCATGTGAACGGATTTCATCATCCGCTGTGAGGTTTGCCACCTCCGCGAAACCCTTAGACATCTCTTCATACCTCAATTGCGCAGGAGTACTAACTAATCCATCATAGTTTACCGCGACCCTTGTGTGTGCTCTTCGAACATCTCTCCTCCACCTTCACAATATGTACCTCTCTGGAATAAGTGTCACGTCATTCCACGCCAACACTGTGATCGCGTGTCTACAAAGTATTCCCCGAAACTCAAAAAGGTGGTAGGTGCAGATGATATCACATTTATCTCTTGCAAATGACACGATGAATGTCTTTATCCTCTTAGAACCCTCATACATTACTTTCTCTCTTACTTCGTAGGTCGCACTTGAACATCCATCCAAAGTAGATCACACTTCACAATACACCTTTCCCGTGAACTCTTCTTGAACTTCACGAAATTTTGCAATGGTATAAACTGATTGAAACTGTTGCTCCATTTCAAACTGTGTTGCACAAGGCACCATCTGCGAGAAAGACTTGAAATCAGCTTGGACCTCCTTCTCAACTTTACTTCTAAGGGCACGTTCGTACTGTTCAACAAACTGCTTCAATGAGGATTTGGAATGAACATAGCCATCGAAGAATGCATTCATACTCTCACTTCTCTGTGTAGTTGACATCCCAGCCCAGAAAGTCGTTTTCAAGAAACAGGGAACCCAACGGCCTCTGTTTTCGTACAATCCCGATAGCCAATCATTCTCATGCAATTCATACATATCAATCATCGTTCCCCAACCATTTTCGAATTCATCACTGGACTGTGAATCATACACCAATCTGTGTAGAGCCCCAAATATCAAATGCTTATCCACGTGGTAGCCAAACTTCTCCGGCAACTTCTTTAAGATGTGCCACAAACACCATCTATGTTTGGTATTTGGAAAGACAATTTCGATTGCATTTTGCATTGCCCTGTCCTGATCAGTAATTATACCATGTGGAGCTTGACCGTGCATGCATTGAAGCCATGTTTTGAACAACCATACAAAAGTATTAGTGTCTTCGTTCGATACCAAACCGCAACCCAACAGTGTCGACTGTCCATGATGATTTACACCTACAAAAGGAGCGAATGGCATGTCGTACTTATTAGTGAGATAAGTGGTGTCAAATGAAACAACATCGTCAAACTCCTTATACGCTTGCCTACACCGATTATCTGCCCAAAACACATTTCTCAACCGCGACTCCTCATCCAAATCAATATCAAAATAAAATCCCGAGCATTGTGCTTGCATCTTGGAAAAGTAAGATTGAATTGCTGTAGCATCTCCTTCTCCAAGTTTTAATCGCCTCACGCGTTCTACGTAATTTCGGCAATCCTTTTCAATACAAGACATGTTCTCATAACCTCCAGCTTCTACAACTGCAGAGTTGTAACTTTTGTGAACCGCAATTCCTGCCAAATCATTCACCTGAAGCTTTCGTTTCATAGCTGCACTCAATTGTCTGTTGCATCGATATAGTCGGGATTTAGAAGGACTCGTATCATGATTGTGTTCTAGGTTTACTGCATTAATTCTCCAATTTCCTAGAACATCACAAGATGCAGATATTCTGGCTTTACAACCCAGCTTCACTGTTGGGTGCGGCTTCAAAGAACCACTACTATTACCAATGCTTCCACCTTCACGGCTACATGTCAATGTCAAATATCTTAAAACACCATCGTCCCCTTTTTTGGAATTCCTTTTCTTAACTGGAAAGCCCACAGTGTAAGCATATTTTTTGTAGAAATCATACATATCTTGTTCATTTTTGAACAACATTCCCACCTCGGGTACAATTATGCCATCTCCCGTTGATGTTTCACCGCCAATTTCGTTCATGGGCTTCATAATGTTCTCATCCTCTGATAGCCCCAAAACATCGTCTTGGTTGTCTTCAACGTCGTCCATATTTTCTCTTACTGCCAAGAAACAAAAAATTTGGTCATGTTCATTTCATCTTATTTTGTTGCAAAGAGAATTTCAAACCGAAGCACACCTTAATACAGTTGCATGACAAAGTTATTCATTACAACTTGGAAAAAATTGATATAAATGCTAGTATTTTACAATTTGTGAATAATGGAACATTAAGAAGGTAAAAACGTATAAAACAAAATTAAGAAGGTAATTAAGACAGAAAAATAAGCATGATTTTATTTGTCAATGTAGTTGAAGCAGCTTTTGCACTTCATCAGCTAGCTTAGCTGAATCAGTGACATAAGTATTTGGATTTAGAGTTAGTTATGTCTTAATTACTCTTAATGGAATTCATAACATTAACAGTCTACAATTTCATGAATTTATAACATTAACAGTCTTAATGGAATTACTCTTAGTGGAATTCATAACATTAACAGTCTCCAAAATTTCATGAATTACTCTTAATGGAATTCATAACATTAATAGAGGGGGGACGTTAGGGAGAAAACGAGGAATTACTACTACATATTGAAAAGGAATATTGGGGAAAAAGAGAGGAATTACTACTACATATCCAAAAGGAAACGAGAAATAATAATCACTGCTATCTTCTTACTGCCATCAAAACACATGCCTACATTGGGGAACTAGTATAATAATCGTTGGCGTCTTCTACATACACTAAAGCCTAAGTTGCAGGAGAAATGTCGTCTTCCAGTTGCACTAATGCACACAAAAATTAGACATTGAACCCTCAAAAATCTAATTCTAGTTATCATACCTTTTATATGTACTGGGATTTTGAACCTCAACCAAAAAAATTCTAGTTTCCGTGAGCTTCTGCAATGGGCCAAAATCTGAGCTCTTCACTCGTACTGGAGAAGGCTGGGTCTCGTATGATCGTCGGAATTCACCAAAATGGTCAGGAATGTCGTTGCTGAGTTAGTAACATTTTTTCAGGAGCTGGAATCATGCTGTGGCAGATTACTCGTATTATTTGGGGGAAAGTCGTTTGGGAAGAGGGAGGAAATGGGTGTTTAATTCGTATAATTTGGGGGAAAGTCGAGGGAGGAAATGGGTGTATAGTGTGTTTCAGTGGGTTTCCCTCCAATTATTTCACTTTGTTTCCCACCAAAAAGACAAGAAAACAATGGACACGTAACCCAAATTTGAAACCCTGTTTTTTACCCTGTCCTTGGACCTGTTCGACTAGCATTTTCCTAATATATATGGTATGATTGTATATTTGTGTATGCACACAATGTCACAATCTAAAAATCAGACTAGTATACTTATCCCTGTACCATCACATGCATTTTGCAAAGGTCTTTGAAGCAAGTCAGCAACAGAGCTTCAGTTAAGTGTCCTATCAGCTGCAACTTTTTGGCTCTTGAAGCTTCGTAGTCAAGTGAACATAAATTTTTTTTTGAGCTTTCTAAAATTAAATGGCCTCTATAATAGGTACAAATACCCCAAATAGAACACCTCCGTGCCCTTATCCATGAGGGTTATGACCTCTATATTGCAGTATTGACAAGTTGTATAGACGGGCTTCTTTTGCAGTTCAGTTCAAACCTTGATACCATATCAAATTTCCATGTATCTTTAATTGCACATATTTAAGTTCTTAATATAAAAAATTTATAGTTTCTACCATATAAACACAAATCTCACATGAATTTCATTTTGCTAATTGTCTTTTAACATTAATATTTTTGGTACTTGAACAAAGATATATGGGAGGCAAGAGCACATGAATTCACGGGTTTTACGGACTGGTTGGGTAGAACCTTAATTATAGTTACTTGTTCAACTGAAATTACCTTCTTAACTGTCTCCCTCAATCCCCCTATGTACATCAGTCACAAACATTTTCTGCTATGCCTGCTGCTGATGTATGTATGGTGATTCATGACATGCCCATTTAATTTAACTTCTTTTCATTAAACTGTTCCACCTAAAACCACATCAAAATACAATGTAATCGAGTCATTAATGTGCACACTGAAAATAACTGTTCCTTTTTTAGAAAGCTTGAAGACCCGACAAGGGGCATATCGAGCCCAAAATATTTAAGTCTTGGTGATGTGACGTAAATTATTTCGATCAATTACACTTCTAACTCTCGATTATGTTGTCTATTAGTATTGGAGCCCTATTATTTCTTGGAATGACCTTGTTTAAGGTCCTGATTTGAGTGGGACATCCCATTGTTGATGCGATATGATTCGTGCTACTTTGATCTAAAATACCCTTTAAAAGAAGAGCTAATCACTTATCAAAAAAGTACTTTACTCACTAACGAGAAAAAACATGTACGGTATACTTTATTTAACTAAACAGTGTGAATCCTAGGGAAAAAGGCTGATTTATGAGGCTAACAACGAAACTCCCGGTTCTTTACTTAAGACAAATTTCTTTGATTTCAGGGGATGGGAGGCCCGAGGCCCCCTTCTTTGTTGGGATTCATTCAATTTCCTTGGGATTTGAACCCTAACCTGTCTAATCGCTACTTTTCCTTTTCCGTAGAACATAGTTCAACTTGTCGCACTAGCAGTAGGGGTTGTGGTTAACATCAGCACGGCACTGACTATAAAATTGAGACTTTGTTTGATCATAGATTTTATAATATTAATTTTTTGAAAAGTCATAGATTATTTTATTGAAAATAAGTTTGGAAAAAATGAATTTTTAAAAAGTAACTCAAACAAAGACTAAGCCTAGTTTAATTTTCATTATTTGGCCATAAAAATAAAAAAATATTATCGTTATTCATCATATGAAGTCATCATATTTGACTTATTATCTCTTATATGGATCTTATAACTACTATATTTTTTATTCTCATTTTTAAAAAAAGGGGAATCAAACGAGGGCTAAGATTATTTTTATTCATTGGACAATATAGTAATTCCTTCACTTTCACGTAAAAAGTATTAAGCATTAACATTGATAAATAGCATCATTCTAAATGCGTGTTGTCTCCTTTTTTTTTTTTTTTTTTTTTGAAGAAATAGGTTTTGTAATTGTTATATTTTGGAGAATGTGTAAAATTATTTTATTGAAAAAAATATATTACTAATAATGAGTTTAAGAAAGAAATATTTTTTTATAAAATGGGGATCATACAGAGTTAAATATCTGTACACAATCATTTAAAGTAATATTTAATCAAACAAAACTGTTTGATAATAGTTTTTATCAAACCACCTAGTTAGCCCTTCATGCTTTAAGTTACATATCGAGTTAATACTTTTTAGTTTCTCATGTCCGTCCTCTTTGGAGCAACACCATCTAGTTATAAACTCAATATAAAGAATATAAAAATATCTACTGCTCTATTCGAGTAAAATTATTAGTAATTTTTAGGAATAAAAATAATGACTTCAAAAAATGTGTGAGGAAATTAATTTTTAACTTTGATTGGATGGAAAAAAATTTCTTTTTATTTGTTTAAACACTATTTAAATTAAAAACAAAGAGTTAACTTCACAAATGGTCACTGAAGTTTAAAACTTTCAACAATGGTCACTTAAGTTTAAAAACTTTGACAAGTGCTCACTAAAGCTACCAAAATGATTGGAATTCAAACTTTCACGAGACCATAAAATATTTGAGGACCTCAAGCGCAATTGAACTGTTATGAAAAATCTGAAACGTGGGCAATTGAACGACGACACCACCAGCTTGAAATGGATTAGTTGGTGCAATTGAACTGTTACCCATGGTCATATGATGTTGTTAGATTGGGACCAATTTTGTGATTCAATGATGTGCGGAGGTGGAATTGAAAGAGCTAGATCTGTGCGTGGTTATTGGCGGTGTTGGTTCGAAATTGGGACCAATTTTTTCGATTCAGCCATGTTGGTTCGAAATTGGCGGTGACCCAGAGGTTCATTGTATGCATCATGAAGAGGCGGTCCTAGGGGTGGTGGTCAGCTACTGTGGGTGGTGTCATCAGCACCGAAAATTGGGGCTAAATGGTCCGAGTTCACTATTGCAAGAAATGGCTAGAGATCTTGATTTTTTGAATTGTTTGTTGTTACTTTGGGCGCGTAATGATGATCCTGGTCAAGCTGGTGGTGGGTGTCACCAGAAGTTGCATTTTTCGATTGTTTTTGGTTAGGTGGACAGCTTGCATTTTCGGCTGTTTTTGGTTGTGTGGGCAGCCTTCTTTGATTGGAAATTTTAGGCAGATCTGATGGATTTTCGACCATTGGTTGGGTGAGTTGAAAAGAGTGAAGTGAGAGCTTCACGGTGGTCGGAGGTTGGAGGTGTGGTGGTCCAAAGGTGGTGGCTCAAAATCCTTAAAATTCACCACCTTCCGGCCATTAGTTGGGCGGCTCTTTTGATCGGAAATTTCAGGCGGATTTGATAGGGTTTCAGCCATTGGTTGGGTAAGTTGGAAAGAGTGAAGTGAGGACTTCAAGTTGGTATGTTGTTCCGGTGGCCAAGGTGGTTGGATGTTGGAGTTGTGGTGGTCCAAAGGTGGTGGCTCAATATCCTCACAATTCACCACCTTCCTAGAAAATGCTCCACCTGTCGAAAGTTTGCACCCGAGGTCCTCAAATATTGTATGGTCTCGTGATTGTCCTTAAGTTTGGATTCCAAACATTTTGGTAGTTTTAATGACCATTTGTGAAAGTTTTTAAACTTAAGTGACCATTAGTGAAACTGCTTGGACCTTCAGTGACCGTTGTTGAAAGTTTTAAACTTCAGTGATCGTTTTGTATTTTTATGATAATTTTAGTGACCGTTTGTGAAATTAACCTGAAAAACAAACTTTAGAAAGTGGAGCACTCATTATTTTCAGACCTATTGTCCTAGGTTAAACACCCGTATCCCCTCAAAGATTGGCTGACGATTTGTCAGCTAACATCAGTAATCAGTATACTATCCCACTATATATATCACATGCATAATTGCCTCTTCTTCTCAACTTCAACTCATGTCCTAAAACTAAATTTCTTTTTTCTCCTGTGTTTTCGAGTATTGGATGGATTATTCGTACTCACTCAACCCCAATTCTTGCGAGTCCACTTCAGTTCAAAACAACAGTAATGTGAATAGCAAGATGAAAAGTGGTGGCTTAAAAAAGAGAGGAAAAGTTATGAAGCTGTCGACTGATCCACAAAGCATCGCCGCTAGACAACGGCGGCGCAGAATCAGTGACAGGTTCAAGATTTTGCAGAGCCTGGTTCCTGGTGGATCAAGAATGGATACAGTGTCTATGTTGGAAGAGGCAATTCAGTATGTTAAGTTCCTCAAAACACAGATATTGCTTCATCAGACGGCCATGATCAACTTTGCAAATGATGATCCAACGCTGTATCTTCAACCAAATTCACTTCCATTTCATTATCAGAGTGATCATAATCTGTGTCCTGAAAATAATTACATAGGGCATCAAATTGCGCAATACCCAAAAGTTGGGTCATCAAATTCTTGTCTTCTTGGTGATCAAGAAATTATGTCTTTTGATGCGTACTGCTACTACTAGATAGTTTGTGTTTCGAATGTAAGACTACGAATATGGAAGAATTGTAATGGTTTTAATTTTTTGCCTATGAAAAATTATGTAGGGAACTGCTTTTGTTCGTGTAGAAAGTTTGGAATGACTTGTACATGTTACTAATGAGACCAGCATAATTGTCAAAAATTCCAGTTTAGCCATAATTTTTGTTAGTAAATTTAAGGGTAAAAACAAGGACAATCTCTTTAGGAAACGTCATTATGGGGACAAGAGATCTCGA
>NC_036247.1:8935620-8954597 GCF_002742605.1 Olea europaea var. sylvestris | reverse complement strand
ATAACAGAATTGAAGTCTAAACAACGACTTCATTTTCCAAATGCCCGTTCACATTTCTAATTCCAGAAAATTCCTAGCACGGAAAGCTTGTTCAATATGGACAATGCTTCAACGGTATAGGGCTAAAGGTTCACAAAAAAGGCCAGAAACGTCACTATAGCAGGCTAAAGTCAAAACTCAATTCGTTGAAGAACGATAAAAGATATACTGAATAAAACTTTCCTTTCCTAAAATAAGCAGAAAAGTTATTTTGATAAGCATCCACAATTTCCTTTACAAATAAAGCAACTCATGTTTGTCAAAAACTCCGAGCTCCAATCTTCAATAATCACCACAGAAAATTTGTTCTCTCCATAGATACATATGATATGGCTACACAGAATTTTGAACCGATACATTTCACATACGTCAAGGACAAGATTGATGGCAAAAGCCCACTTCTTGGTGCCTTGTTCTTGTTCTGTATATTTTTAATCACTTTTTTGTTTGTATACTTTCTCTACGTGTGCACCCATCGCCGCCGTGGCAGCACCGCCACCCACCCTGATGGATCACTGGCTCGATCTAGGTCTCCGGCAGGGCTCGATGCAGCTACCATAAGCAGCCTCCCAATATTTTCATATGGATCAAGTGCCAATGGCAAGAATTCAAACCCAGATTCGGAGTGTGCAATTTGTTTAAGTATATTTCAAGAAGGAGAAAAGGTGAGGGTTTTGCCTATATGCCACCATGGTTTTCACTTGGAGTGTGTGGACAAGTGGCTAGGAACTCGTTCTAATTGTCCTCTGTGCAGAGCCTCAATCCGCCATAGCCATGGTGATTTGGAGATTCCATGAATTTTATTTCATTTTCAAGAAAAAGTAGAAGCTTTTGTTTGCAGCTGAGGTTCCTTTTCTTTTGAATTTTTTGCATTTTGTGGACCCTATTCGAAATTATAAAATTAATGCATGATTATTCGATCATGTTCTTTGGTTCCTACGATAAACTGGCAACGGTATTTTGAAGCTTCTCCACCATCTCCTGGGCTACACGAGATTTTTAAAAATATATATTTTAAAATAATAATTTTTAAAAAGCGTGTGACTAAAAAATAAGAAAAAATTTTGAATTTATGTATAAAATTATTTTATGAAAAAATGTGATTAAAAATAAATTTTAAAAGGATATATTTTTTTATAAAATGGAGCCCAAACAAAGGACTAACGAGTTATCCACATACTCATGAGTAGGTTTATTTTTCTAATAATTAAATAAATAAATAAATAAATAATGAGCCAATTCTTTAAAAAAGTAAGCTCATTTTGATCTATGACTTGTCCTAAAGTAAATTTGAGTCATCAATAGATCGTTTCACGAGCGACTCAGCCTGTGAGCCATTCGTAGGCTAGATATGACCAAAGCACCCCAATACCATGCCTATTTCATTGAGGATTTTTTAGGAACAGAGTGTCAAGATACCCTAAACAATTCCATTTAATTAATTGATTGATTGATTTTAATATCTTTCAATTTAAATCGTATTTAAATTGGAAAAATATTTTACAAATAAAAAATTATAATAAAATAAAAAAATCGAGACAAATTGCATAATGTGTAACAGTGCATTTCGGTCGAGGACTAAGCATTATAAGCATATGCATAATTTTGCATTTTTCGATTTTTAATATTATACACTGATAAATATATAAAATAATGCATTCTTTGAACTTTATGTATATTCTTCAAATTTTCAAAAATATATATATTGCTCAAAATAATAAATATTACAATTATTTTTAGAGGATATTTCATTGGGTGTCAAAATTTGGGTATGAATTATTAAAAATGTCACATTTTAAATTGTCTATCAAAAATATCAATTTAGGACAATTTTACCCCCGTGAATCATTAGAATACCTTTTGCGTCCTTGTACCAAAACTATTTAATTGTCAGGTGAAAAGACAATTAGAGTATGTTTGATTGGCACAGAAAATCTCACGTAAAAAAGAAAATATTTTTCATCTTTTGTAGAAAATAAAAACCACCTCTACCCAAGAAAAATATTTTCTTTAAAAACAAGGAAAATTAGGCATATTTTCAAAAGTTGGAAAATATTTTTTCATGGAAAAATATAGCAATCAAACACTCAAAGTAGGAATTGGGGTGGAAAACTGATATTTTTCATGAAAAATAAATGTAATCAAACACACCCTTAATGCTGGAAACCAAACCCAAAAAAAAAAAAAAAAAAAAAAATGAAATGAAAAGAAAGGAAAGGAAGACAAATTGACAAACACAAAATCCCCAATCTCACTCGTCTCTCTCACTGAAAGCAACCACCGCCCGACCGTCGACGAAATTGGAAGTTTTGATGCAATCGACCGTCGCCCCACCGTCGAAAACCACCGGCAGAACTTTCGGCGTCAAAGGTCCTCTACGATATCTTTAGGTTCGGTGTTTTCTTTCCATTTTGTCGCTCCCGTGTAAATTTTTTAACTGTATTAGAATCAATGCTGTTGACTCATGGAAAATGAACTCAGCTATTCTCAAGTTGCAAAAAGGGTTTTCGTGAGTTCCATGTTGTATAAATCGGTTTAGAATTTTTGTTTTATGATTTAATTAAAAAAATTTTTTTTTTTTTGCCAACCCATAATTATCTCCCGTTTGTTTAGTGACTATTCAAGATTTTATGGAAGGAAATAGTAAAAGATAGCAAAAATGGAACACAGCCCTAAATCATTGCAGACATAAAGACTACATATGAAATTTAGTTTTAAACCTTAAGTTTAGTTTTTGCATTTTATAGGTGTGTAATTATTATTATTATTATTATTATTATTATTATTATTATTATTATTATTATTATTATTATTATTATATTTGTAACATTCTAAATTGTAATCGCATTATGGAGTTTCGTAAATAATTTTATGATCATGAAATTACGTTTGAAGCTACCTACCGACCGACACCTATTGAAATAAAGGATTTTTATACCGATCCATGTATAAATCCAAGAAGTTGATATTTTGGACATGCGGATGTATGACTTAAATAGTATTACTTTAGCTTAAATTTTAAAAACATTTTTATATCTTGGTTTAGGCATTAGGTCACCACTCGAATAAAGTTTTAGCTTTAAATACGATCCTTTTTGTAAAATATATATACAACAATGCTGATTAAAATTTAAGCATTAGATATAAATATATTTTGTTATTCTTAGTTGGGAATATTAGTAATTATTTTATTTAAAAATTAAAGTATTAAGTCACATTTATTTATTTATATTTAATTAATCTTCAAAGGCATCATATTACATCCAAATTTTATCAATTGTTTGATCTGGGTGAACATCTAAAACTCAGATTACGTGAGTGTTTTGGGCAAATGAAATGAGAAATAATTAAAATGGAAGTCTCTTAATTTTCAAGGAATGTTATTTTGTTTGTGTGCATAACACAAGTTCTTTGTGCAATTCAAGTGAGGGAATTATTGATGGAAGTATTTACCTTAAAAATTCTTGAAATTCTAGTAAATGTAGGCATTAGGTCACCACTCGAATAAAGTTTTAGCTTTAAATACGATCCTTTTTGTAAAATATATATACAACAATGCTGATTAAAATTTAAGCATTAGATATAAATATATTTTGTTATTCTTAGTTGGGAATATTAGTAATTATTTTATTTAAAAATTAAAGTATTAAGTCACATTTATTTATTTATATTTAATTAATCTTCAAAGGCATCATATTACATCCAAATTTTATCAATTGTTTGATCTGGGTGAACATCTAAAACTCAGATTACGTGAGTGTTTTGGGCAAATGAAATGAGAAATAATTAAAATGGAAGTCTCTTAATTTTCAAGGAATGTTATTTTGTTTGTGTGCATAACACAAGTTCTTTGTGCAATTCAAGTGAGGGAATTATTGATGGAAGTATTTACCTTAAAAATTCTTGAAATTCTAGTAAATGTCATGTAACTTGTGGCGCATTTCTTCATAATTTATGGAAACAACCTTTTTGTTTTTTAATTTTTGTTAGACATCTAGTCCTGAGTATGTTGAGATGCACAATGCATTCGACTATAATTTTACTTGTGAAAAGAAATATATTAAAACCACTTTTCGTAGGATGCATTTTATAGATAACATTTAGAATTGTATCTTAATGTGGAACTTGTTGAATTATATTATACTATACAAACTTGTAGAATTATATTAAACTTCAGACAATTACCTATAAGAAAAAATTATATTTCAGGCAATTGTTGTACAATTTGAAAAATACTTGGGAAGAAGTTTATAAAACGTACACATCTGTTGAGAGGCCATTGTTTAGCTGGATTATTAATGATATTGATTTCATAGGGAAAAATTGTAAATTACTTTTTAGTTCATCTTATTTTTTCCATAAATTATCCATGTTCAATTCGTTGTTTCGTTCAATAGCACAATTGCCACAACTATTGTGTTCTTATGTACAGGTAGTCCAGTTTAATTGCTGAGGATATTTATCCGTTCGATATCAAAGCAATAGCATGCCCGTCACCATCCCCTAGTACCGTCGCTATAAGATTCTCTCTCTCCCTCCCGCTTAGTTTTCTATTTTTTAGTTCTTTTTTCCTTCCATTTAGTTCACGGTAATTTGCATTCGTCTTGAACTAAATGGAATTTCATTCGTTGCCACATGTAAGGTTAGCAAGCAGACCAACTCCCAGCAAACTGTCGTACCCGAGGTTTCACCTCAGTTTTTCTCGACAGTTAACCCTCCAACCGTCGGTATCCATAGGTCTTGACAGATCATCTTTCGGTACCAACGATTGACTTTAATTTTTCTAGACAGTTCACTGTTATAGCGCATGATTTCGCTTCATTAATTTGCTATATACGTTACAATTGTTTATTTCACTTTATTAAATCTTCATTAATTTGCTATATACGTTACAATTGTTTATGTTCATCATGTAACCACGTTTTTTTCCAATTTACCTTGCAGGCAAAATGGAGTTCGAATTCCGTATTCCGGAAGATGCAAGGTTGCTGACCCACATTTCGCAACGTAGCAACCTGAAGCTGATGAAGACTGTGATAGACCATTTCGACAAGCAACAATGGGAGGACTTCCGCAACTCCTTCCTCCGGTATCTGGCCAAGGTTCTGGATATTCAATTCTCTGCCAACTCATCTAGCAGCTAGTGTTCAGAACCGTCCACATAGATAAGCTTTACGAGCTATGGTTTAGCGTGCAAGGGCACCTCACGAGATTCGGTCTACAGGAGTACGCGCTTGTGACGGGGTTAAGATGCGATGCATTCCTAGAGGGTGCTGAATACGAACGATTGTTAGAGAGGAGGAGGTTGAAAGAGAGGTGCTTCAAATCCAATGACAAGATTTCTTTGGCTCAACTCCAATTTGCTATGGCCCGATCTTCGACGCCCCGAGCTGATCGCTACAAGTTAGGGCTGGTTCTAATTCTCGAGGGAGTTTTCAATGCTCCGGATAATAATGTCGGTATCCATTTGCCTACACTATCAATCGTGAACGACCTGGACATATTTTTTGGCTACCCTTGGGGTAGGGTCGGATATAGGCATCTATTGCACGAATTTCGGGGTACTTCGGCAAAAAAATTTCAAAAGGCGAAGAAGAGGAAGGAGAAGGAGATTACTTACACGGTCTACGACTTCTCCATTGCCATGCAGGAATGAACATTCGTTGCATTATTATACCATGCCTGATTTTTCCCCAGTAGCACCGTGCCTAGAATCTTTCGAAATTTAATTTGTCTTTCTTGCTCCAACAGGTATGGGCATACGGGGTGCTTCTAAAGGTTAGGGAACATTTTGCTTAGAGGGTAGGTGAACGATTGCCACAACTTCTTCGCTGGTCAGCATGGAAACAGCCACAGCATCATACGTACGATGCATTCTTCAAGAATGTGAAGGTATAAATAGAACACGATCCCAAGTTCATTTTCGAATGTTTCATTACAATCTTTTGCCTTCTAATGTGAGTACTGTAACCTTATTTTTCAACTCCACATGTACGCAACACTGCGTCCCACCAATGCTGAGGCTCTACAACCCTATTTTTCCACTCTCGTGTCGTACGATGATCCCCCGTTCCGATTCTGGACGACATTGTAAGGACCATTATAGCGCCACAATTCAATGCATTGGGCGACAGCAATCGCGACAGTGGACATGCGGCAAGGGAGGATTCCGATGAGGAGACATCTGAAGGAGGAAGCAGTGAGGAGCAAACATCCAGTGGTGATGAGAAAAAAGGTACGTTGGGCAGCGATCCCGACGGTGAGGACATTGAGGATACTGGTGAGTCCGATGGTGATCGATCCAGCGCCGATGAGGACACCCATGGAGGAGATAGGGGTGCCTCTTCCTCACCTTAACCGTCACGAGGTCCTTCTCCACAGCGATGGAGCATGACAGGGGCAAGAGTCGTTGGAACATCTGCACCAGGCCTTACTAGAGGGGACGTGAAGGAGCTGCTTTAGACTAAAGAATCTTATTTGAAATGCGACTCCGGACAATGAAGCTCGAAATCAAATAGCACGTGAGCTCGGAATGTACAAGTCTTCGAGAGTTCTTAGCTACCCTCGTGGCCCGAGCTGGTCCGACCACTGCTGCAGCTACGACGAGCGCTGAGACTGAGGCCGACGTTTCAGGTTCTTTACCAAAAGGTTACCTGCATACAGCTTTTACTTTAAAATCTTAACCTACATTCATCATTACTCATCATACCTGTGTATGACATAGTATTGTTCTTATTACAATTGTGACGTAGACGTATATGGAGGACTCGCGGAGCCATGCCTGGATGAGCAGGACATCCCAATTGACACAGGAAATATGCAAGGTATGTGGGTTTTTCATTTGTGCAATCTAAATTTATTACTTCATGGACTTTGCACGGTTCGAAAGTTGCCCCATTTATTTTAATGAAACTGTTATAATGTTGTTTTCATCAGATGCAACACACATTGAGCCATGCCAAGATGATGTGAACCTACCAGTGGCTGCTACAACTGAAGAAGTGCAAGGTACATGCTTCCCTTACGAGGTTTTTTTCAATTGTATGTAACGGCATATGCACTTACGTATGTGTTGTATTGGTCAGATGTAGGAGCTACGGAGCCCTCGAATACGGCTGGGGACGACGATGACGAGGCAGAGGGTTACAATGTGATGGATGGCGATGGTAAGTTAATTGGCTATATTGGTAGTGGTTCTGTTACGCATTGGATCACATGCGATTCGGGTAACTAACATGACCCGTTTGGATTTTTTGTAGGCGTTGTTACTGAAGTCTCAGCTCCCGGGTCGGTACCCAAAGCACGAGCCGAAGTTCCTACAACGAGACGGTGTTCGGCACTATTACGACGATCGGCTGTTGCTACCAGGACTCCATATACGGGGGGAGGGCGAAGAGAACGAAGAAGTAAATGTTATAAACTGGCCGGAGAGCACGACAATGGTCTTGTACTCATTTTTGGATGGTGACTAAATTGGTGGAGGTGGAATTGAGATGTTAACTGCATGGACAAATTAATTGTTATGGTTTTTGTTTAACTTTACATTTGACGCACTCTTGGGATACCATGGCGATGCTTTCATGCATTCATCACATTTTGCGTTGTCTGTGTTGAATGCCGTGTTGCTATTGGATTTTGCTAACACTTGCAGCTACTAGTACTACAATCTGGATAACTTCTTTTGTGACTTTCAATACATGAATATTTTGGGAAATTGAAATTTTTCGATGACGACCTTATTTTCTATCAACTTTCTTATTCTCTTTTGTTACATGTTTTTAGTGATTTGACCTGCTGTGTTCAGTGGTTATCCTTGATACATGTAAATTGAGGAAGAGCAGTTACGTAAATTCACTTCTACAAGATTATATAGATTGTTTAATGTTAGTGTTCTCTTGACATTTGTTTCATTAGCTCGAGGATGGTGTACATATGCCATTTTGGTGGAAATTGTGTTGTGAGGCAGTGATGTCAGGTAATGTAAGATAATCATAATGAATGAGTTCCCAATATTGTCTAGATCATTTAAAGGTCAGATAGTTTGTATTTTGCCATATTGTGTCTTTCTTTTTATTCGAGTTTCTTTCATTCTTGAGAGGCTGCATAACTTATACTCCGTGAACGGGCTGGTAGCGATGTTGGCAGAACTGGGACACGAGGGGGGCTTTTTGAAATTGGTTGGAATAGTTGCTTTATTGTGGGGCGGTATACGTGGTTCTATGAGTTTGACTGACAAGCTCATCTCATTTATGCGCATTACTAAACATCCGCTGATCCCATGGTAAGTAGGTTGTTAAGTTTATGTATGATGTGTGAATGATGGATTACTGCATGTGTGCAATGATAGAATATTGCGGTCATTTGTAAAATAGGAGTAAGGAATTTCTGTAAGAATCTTTGATTCTTCATCTGATGAAGCCCATCATCTAAGCACGTATTTCTTTTGTTAATCATTCTAAAGCCTTTTCAGATGGAAAACCTTTTTATTCTAGCCTGGTATTGTAAAAGAAAAGTTTCTGCAGCAGTTTTATGTTTGAAAAAAAAAAGTTAAAACATGTCAATCTTTGTGCACAATGTCATGGTGAAAAGGCAAAATCTTTGTAGCTGAACAGAAGTTTGGTTAGACAATTGAGGAAAGCTTTTCTTTACAACTGATTTTTATTTTGAAGGATCTATTGGTGGCAATTTGTGTTGGTATCCATAGTTGCATATATCTCTGGTAACATTGTACTTGTTTAATTGAAAACCAATGATTACCGAGCTGTTACGCTAGCCCATGTAAGAAGACCATAATAGCAAGTGCATCTACTGATCTACTTGCACACATAGCTTTCTTGACTACGAAATTAACCCGTAATGACAGCTAATGCTATACATAATGTAGTTTATCTCTTTTGTCTATATATTTTTATTTTACAAGAACTGGTTCCCTATTAGGTAATTAAATTCTTTTCTTCATCCTGTTATTATCTGTAGGATCCTTGGCTTTGTCTTCATGGTGCTTCTTCTATGGTCACCTGTGGTAATTCCATTGCTTCCGTCTCTGATACAAAGCTGGGTGACATGCAGCCCCTTCACTGAATTGTTGAGCTTCTTGCATTGCTGGCGTCTACGTTTGTATCATGAGAATGATTACTTTATGGGGGAAAAGAATTCGCAAGTATGACAATCCACTGAAGCAATATGGAAAGGATTTGACTTCAATTCATAAGGTATGGATGTTAACTACTTAATCATGATATAACTATTATTTGATATGTCAAATATTGTCCAGTACAAAGGGTGGTGTGTGGTATTGACTGAAGGATTTTACATTTACCTTCTTGAATGAGATGCTTCAACATCACAGACCTTTTCGTATTCTTCAAGCATGTCGAGAAAAATAATTTCAATGTATGAGTGCGTAGCTGGCTAGTGAAGTTCTGAGTTCATAAAAATCCTGACCGATCCTATTGCTTTATCCTCACGATCAGAAGGGGTAGAAAAATGATTTCTATAAAATATATATAGGTCCTTACATTAAAATCTGATAATGATTAGTTATATTTGTAATTTAAGACATTTATTTGAACGTAGGTTTCAGAGATGGGAGCTCATTCTGATGAAGGCCGGTAAACTTAACGTTATATTTGGTGCACGTATATGAGATGTAGCGCACAATGACAAAGTGTGGAATTTTATATTTTTGTTTGGGGTATAAAATTTTTTGCCTAGTTCAAACAGTTGATGTGATATTTCTTCGAATTAGACGTGTAGTAACCTATATTTGAAATGTTTAAACCGAGAAGTATTTAGTATTTGTGTTGTAATGAAGCTCATTGGCTCGCACTAGGACGCCATATATCCACAGCGGTCCTAATTTATTGTATCAATTATCACGTGTAAGTGCATTCATAATCTAACTACTTATAGAAAGATGAATAAAATTCACTGTAATTGCAATAGTGTTCGGGACTTCTACTGTAGCTAAACAGTGATTTCACTATAGCTATTAGATATCAGCCATACTCATTTTTTCTTACTCAAAAGAACGGTGAAGCCATTTTTCCACGCAAACCCAGACACAAGCTTTCTTCTTCATCATCATCATTTTCTTCTCTCACTTCTTCTTCAATTCTTCTCTCGTTTTTTTCTGTGATTAATCTCTTCGTGCAAAATTATCGTGAATAGAGAGGTAAATCCTAGCAAGCCGTTTTTCTCAGATTATGATTTTGCTTATTCAAGATTCTATGTGCAAAATTTTTTATTTCGAGTGAATGGAGAGGAATATCCTCGATTTTATCTGATAATTATAATTTTGTTTATTCAATTCACAATTTTGGATTTTTGTGTAAATAGAGAGGTATATTCTTGGTTTAATGTAAATTAAAATGCTTATTAGCTTTTTAATTCATTTATGTCTTTTGTGTATCTCATGCATTTGTAATCTTGGCAGAAATCGTGAAGTATGGCTTCTTGTAGCAATCTTGGTGCGGAGTCCCATCACGGACTATACGGGAACTTTTTAGGTTTTAACACTAAATAATTTTGAAGGTATGGACTTATCTTATCTTAATCCCTAAATTTATGTGTTAGATGTTTGAGTTTTCGTCATTTCATTAATTTTGGATGTATGAGTTTTGTTTGTTGGTGATTGTTCCAATGATGCCGTGAATAGACTTTTGATATGTTCTGCAGAAAAGAAGTCTTGAATTTTAATTTTTTTTTAGAGTCAATTAGGGAAAAAATCTGCTTTTTTATTTATTTTCAACTTTTTTTTTGTTGGGACTCTTGATATGGGTTTATTCATACTTTATGCATATTAAGAATGTGTGTATTTTCAGTTTGTATAGGTCTTTTTATATTGAATTGTTGGCCATAAGATCAACAGAAAATAGAGAGGAAAAAACAAAAAAAAAGGAAATATAGATTAATTTTTTAGGCTATGGTTTGGCACTTGAAGCAAGAAAATGTAGGACTAAAGAAATTAGCAAGAAATCGATGAATGATTAGGTTAAGCATATAAGTTTGGTGAAAATGATTGAATTGCTCCAAGTATAAGGGGTTTTGTTATTTTAGTTAATAGTTGCAAATGCTCTCTGTTAAGTTTTTAGCTATAGGTTTAAGCAGAGCATAGTAAGGTGATTGGGCAGACCATTTGAATCTCTATCTATGCCTATAGAATTCCCGTTGCTAAACTTTTTGGTAGTAATTAATTGAAAATGAGCCAGTAGCACAATATGATTATATGTTGCGTGTTTTTTTCTCAATGTTGATAGCTGTACATTTCATTTTTTAGTAAATTATTTTCACTTTTCATCCCTTGCTTATATAAATAAATATTCTCATTTTTGCTGAATTTTGGTGATATTAGTTCTCTTAGTCACTTTGAGCATGCAAACACCTAGAACCCGTGAAGTATGGCTTCTTGTAATAATCTTGGTGTGGAGTCCTCGCACAGACTGTGCGGGACTCAGCACGAATTGTGCAGGGACTCCGCATGAAATTGGTGCGGAGTACCCCGCACGGAATCCCTGCACAGATTGTGGGAGGACTTCCCCGCACGAAATTGGTGTGGACTTCGCACGACAGCGTACGGGACTCCCATAAAATTATAAATTATTTTTTACTTATATCCCAAAAATTTTAAATCTAATTTTTACTAATTTCCAGAGAAAATTCATGCCAAAAAATTTAATTCAAACTTCAAAAGCATGTTAGGATTATGACAAGAAAACTAAAATCTCTACATCACGCTAATAAAGACATATTAAATACAATAATCGTGCAACGCATGTGACATCGATTAGTATTAGTTAAAATTCAAATGATGAGCTATTAAAACTGTCAAAACCATGACAACCACGAGCTTGGAGTTACAAAATGAGTTCATGTATGTGTCATTGTTTTCCATGCGTTGTCGAACATGTACCTTAAGATCATGAGCCATACGGGCGAGACCCTGTAGCCTTTTGACCATGGTACAAGTAATTAGAAATTAGTTTGACAATATTTTACTTGCAGGACATCCCCATTACTTAATAGTACAAATGATTTATGAGCTTGATAGGTCCTAGTAATTATGAGAAAATGGGGATAAATGTACACTTAATTTATTGAACAATCACACCAATTGCTTTCACATTGACAAGGAGATTGGATACGGTGGTTGGGTAGATGATGAACATAATTGCTTTCCCCATTCTTCTTGCTTATAAATACAGGATATGAATTTATTGTCCCTTAGAAACAACCTAGTTGAATACCATTTTGAGAATTAGAAGTCCTCACACACTATTCGTTTCATCAATACTTTACTACATGGACATAATGAGTTCGTCCACAGAAAGCACGGAACCGTTCAACATCAACGAGTCATTACCAGTTCCCGGTTCATCTCTATTATTTCTAATCTACATTTCGTCAGACGATGAGGAATTTAAGCTTCGTATTGGTAGGAGAGTCATTTCCCCTATTCCGTTTCCCAATTTAGAAGATGGAGCAGTAAAGGGTGCATAATCACCCAACGGTGTGCTCTGAGGGTTTCGAGGTCGATGGTGGATATGAGGGGGGAGCGACGTTGACAATGACTGGCTGGCTTACATCCCATATAATGAGTTAATTATCATCTCGTCGGACGAGTCGAATGAAGACAGTAGGGGACAAGGTTTAGTTGTGGAGGATGAATGAAATGAGACCCATGTTTCGTAGTGAATAAATGATGTATAGTTATGTATTTTGTACTTCTTCTATTTGGTGAACACAAATTGTAAAGGTCTGCATGACCATGCCCATAGGATGCCATGAATGGTGTATTTTGGGGTCCAACTGTCGAGAATGATAGACACAATATGTCGAAAACGACAAATAAAGTGTCAGGCTTCAATGGCAGTATTATGTAAAGGGACCCGTATTTTGTGGTACATGGAGCTGATGCTATGAAATTGTGTTTATCGTGCGCTCAATTGTGCTCAATCGTGTCGAGTATTGACGATGTTGCGAATTATAATCTGTTTCGTGAGGATTGAAAGATGCGTTTTCGAGTGCACCAAAAATCGGAAGGTTTTTGGTGCACGAGGGCAAATTGTATGGTTTCAAAGATATATTGTGTCATACATTTTTGCGTGTGCGTATTCGTATGAACAAAAATGTATAGTTCACCATGTATGTGAAGCTGATATTGAAGGCGGTGCAAATTTTCGTCAACTGTCGAGAATAAATGATCTGTCGAGACCGACAGTTTAACTGTAACTATGGAAAACTTCTCAATTATCAGAAGTTGGCCCATATAAGTTCATTTCTGTACAGAGAATGGTAGATACATGAAGGAACATGGAATTATGATGTGACGCAAGGGTACAATTGATAACAAAATTATAATAACTGCATTGGTTTAGTACAAATGACATCGGTAAAAAGTAAACATACAACGTTGACCAGTCACGGAGAAAAGCCTATTTGAATGGGTCATGTTAGAAAGGGGTTCGAACATGTGCTTCGATTATAATCCACTCTACCACAGCGGGTACATTTCCTTAGTCATGTGGTGGACTTGTATCTGGATCGATGACGTCGTGTGGGTGGTCTACCTAGAGGACGACGTACACTTGATGGTAGAATATGAGTACTTGTAATTTCGTTCGAGACAATCCAGTCCACTTCACTCGTAACAGGATAGATTGCTTCATTGTAGGCACCCCTCCAGTATTCTGATGTGTAAAACGGTGAGCATAAATTGTACAATGACTTACCTCGCAAGCAGGCAGCACGACTTGCATGAATGCATAGCATACAATTAAGTTGAAACTCACGACAAGTGCACGTGTTATCGAAAAAGTCCACGATGTCCGTGTCATTGGATAATCCAACTTGTGTTAAGTTGTCTGTCAAGCCTTGAACTTGAAGCCTTGCACCCGCTTCAAACGTTGTCCGTAACTCGCTTTTCATCCTCGATGATGTGGTTGCATTGGTTCGACGTTCATAGAACCACTTCTGCATAGTTTGCCGAATTTGTTCGACCAAGCATGTGATCAGCAATGAACGTGTATGTCTCAACATTAAGTTCAAAGATTCTGCGTTGTTGTTTGTTAATATGTTGTAACGTTGTCTAAAGAATAGTGTTTGTGATCAAAATGAAAAACCAGCTCGCTTCAGGTATCCATACGCTCTTTCACTGACCCTACAGATCTGTCTCATAAGTCTTTCGAACTCTTCGACCTGAGAAGTTCTTGCAGCTCGTTTGAATAGAAATATTGCACTTGCGTTGTTGTAACGCTGAATTAAGTTCTTCTCCAGATGCCAAATACAGTATCCATAGTGAGAGAGAGGAAATACGTGAGCAATGACGTTAGAAATACTATTTTTCCTATCGAAAATAAAAACCAATTCATTCGAGTCGCCTATAAACTCTTTCAAGTTTGACATAAACCACATCCACGATCTATTTGTTTCGGCATCGACGATTTCCCATGCTACGGGATAAATCTGTTTGTTGACATCTTGGCCGGTTGCTAGCAGAAGTGTACCTTTGCATGGACCTTTCAAATGACTATCGTCAACACAAATAATAAGCCTCAAGTAGTGCATGTAATCACAAATGATTGCACTGAAAGCCATGAAAAAGTAATGAAACATGTTACGGGAATCAACTTCAATGTGGATTACTGTCCCCGGGTTACTTTCTCCTAGGATGTGACAATATGAGGATAGTTTTTGGAAACTATCCCCCGGTGTACCGTGTAGCATATGTAAAGCAGCCACCTTTATGTGCTTTTTTGTAACTTATTTTCACACCAAACTCGTGTTCCATGTCACTTGCAATAGCGGTAGGATTGTACGATCGGTATGGATTATCCAATTTTCTCAAAATATGCTCAGCAATTACAGAAGTAATGGCATGTCGATGTCCGTTACGACGGAAATCTACGGAACATGTGTGTACATTGTTGAATTACGGATCATGAATATTGTGGACTACTTCACACTCGAAGCCCGTAACATCCACTTGCAATTATAGTCTGCGCATACGACAATTAACATTTTGAGGTTTGACCTGCTGACCTTAAAAATGAACTTGTCCTGCAAAGCAAACACATGAATTTTCAAGTATAGCTCTTTCTTGCTGAAGAATATATGTCGTTCAACAAGATCGGATGTATTTACACTTGTAATCCATTGGTATGTATCCGAACTTTGGGAATCTGATGACATTCCCTCGTCAACGTTTGTAATATTAGCACCATTTGTACCATATAATAGGTCGTCCAACATCTCATCTAATGGTGCAGCCCCGATGTATTCAATTGGGCCATCGGCTACATTATTGTTTGGGGCACTAGGCTCATGACGGATGTCATCGTGTTGTATGTTATGGGAACCATCCGCTGCTCCAAACGAAGGGCCATGCAAATTTGTATTTCTCCCCATGTCAACACTCGGCAAATCAGTTTCCAAAATAGTAATGCAAAGGGCAATTTCCGTATGAACATATTTGTACCAAATTAGGTTTTCATCTTCACATATTTCGACCGGTGGTAAATTGAAGTTCGGGACTCTGAACTTCAATTTAATTTTGGTGCGCGGATTAATAACACCAAGTTTGTCATTCAACAGTAACAGAAGTCCGGCTATGGTAATACTTCTCGACATTAAAATGGAAGTGGTTTTATCCCCTGTCCACTTCCATTCGTCATCCACGTGAATAACTTTCCTCCATATGATACGATGAATTTGAAATGATTGTCCATACCTGAAATATTGAGATTATAACGATAAGAATTCTGTACAATGAATATGTCGATATATAATAGCATGGAAGTGGCACTTTCGAATATTTAAACTGATACAAAAACAACAAGGTGAAATGAAGGGCGTCAACAGTATTCAACTGTCGATTTCAACAGTTAAAATGTCTAACCCGACAGTTTAGAAATGTCAAGTTCGATAGTTCAACTGTCGGAACTGTCGACAAGCTTCAAACGATTTGGTACCTTGTTCGAAATATTAATGGTTATACTAAATTCTCAACTACAACAACTACATCATCACAGCATCTGTCCAGAAATAAATGACTGAATGCTTCATTAAATATGGAATGTCATACTTAACATTTGCCCAAATCTTTTTGGAATTTCTTTTTGGTATCTTTTCCCTTCAAAAATATTTCACAAATCAAGAGTATCATGATTAATAAGAGTTTCAAAATTATTCTTCACCTTGATGATCATGTTATTTTTAACATTTAAAAAAGAGAAAGCTATTCGATAAAAATACAAATAATTCGTAATAACTAACCTCTTAAAATGACTGATGAATCTAATAGTTGTGTCTTCTTGATCAAGGAATGAAGAAGAATGATGAAGTGAGGGTTTGGTTGGAGAAGATATTTGGTTGATGTTAAAATAGGGTTTTGTACTTCTTTTATCTCTCTTTTTTTTTTTTTTTTGTAAATTCGTATTAGACAATAGAATATACATAAATTCATAGATTATAATATATAAATTTAAATAACCATGATTATTATATATAAATTTAACTAATCAAATCATAGCATTAATTGGATTGGAAAGCTAGCATTAAATGCTCCTAAAAAGGGGAAATGAAGGGTAAGTTGGACATTTCTAGTTGAAAAAAGTGACATTTTTGATAAAAAATTTGGTGCACATGCAAATTTTTGGTGCATTTTAAAAAAAAGTGACATTTTTTATAATTCCACTTATTTTTACTTTATACATATTTTTCAATTTTTCAGCACAAACATATTGCTCAAAATCGTATTTGTAGTTATTTTGAATTTTATGTTATAAAATTTTTCTTGTTTTCGAGAACCCATTGTTGAAGATAACATATCAAACACGTTTTGAGTGTTTTAGAAAATTAAAAATGACCTAAAAATAGCAAACTAAACGCACTCTTAGCCTTCATTTAGCAAAATTTATAATAAGAATAGTAAAAAAAATAATAATAAATTTCATGAATAATATTTGTAATTTTGAGTGCTCAATAAAATTATTATTTAAATTTAACATATAAATTTTTGTGGAATCAAAGACTCAAATTTAATATCCCATTTGGCCCCATTAATTTTCATTCCATTCCATTTCATTTTTTTCTTTCCTATTTTCAAACACACAATTTTCGATAAAATAATATTATATATAAACCAAAAAATTTTCTTTCTTTTTCAATCATTTATTTTTCAACAAAATATCATATTACCCATTTTCATTTCCGCAAAATGGGCAAATGAGGGCTATCACTTGCCATCCATTGCTTCTAAAAAAAAAAAAAAACAACAACAAATGTTTTGTCTTCGACTCTGAGCTCCATGTGAGGACTCCGCCCAAAATTTATTCCTCAAATCCCAACCGCCAACCCAATTTCTTAGTCGCTTATAAATACATTTTGCATAGATGAGGAACATATATTCATGGCTACACAGAATGTAGAACCCATACATTTCATAGACACCAAGGACAAGATTGATGACAAAAGCCCTCTTCTTCTTGGTGCCTTCTTCTTCTTCTTCTTATTCTTCTTAACTTTCTTGTTTGCATACTTTCTCTATGTCTGCACACATCGCCGCCGTGCCAGCGGCAGCTTCACTACCAACCCCTCGAGATCTCCTCCGGGCCTCGACACCACCGCCATAAGCAGCCTGCCAATGTTTTCATATGGATCAAGTTCCAATGCTAAAAATTCAAGCCCAGAATCGGAGTGTGCAATTTGTCTAAGCATGTTTCAGGAAGGAGAAAAGGTGAAGGTTTTACCTAAATGCCACCATGGTTTTCATTCAGAATGTGTTGACAAGTGGCTTATAACTCGCTCGAGTTGTCCTCTGTGCAGAGCCTCAATACATCGAGTTGACTCAATATGCCATGGCCATGGTGACTCGGAGATTTCATGAATTTTCAAGAAAACTCTAGGAACCATGTTGCAATAATAGAATTTGTTGAATATTGTCACTCTTTATTTTATTTTTGCTTAAATTTAATCAAAAATTTGGCATGAGTAGTATCAGATCCCAATGGAATTAATGCGCATTGAAAAATGTGCCATGATATAGTGTCAAATTCTATTTTCATTTTTTTCTCTGTCGCACAATTTGCTTCTTGATGCAGACTTACACCGCAATAGCATCAGAATGTGTAACTCCCCCAAGCCTAAACATAAAAGGATTTTGCTAGTATATTACTTTTGTACCACTTTGTTACCAGAAAAAGTGTGTGGTCAAAATTTATTGGATAAGAAATAGTTTTTTTAGAGCATTCTGTAAAAAAAAGAAAAAAAATTGTCAAATAGAATGTACATTAGGCATCATTAACATAAAAAGCACGATAGTTCTTGTGATAGTGTGATTGGCCATGCCAACATGCCTCTATAGTCGAGTCGTGCTTGCTGGCTCATAAAGCACATCCCTCCATGCCTCTATGTTGGCTTATGTTTATTAATATTCTAATTTTTATTTTTTTTTTCATTCGCACATATTGAAAGATTCAAAAGTACTATTTATTTATTCAAAATTTAAATCGTATATATACTTTTCAAGCATGTCTCGAAAGATTATACAGGTCATATGAGGTCCGATATAAGTTTAAAGCTGCTAGTGTAACAAGCTCGAATTAGACCTTGACTCTATGCTTATGCACATGGATATCCATTTCGAAATTACTTAAAACCTCGCAAAGAGTCTTTTATAGACTTAGTAATCATTGACGTTAAATGTTAAGTAAGAACTTTCTGTTTTACCATTGGGAAAAAATAATAATAATGACCAATGTTGCCATGAAAGTGAAGTCTTGATTTCTCGCTAAAATTTAGTGATGAGTTCGAACCATTGTCAAATTTGGAAGATATTGTAAAAGTAGCCTTTTTTAATAATTTGTTTAGACTCTGGTTGTTGTCCAAATTTATCAATAATACTCGTAGTTTATATATCTGGTTTGCAAACACCAATTATG
>NC_036247.1:8909892-8935392 GCF_002742605.1 Olea europaea var. sylvestris | reverse complement strand
TCCTCCTCCTCATCAGTTGTCTCGTCTTCAATTTCCTCTGCGGCCTCGACCTTCCCATCATACCTGACATAACTGAATCCATAGCTTGGAAAAATGAGCTTTATAAGTCGTTCCAGGTGCTTGTTGCATTGTTCCCTCCATTTCTTGACAAATGCAAAAGGTGCGATGACAATTGCTGCTCCAACCCCAAATCCCAAACCCGTGAATACAAACTGCCAATCAAAATCTATACTTGCCAAGATAGGAGCTGAATTTGGTGCTAAGGTGTTGTCTTTGCAGCTTTTATTCAAAGGCAACCCACAAAGTCCCGTATTTCCTTCATAGGAGACTTCTGAAAAAGTCTGAAACTGACGACCCTGGGGGATCTTCCCAAACAACTTATTGCAGGACAGATTCAAGAATGAAAGGAATGTTAGACTTGTGAGCTCTTCCGGTATTACTCCAGTTAGCTGATTCTTTGAGAGGTCTAGTGATCCAAGCTGTCTGAGATATCCAATTGATTTCGGGATTTGGCCCATGAGAGCATTATTTGAAAAGTTGAGAATGTAAAGAGAACTTAGATTCCCAACAGTGTCTGGTATCTCTCCTTGAAAATTATTGCTTGAGAAATCAAGGACAGTAAGAACTCTGAGAATTTTCACAAACTCCAGTTCTAACCCTTTAATGGTTGCTGTCACAGTGTCCTGATAGTAAAAGTTGCTCAGATTCAGAAAGTCAAACCTCAGGTGGTTGTGATCAAATTCACCATCATTGCCGAGCATCATTCCTCTCCAACTTAAGAAGCATTTTGGGTATAAATTTCCACTGAAATTGTTAGAAGCAATATCAATGATTTGAAGATTTCGCCAGCTGTTACTTGCCCCAGGAAAACACCGAATACCTCCATGGAATTTGTTGGATCGCAGAACTAGGACACGTAAGTTGGATGAATTTTTCAACATGCATGGAAATTTGTCTTCAATGTTGTTGTTTCCAATACTCACGACTTCTAACAATTTGCAGTTGGCTAGGGATCCTGGAATCTGTCCTGATAAATTATTCCTACTGAAGTCTAGAGTTCTTAGACCACAACTGGGAGAAAATGTATTAGGAATGGTGCCGCTGAGGATGTTTCTTCCTAGATTCAGTACCCCAAGAGTCTGAATATTACTTGATAGTAGACAGTTCGGTATTCTGCCGCTCAGGGAATTGATGGAAAAGTCAAGAACTTGAAGGTATCTAGCATTGCATATGGATTCAGGTATGGATCCCGTTAGACTATTATTTGAAAGAGAGAAGAAAAAAGAATTCGAAACACTGTTGCCAATATCAGCCGGAATGGAGCTATTGAAATTATTCCCGGAGTAATCTATATAGATAGCTGATGGCGGAGGGATTGGCAGATCACCTCGGAGCTGGTTGCTATGAATGTCTAAAATCAAAAGACTGGAAATGTTATAAGGTGTTTGCAGATCTCGCAGGAGATTGTGAGAAAGATTTAAATGAACAAGGCTTCCACGTCCAACTTCCCAAATCCAATTAGGTATTTCCCCCTTAATTTGGTTGTCTGAAAGGTCTAAAAATGACATTTTTGATTGGTTCCTCAAGTCAGGAAAACTTTGTAGGTTGCAGGAAGCTAAGTTTAACCTGGTTAGCTGTTGAAACGAATATGAGCTCGAAGAACTATTGCTTGTATTGATTGACAAGCGGTTGTGAGCAAGCTCCAGTCTCGTGAGGTTTTGGAGGTTATGGATATTTGCCATCTGTAGAGTGCCGTTAAGGAAATTTGAAGAAAGTATGAGAACATTAAGTTTTCGAAGTTCAAAGAAAAATTGGGGAATTGGCCCTCGTAGAAGATTACTACTTAAATCAAGTGTATCCAATTGAGAGAAGACCATAGTCGAAGATTCATTGACTTGGCCACCAAATTGATTGTTAGACAGTCGGAGTTTCTGCAGCGATGGGAGCACAAACAGAACAGAGGGGATGTTTCCACTGAGTGAATTATACCCTAAGTTCATATATACAAGATCATTAAGTCCCTCAAAATGCCTGGAAGAAAGTGAACCGTTTAGACCATTATGAGAGAGGTCTATATAGGTAAGTTTCTGGGACATATTGAACAGTGGAACAAAACCAGTGAGATTGTTAAATGATAAGTCCAAGTAAATTAGTTCTGTGAGATATGTCATCGTGGACGGAAGTTGTCCGCTGAAATTGCAATGGGACAGATCAATACTAGACAACATTACAAGCTTGCCAATGGAATCAGGCATTGGACCTGAGAAGTTAGTGTAGCTAAGAATGATTCTTCTAAAAGATCCACGCTGAGGAAATTGGGGCAGATTGCCGTTGAGTAACTCATTATTTGACAAATCCAGATTCTGTAGAGTGGGTACCTGGAAGATTTTATCCGGAAAGAATCCTTGCAAAGAGCAAGAGCTGAGGCTTAAGCTTGTCAATCTTGTGAAATTTGCAAAGAACTCTGGGATTGTTGTGGACAGATCGTTGTTGTCAAGGCGGAGAACTGATAGAAGATGAAGCTGTGAGAAGGAAGAATCTATTGGGCCCGAAAGATGACATCTAGACAAGCTCAATTTGCTTAAATTTGGTAAAGACGAAGACAAAGCCTGGCACCAATCATTCCCGGGAGCTGATATATTAACACCATCAAGATAAAGTCCTTGAAGCTCTTTAAGATTCTGAACAAGCGTTGTCAGGTTTGGATTCTCAAGTTTCAGTTGCTGAATCCCAGGGAATTGGGTAGAGAGATCCATAGTAACCAATCTCGTCATGTTCGAAACCCCAATTGGAATCTGTCCAACGAAACCAGCATTTGACAAGTTCAAGTATGTCAAATTCACATGATTATAAATCACGCTTGGAATCTGAATGTTGTTGAATCTGTTAAAAGCCAAATTCAGCCTCTGTAGATACTGAAATCCAAAAAGACTATTCGAATTTTCAATTCCACCAGAAATCGATTCGTTATCCAGTTCCAAACCGGTCACATGCCCTGATCTATCGCAGGCAATCCCCTTCCAGATGCAACAATCCTCAGACTGATTCCAGGTCACCAGCTTGATCGAAATTGTCCTGTTGAATGTGACAGTGTTCTTCAATTGAATCAACAATGCCCGTTGATCATCAAGACATTGACCAGAAGCCAAGACAGTATTTGTGCTTGATAAGATTTGGAAAAGGGTCACCAAGAAAATCCATGGATACAATAGATTGCTCATTTGTTGTCAAGAACACCCATCAACTTTAATTTTCTGCCTAATGGGGTTCACAACTGAACACCGTTCTCTTTTATTTGACGATGAAGACAAGTATTGATGAGAGAGAGAAAATTCAAAGTAAGAACTGGGAACTGCGTGTTTTAGTTTATTATGGGCCTCGTACAGATTGTATTATACGCGTTCATTGTTGGACCCAGCTTTTATTTTATTCATATTTTATACGAAAATTCGTGACTTTATTCATGTATTTTATATTTGAGGTAAGTACTGGCAATGGCGTTGACTCTTCTTCGTTGATTCTGTCTATTGACCAATTAAAGCGTTTTTTAAGTTAATAATACTGATCAATTGTCTGGAATATAGAAAATACTGTTTAGCCGATTGTAAAATTTACTGGATTACTGTTATTTGCTATTTGTTTTTTAGTTCTCAAATGATTTTCCTTTCCTTTTTTTTTTCTTTTAACATTCGTTGAAACAAAATAAAGATTTAATAAATAAAGAAAAGGGATATTTCTCTTTCACGTATTTCAAGGCACGTATTTATCCAAACTAAGTAAATATTTTTTTATTCATTTGTGACTATGCTTAAAGTCATTGCTACGATGGCTATGTGTATGCTTAAAGTCGTTGATTCTCTTTCATGTAAATTCATTGAGGCTATGTATGTGCTTAAAGTCGTTGATTCTCTTTGATGTAATTTATTTTGGTTTTAATATTTTGTTTGGATTTTCTTGGGTTCTTAATATTTTAGTTAAAAATACTGATAAATTGACTAGAATATAGAAAATACTTTGTATAGTCGATTGAAAAATCTTTGATTACTTTTTTCTTCTTCTTCTTCTTCTTCTTCTTCTTTTTTCTTTCTAAGTTCTCAAATAATTTTCCTCCTTTTATTTATTTATTTATTTATTTTTTTTTCAAATTAAACTCAAAATTTTTAGGTATTTAGTAAGTGAAATCGTCAGGTCCAAGTTTAATTATGGAACCGTTCAAGTTCGTTTAAGTTCCATTCTGTTTGATTTGGTTCCATTCGATTTCTAGATTCCATACTATAATTAAAATTTTCTAATATTTATGAAGTTACATTAATTTTACTAATGACATTTTCAATCTTAACTCTTACAAAATAACGTAGTTTAATCTTATGTGTCTTCTACGTTTCTCTTTGCTAAGTTCTTTATAGATTTGATTGTTAAAATCACATGAAGAGGAAAATAGCAAGCTCACAATAATTAAGAGAGGTATTGTCGATCATCAATTCGATTTATCCATAATGATAGAATAACATATTTGAGTAATACTTAGATTAATTTGATTAAATTGGACTTGCATTGAAAATTAAAAAAAAAAGGAAAATCATATTTTTGAGTTTGAGCTAAATTAAATAGTTAGCAAATTTATTTTAAAAAGATAAAATAATTTAACTTATTTAAAATAAATAAATTAAAAAGATTTGGGAGATTTGGTTATTATTTGATTCTTCGATTCTAGATCTAAAACTGTAAATTGAACCAAATTTGCCGATTTTCTATTCAAATACTCGTTCAAGTATTTAACTTAAGAAGAATTATTTGATTCAGTTCAAATCAGTTTGGTCTGTTTGATTTAGAAGTTTTGTCCAGCCCTAATGCTTGATATGTATCAATCATTGAATTTTTTAACACTAATGCTCAATTTGAAAAATTAAAAATGATGCTTCTATCATTTTTGTTCAATATTTTGTGTGGTTTATATTTTCAAACAAATAGGTAAAAGAAATTAAAACTAAAGATATACATATTCCAAATACCATAGTAAATTAGAAATAGAAATTGAGTATTTTTATGCAATAACTCTTTAAAAAAAACATTTTGTTTTTGAAAAATTTCTTAAAGATACTTTTAAAGAGAAACTCACTCTCTACTCTTAATTTACAATCATTGCATTCAATAAACTACATATTTCAATATTCTACTTAGGAGCTGTTTGATAGCCCTTTATTTTCTAGGAAAGTGGAAAAAGAATTCTAACTTTCACTTTTGGCTTGTTTGATTGACAAAATTTTTCAAGAAATTGGGTTTTCCACTTTTGACCGCCATATCAGCATTTTCGATCTTTTTTTTGAATTCGAATTCTCACCATATTGGTGAGAATTCGTTTTCCCGGTTATTATAGCAATTTTTTTATTTTTTTGCAATGGAAATAAATTTTAAAAATTATTGTAAAAAATTCTATCACTTTAATTGACAATTTTCATGTAAAACAAAGTCAAACGAATACCAAAAGATAGATTATTATTATTATTATTATTTTTTGCAATGGAAACAAATTTCATTCCCAATACCAGTAAATTCTATCCCTTTAATTGACAAATTTCATGTAAAACAAAGTTAAACGAACACCACAAAATACTTTCATTTCAACATTTTTCGCGTGAAAAATTATACCAATCAAACACAATAATTTACAATTCCTAGGAAAATAATTTTTAGACAATTCAATTTTTGAAATTTGTTTTCTTTCCACCCAAATTCCATCTTTGCAATGAAACGAACTCTTATTAAATTATTCAAACCACATTCAGCCCCATTTTTCCCCTTCTTTTTTCAACAGTGTTCATTTTCAACCACACATTTTTCATTAAAAACTTTATTACACGCAAATAAAAAGATTTGCATTCTTTTTTAACCATACATTTTTCATCAATTTACTATTTCATGATTCACTACAAGAAATTAATGGGACTCAAACAAAGCCTTAAATTGATTGATCATTGAAGTTTTACTTTCTAATTTTAGAAATAAATTCTATTACGCATAAAATGCTCTTTATTAATAAAGTGTCCCTTGAGATACTCTTATTTCGTTACTCAAACGCTAAGAATACAATAGGTTAAAAGTTTGGTCGAACTAAACAATATAAACATGATTTTAATTTCTTTTTCGTACTTAGCATTTATTTGATAGGGTTTAAAATCTAAATTTTAATTTAAGTAAAAATTAATAAATAATTTTAATTATATATTTTATGTAATTCACAATTTTTCAATCACATATTTTACCTATTTTTATCAAATTATACTAAAAAATTAATTTTAATCCTAACAAAAAAAGACTGTATCATCAACCACGCTCTTAATAAGCAAGCACTAAATGTACCTAATCCATTGCCAAAAAAAGTTGGTGGTTGTAACTCTAATGTTGACTTCTATGTTAGCGTGGGCCACTCCCACTTTGACAAGAGAAGTTGTCTGACAAGTTGTGAAAGGGAAATGAATAAATAAATTAGTAAGCACTTCCAAAATTAAAATCAAACCAGACATGAATACGACCTTTTGTTATTCATCGGGCGCTTTGGTTTGATTTTCAATGCATCATCAAAATCCAGTCTTCTCAAACCAACCTAACTTGACTCTCTGAGTTTGCGTGTTGACTCGGGCCCCTAATGTGGTAGAAGTCTCCCTGATTGTCTACACTTTCGGACCTTATATAAAATAATATTACACGGAAATAAAAAAAAAATCTTTTTTTTTAATCACTCATTTTTCTAAAATATATTATTCCATCCATTTTCATTTCTACAAAATGAGGGTACATTTATTGTAACTTGAAAGCATAATAAATGTCGAGACTAATTGTAACCCAAATTGGAAGAAATAGAGAAAAGTCTTACATAACCTATGAAAATATCTCGAAGACTTATATTCTTTTCAAAATGCATTGCTACATTGAATATAAAGCACAAGAAAATAAATTATTTAAATGAATTTACCTTTACAAAAATTAGATGATTTGAATAGATAAAGTTCTAAAAAAAAAAGGTTGAACCCCAATCTTGAGGACCCCACTGTCCCGTCTCTACAGCATCGTAAGGGACGTAAATCGCGGGATGTGCCCCATCAGGTCAGAGAACAAGAACTTGCCCGTACACTAGTGCCCATAAAGAGTTCAATTCCATATCTCAAGAATCGAACCCTCACACTGCAGCTGTCAGTAAGGCTGAGACTACCTCACTCATATCCTTTGTACCACTAAGTTATGCCCGGGAGCGATTTGAATAGATAAAGTATCATAGTAGCTAAATGATTTTTTTCTTATTATGCAATCACATGTTTATAAAATTTCATGTGTCATATCTCGAGTAAAAAAATTTAGCAAGCGTGCTGGTGAAGTAGTATGTTAATGATAAAGTACGAAAATATATATATGTAAATCTTTGTTCCATTTAAAAATTTAAACTTCTGAACGAGTTGATTTAATATGGTATAATATAGATCATGTGTTTGAATCACACCTTACCCATTCCTAGCAATGACATAGGCCTTACACATTACACATAGAAAAAATTCTTGAACATGAAAATAAAATAAAATTTACGTCATCTATTATTATAGTCTAATTTCTTAATAGTTAGATTATTAGATGCATGATTAAATACGTTCAGTGAGACAATAAAATTTGCCTTTTCAACTCTATCCATCATCTATTTAGGATATATGCGCAAAACTTTTTAGAATAATTCCAACATGTGAAACACACCATATTCCAGGGTGTCAATTCGAGTATTTTGTTTGGGGAGAATTTTTTTTTTTTTTTTTTTGTAAGTTAGAAAACATTTTAAAAAAAATACATGTGTTTGGAAATAATTTAAAAAATATATATATTAAAAAAATCTCTTTCAAGCGAATCTAAATAAAGACAACCATTGTGAGAAAAGAAGGAACCGAAAATCATCAATAGTTTGATCTAATAATAGATATCAAATTAGTACCAAGTTTAGGAACAAGGATTGTTAACAATGTTGACCTAATGGTTAACTTCTTGTTTTGATTATCACAAACAAATTGCGTTTAATTCTATCAAATTCAGATTGATAGTGATTATTACAAATTTATGACACGAAAGATCTAGATCAAGAATCATGCAACCTTGACACAAAACGACAAACACACAAGCAAGATTGAAAATTTACGAACGAGGAAATGAAAATCGAGCTTTCACGCACAAAATCGTATTGGATGAAGAAATTGAAAACATTAGCTATAAATGCATTTCTATACTCAAATGTAGAGGTAAAACACTTTAATTTTTTGTATCAATTATAGCTCAAACAATTTTTATGCACGAGAATTATCATGACAAACTTTACTTGGATAAAAATTATTTTTAAAAGATAAGTAATTTGATTTTCACAATTAAATCTTTATGAAATTACTTATCTATATGAATTATATAAGAAAACCCTACAAGTACTTAAGAACATTTTTCACGAAAAAGGAAAAATTCGATGAGCAAAACAATTACCCATCCGAACGTCCAGATGGGGTCTTCTGGACGTCCGGATGTGGTGTTCAATGGTCGAATTTTTTACCGTTTGGCAAACGGCTAGTTACCCGTCCGGATACCAAGCGAACGTCTAAATCACTTGTCCGGATCTCCTGATTGATGGCTATAAATACCTATCTTTATACCTCCTTTAAAGTAAGAATTCTAGAGTATTAAAGAGAGTTATTTATTGATCTTATCTACCTTGTTTTTCAATCTTTAATAGATCAAAATATGTCTTTGTTGAAAAACTTTTTGAGTGAGTAACTTTTTGAAAAATCATATATCTCAATAAAAGTTTTTAACACAACACTTGAGCTATATTCTTTGTGATTTATTGAAGTGTTGTGTCTAATTCTCTCTGAATATTTCGTTGTGTTCATATCATTTGTTAAGAGAGAAACTTTTCAATTGTAACTTTGATTTTCTTGTTCATTAAATTGTGGGTTGTGTTGAGGTCTCGAAAAGCTCAACATGTAAAAAGATCGGTGCTCCTTAGTTGTAAGTCATCGAAAGCATTGTAAGGGTTGGATTGCACCATAAATCAATCAAAGATAGTGAAAAATGCCTTGCTTGTGACGGAGAGCTTGGTAATGGGGGACGTAGATCGTGATTGGATCGAACCTCCTTATTACATCGTTTGCACTCTCTTTTCCCTTCCTCTTATTATTTTTGTGTTGTCTTATTTATTCATAGTTATTTGGTTAAATTTGCGTTTATTTTCGAAAAAGTTTCAAATAACCAATTCACCCCCCTCTTGGTTAGTTGTTCTTGGGCTCTCAAACAATATTAACTATCTTGAACCAATATTGAGTCACCAAAAATTAGGTTTCTAATGAAAATACCTAAATTTATATATTACAAGAAAAATAAACAAAAAGGAAATCTAAATAATATGTATTGATATTATATATGGCTAACATATTATATATGTCTGACTTCTAGCCTCAAACTCATGATGCTATAGCAAGAAGCAGCTATAGTTTGTCAAGCAAGAAGCGAAAGCAGTGAATTGGATGAGATTTCATGAAGAAGTCAGAAAGTTGTAACGATGAATAAACAAATGGTAAAGAAATGATGTCAGTCTGCAAATGATGGCGAATCAGATGATAGTCAATCTCAATATGCTTCGTGCACTCGGAATACAGACTTGTAAGAGATTTGAATATCACTTTTATCATCACAATACATAAGGATTGGAGAGGATGCAGAATACCTATGTTTGCAAGTAACCAACACAACCACACAATCTCAGTGGTAATGCATGGCATGGCACAATACTCTACCACAATAGAGGAACGAAAAACAATAGTCAGCTTCTTACTCTTCTGAGAGATAAGGAAATCACAGAAAAATATACATAAACCCATGTTTGCAAGTAATTAACTCAACCACACAATCTCAGTGGTAGTGCATGGCATAGCACGATACTCTACTGCAATAGAGGAACGAAAAACAACAATCTGCTTCTTACTCTTCTGAGAGATAAGGAAATCACCCAAAAATATACATAAACCAGTAGTGGATTAACGATTAGTGGGATTACTGGCCGAATCAGTATCAAAGTAGGCACGGAGTACTAAAAAGGAGGTTGAGAGAAACAAAAGATTCTAAAACGAAGTACCACGAAGATAACGCAAAATAAAAACTGATAAGTGTATTTTCTACACTTAATGGGGGCTCTAAACTATAATTTTATTGTTCTTTTGGCAAAATATGATCTAAATTTTATTGTATTAATTTTCTTAGATAAAACTCGTGTTTGAATGATGAATTCAATAAAAGAAGCAAAAGTTGGAGAAAAATATTCTACTAAATGGGCCTACAATTTAATTGGCATTAGACTCAATAAAGTGGACTTGGACGCGACAGAAGCATGTATTGGACAAGAAATTTAATAGCAATTGGGAGTCCCTTTTTAAGTCAAAGATTCTGGTTGGGGGCCAATTATATATATATAGACACATTCTGGCATAAAAACGGGGGGAGATTGCCAGGGCTGAAATAGAATATATATCTCACGCAATTGGACGACAATTGGAGGAGCTTTGGGAGACAAAATTATATACATATACATACAGAAAACCAAAGCAAAAGAGGGTAGCCTGGGGAATAGATAAAATAAACATTGTCGGCTGCAAACACAAAGAGAAGAGAAGAATTATGCCTACTGCTGAACTATATACACATAAGCCGGCATAGAGAGGACTGAATTGAAGATATTAGATACAATAGAAATCGACAGATTGGTGGAGGCTGGGAATAAATTGCATATATTAACACAGCAAGCGGAGAAGAGAAGGAACTACCGGGTGCTTAATTATATATACATAGCCGGCTGAGATTTGAAAAGAATCAGCAACTGTTGGGAGATAAAAACATTGGGCTGCTGAATTTTACATATATATTACGCGCGCACAAGGCAGCTTTGGAATCTGGAATTGGAATATAAAAGTGTGCGACTGCTCTTGAAGAAAGAAGATATACATGACACACGCATTACGAAACAGGAAAAGAGGCTGCCTTCAGAAATTAGAGAAAAATAGAGACGACACACAACCATTGGAATTAATTACGTTTCGTCTATTTCTCGGTGATCTCGTTCTTTTTTTATGCGTTTAATTGCAACAATATGCTAGGCTAATTCCTCCTTTGTATTGGATGAAATGAACCCTATTATTTATTTATTTTAATTCAAGACAAGTATTTAGTTTAATTCGTGTGTTACTTTATTAATTTTGCATTCTCATTGCACTATTGAATTGTTTGGCCATCAATTGAATAGTTACTTGCTTGTTGTAGTGTAGGAATACTTACAACGAGTCTAGAACGCGGTAAATTTAACATGTATAGTTAGGATTAGGAATAATATCTATCATACATGCAATCATATTGATAACTTAAATTAAATGCATGATTTTCATATGAATTCGGATTAGAAATAAGATCGGGTCATGTTAATCATAGGTTGGTGTATCTTGGAAAAGAACATTTAACATATTAGTGTTATCGATTGTCAAGTACTCGTGAAAGAAATTAGATTACGAGTCAAGAATTGAAATAAATAACAATAGGCGGAATCGAAATCCAATACAATCCTCCATAATTAGATAAAACCCCATTTTCATTGCTTTCTTAGATTAATTTAGTTTAAATCAAATCAAAATATTTATTTTGTTTTCATAACTAGAATTCAATACGAAACTAGTAAACTTGAATTAAATTTATTCTCTGTGGGACGATAACTCTTAACTCACTTTTTATTACTTGTCAACGATCCCGTACGATTGCGGGTATCACACAAACAAGTTTTTGGCGCCGTTGCCGGGGAATAAAGTTTTAGTTTGAGTTTATTAGTTTACATTGGATTTGAATTTTTTATTATTATTATTTTTGTTATTTTAGGCTTTAATTGTGATACCTAATTTCTTCTTATTTACTCTTAAGGCTTTTACTAGATCTCGAAATCGAAAGGACCTTTAAACAACGCTAAGAGAACTAAGAAGAATGAGGGTAATGGCTGAGAATTAAGATCAAATTCAAAATTCACTGCAGAATGCAACACTTCAGGTTCAGCAACCACCTCCAGCTCAGTCTATATTGGTTAGAGATTATGTGAATCCAGAACCTGCACCGATTCAACCTTCTATTGTCTATCCACCGTTTGGACAAGCAAACTTTCACATCTGACCAGATGTCATAAATCTTTTCCAGAATCATCAAGACATCAGGTTCAGCGGGAAAGCTACGAAAAATCCACACGAACATATTCAAGCTTTTACCATGCTTTGTGATGTCATTAGCCATGAGGGGATGCCACAAGATGCATTCTGAATGCATTTATTCCCTCACACTTTGAAGGAGGGTGCGAAAATATGGATGATGTCACAACCCCCTTGAAGCATCGTATAGTGGAATGACATGGTACAAAAATTTACCATGAAATTCTTCCCACCATCTCGAGTCCACCAAATCAGAAAACGAAGTATATCTTTTCAGACAGAAGGATCATGAGACATATCCGGAAGCATGGGACAGGTTCAAAAATGCGTTTAGGAAATGCCCAAATCTTGATGTTCCTAAACTAGCACAAATATATCTATTCTATAATGGACCGCGCGTTGAATTTCGCAATATAGTTGATGCTTTTGCGGGTGGATCAATTTTGACTATCGAGGTGGATGATGCACATAATTTATTTGAGAGGATTGCTGAGAATCAGGCCAACTGGCTAACAGATAGGAAAGCTCCGAGAAAAATATCTGGATTGCATAATGTGGACGCAGTGACAGCATTGGCAGCGCAGATGGAAGCAATAACAAAGAAGCTTGATACTTTAAATCAATTTGTGCACATGGTACAACATCCAGCTCCGGTATGCGCAGGTTGTGGGGACAGATCACATCACTTCAAGTTGTCCTTTGGCTTCTACTCACATAGGTCAGTCAGCAGAGGTCAATTATGCGCAGAACTATTAGAGGTAAAATGGATCTTACCCATACAACTACCATCCGGGTTTGAAGAAGCATCCCAACTATTCGTGAGTGGATAATCCAGATCAAATAAATCAGATGAAGGGCAATCCACCAGTAATTCAGCAACAGCAAGGTAAGAGGCAATCCTTGGAAGATCTACTGGTCACGTACATCACCAAGATTGAAACAGTAATGTAGAATCAATAGGCTTCCATACATAACCTAGAAAATTAGGTGGGACAGATAGCAGCTGCATTAGCCAACAGACCACAGAGTACTTTGTCGAATGACATAGAAAAGAACCCACGGGAGTAGGTATTAGCAGCTGAGGCTGTAAATTATGCAACTATTGAGCTTCCATCTACCACATCCACCACCCTTGTCAAAGCTTATGTGCTACCCATTCCATTTTCTCAAAGACTTCAACGCTAGCCAACAGCAAAGCAGGTTCAAGCCATCACTACTAGGAGTGGTGTTCAATTGCCAGAAATCACTGTAAAGAGGAAGCAGACAAAGAGAACTCAAATGCCTACTAAGGATAAGGAACCAATGAAGCAATCTGGAGAAGCAATAGAAAAGGACCAACAAACAGTTTCAGACAATCCACAGCTTAAGGCAAATGTTCCTGGCACTTCACTGAAACCTCTGGTCCCTTTTCCTCAAACGTTACAGAAGACCAAATTGGAGAAGCAAGCTATGAAATTCCTGAAAATCCTCAAAAAGTTGCATGTCAACATCACATTCATTGACGTTATCCTTCAAATCTTAAGCTATTCTAAGTTTTTGAAGGAGATGCTGACTAAAAAGAGGAAGATGCCCGAGCATGAAACAATAATACTACCTGAAGGGTACAGCGTGATCATCCAGCACAGGATCCCTCCCAAACATAAAGATCCAGGGGGTTTCACTCTACCTTTCTCCATAGGAAACTTACAAGGTATTAATTGTTTAATTGATTCAGGAGCAAGTATTAACTTAATTCCTTTGCCTCTTTACAGGAAATTGGGATTGGGAGATCCCAAGGCAGCTTCTATCATCCTTCAGCTGGCGGACCGAACATTGAAACATCCCTATGGAATAGTCGAGGACATTCTCATCAAGATGGGAGGATTTATTTTTCCAGCTAACTTCACATTCTAGACATAGAAGAGGCATCCCAAATTCCAATAATACTAGGAAGGCCATTCCTATCAACAAGTCGGGCATTACTTGATTTTGATACAAACGAGATAGTCCTGAGGGTGGAGGATAAGCAACAAAGCTTCACCATGGAGAATCCAATCAAGCAACCATCATATTTTGAGGATTGCCAACGAGTTGATCACTGGGAGAGTTACAAAGACCGGCCAAATGTAGGTGGAATTGTTGGTAGGGATAACAATGAAAACTTGATCATGTGGAGGATGAAAGATGAAAGAAAGAAGTGCAACCAGTGCTTAAAATGTAGGAGGATGAAAGATGAAAGAGATGAAGTTGTACTTGAGAAAAAAATAAAATTGTTCTCTTTGAAGCCTTTTTGACTCGGGTTATTAAGCATGTAAGGATATCTTAAAATTTAATGCCTTAAAGTTATCTGATTTGGGAGTTATCGGCCTAAAGTCTGCTACATGGGTCATCTAGAAAGCTTAATAGAGAGAGAAAAAAAACTCTTAAAAATCAGAAAAAGCAAGTGCATGGAAAAAAACAGAAGCACTAAATACCTTGTTAAGTCCTAACACTTATTCGAGAAAATTTAACTTTCGATTAAAGATCATTAGCCTAATTGAGTCTTGACGATCGAAGCAATCAAATTAATTGAGAATCCTTGTTCATTGATGTATTGATTTGCAACCAGTGATGTCCACCTGAACTAGAGAGGGTAAGGATAGTAATGAAAAATTCAACCTTAGATCATACGCTGGGAAAATAGTGAAAAAGAATAAATTTAGGGGTGTGTGAATCTTATGAGAGATGAAAGGATATATTTGACCATATAGGGTCGAAAATTGAAACAACTTGTGAAATCATTAATGTCTACTTAATTTTTCACACACACACATCGATTTTGCATTAGAAGAGTGGATATTTGTTTGGTATTGTGACTTTGAAGCAATTTATAGATTTAATACGGTGATCTCGAATTCTATGGTAAAAAGTTAAAATGTCCAACCAAATATTTTTGCATGCTTGTATGTTTGTTATTATTTAGGTTATATTTTTATTTGATGACAAACAAATGTTTAAGTTTGAGGGTTTGATAAGTGTATTTTTTACACTTATTTGGGACTCTAACTATATACTTTTATTGTTCTTTTGGCAAAATATGATCTAAATTTTATTGTATTGTTTTTCTTAAGGTAAAACTCATGTTTGGATGATGAATTGAATAAAAGAAGCAAAAGTTGGAGAAAAATATTCTACTAAATGGGCCTGCAATTTAATTGGCATTGGACTCAATAAAGTGGACTTGGACGCGGCAGAAGCATGTATTGGACAAGAAATTTAATAGCAATTGGGAGTCCCTTTTTAGGTCAAAGATTCTGGTTGGGGGCCAATTATATATATATAAACACATTCTGCCAGAAAAACGGGGGGAGATTGCCAGGGCTGAAACATAATATATATCTCACGCAATTCGGCGACAATTGAAAGAGCTTTGGGAGACAAAATTATGTACATATACATACAGAAAACCAAAGCAAAGGAGGGCAGCCTGGGGAATAGAGAGAATAAACATTGTTGGCTGCAAACACAAAGAGAAGAGAAGAATTATGCCTACTGCTGAACTATATATACACACAAGTCGGCATAAAGGGGACTGAATTGAAGATATTAGATACAACAGAAATCCACAAATTGGTGGAGGCTAGGAATAAATTGCATATATTAACACAGCAAGCAGAGAAGAGAAGGAACTACCGGGTGCTTAATTATATATACATAGCCGGCTAAGATTTGAAAAGAATCGGCAACTATCAGGAGATAAAAACATTGGGCTACTGAATTTTATATATATATATATATTACACGCACACAAGGTAGCTTTGGAATCTAGAATTGGAATATAAAAGTGTGTGGCTGCTCTTGAAGAAAGAAGATATACACGACACACGCATTACGAAACAGGAAAAGAGGCTGCCTTCAGAAATTAGAGAAGAACAGAGATGACACACAACCATTGGAATTAATTATGTTTCGTCTATTTCTCGGTGATGTCGTTCTCTTTTTATCCGTTTAATTGCAACAATATGCTAGGCTAATTCCTCCTTTGTATTGGATGAGATGAACCTTATTATTTATTTATTTTAATTCAAGACAAGTATTTAGTTTAATTCGTGTGTTACTTGATTAATTTTGCATTCCCATTACACTATTGAATTGTTTGGCCATCAATTGAATAGTTACTTGTTTGTTGTAGTGTAAGAATACTCACAACGAGTCTAGAACGCGGCAAAATTAACATGTATAGTTAGGATTAGGAATAATATCTATTATACATACAATTATATTGATAACTTAAACTAAATGCATAATTTTCATATGAATTCGGACTAGCAATAGGATCGGGTCGTTTTAATCATAGGTTGGTGTATTTTGGAAAAGAAAATTTAACATATTAGTGTTATCGATTGTCAGGAACTCGTGAAAGAAATTAGATTACGAATCAAGAATTGAAATAAATAGCAATAGGCGGAGTTGAAATCCAATACAATCCTCCATAATTTGATAAAACCCCAATTTTTATTACTTTCTTAGATTAGTTTAGTTTAAATCAAATCAAAATATTTATTTTGTTTTCATAACTAGAATTCCATACAAAACTAGTAAACTTGAATTAAATTTATTCTCTGTAGGACGATAACTCTTAACTCACTTATTATTACTTGTCAACGATCCCGTACGCTTGCGGGTATCACACGAACACAAACAACAGTGACACAGTGAACTATCATAGGAGTTGAAACAAACTAACTAACAATTGAACAACATAAGTAATATCGGAACGTGTGATGATGAGATAAACCAGACATCCAACAATGGTACGACATAAAATGGATCAATCAAGGGTACACCGTCATAGGAAGAATATCGAGCGTCGGATTCAAGAAGAGTATCAATAGTCTTAGTTTCAATAATATGAGAACATTTACAATATACTTGGACTGAGAGAGAAGACAATCTATAGTAGAAAAAGCAACTTCAATTCCCAAAAAGTAAGATAATGCACCTAAACATATAATTTTTTATTAATGGGATTAAAGCAGAGATCACCCTTACGTCCTTATCCATAGCACGAGAAAACATAGATAACAGAGCTAGATGACAACTTACTACATTCGATTTCAGGACGAAGAACAAAGCAATTATAGCCAAAAACTCTCAATAAGGAGTAATCAGGAGGATGCTCATACAATGTTTCAAAAGATGATAAACTTAAAGTGTGGGAAAATGAAATCTTATTAATTAAAGAAATAACGGTGAAACTGCTTCGCCTTAAAATTCACTCATAACTTTGGCAGACAAGAGAATGGGATGAGCAATTTCTACAATGCACCTATGCTTTCGCTCAGCGATACCATTTTGTTGTGGGGGTATTAGTACACAATGTTTGATGAATTATGCCATCAAGAGCAAGAAATTCGGTGAAATCATTAGAACTATACTCTCCATCTAAGTCACATCTAAAATACTTAATTATAACAAAATATTGAGTTTTGATGAGAGCTCTAAAAGAACGATAATAGAAAGAAAGTCGAAACGTCATTTCATAAGAGAAATCTAACAATAACAACTATAATCATCAATATAACACATACAATATCTAGACCCTCCTTCTGTAGCAATAGGGACAGTTCCCCGTACATCAGAGTAAACAAGATCAAATGGTGCAACAGAGTGAGAAAAACTTCGAAGAAAAGGTTAAGCATAAAATTTAGCTAAATTACAATTACTACAATTTGAAATGTCATGAAGTTTGCAAACCCCCTAAATAACCCTTAGAAACTAATTTTTCAAACAAATATCAAAAACATGTCCAAGGTGAAAATGCTACAAACAAAACTAAAAGACGATAAATTTAAAGAGAAAGATGACAAATCAACACCAAAGGTTACAACATGTAGTGGTCTCAGATTGTCCAGAACATATAACCTTCATTGTCTATGACCTATCCCAATCAATTTCTGAGATCGAGGATCCTGCATATGAAAGCATTTGAAAAAACTGAACTAAGTATTCAGAATCACAAAATTGACCAATAGAAATAAAATCCAAAGCAAGAGTTGGAACATAATAAACGTCTGAAAGATATAAATTATGTTTGCTAACTGAACCAACACCTGTTAAATATAATGGTGTGCCATCAGCAATCATGATAGCATAAATGAGTGATAATGACGCAAGTCATTAAAGAATTTAGAGTAAAAAATGACATGTCTTTCGAAGTACCAGAGTAAAAAATTCTTGAGGAAGAAATACATGAAGGAATTTGAGACGACAAACTTATATAAGTAAAAGCAAACATAGCATGTAGCTATGTGGCTAAGAACTTTTGAAACTGTTTTGCTAAATCAGTCAACATAGGGCTAGAAGAGGGTGGTGCTCCAAGTATAGACGAGTCACCAGGTGGCATGTTGGAAACCATGTTAGCATCGGGACGATAGGATCGCAGCTGTGGTTGTGGTTGCTGCTTCTTCAATAACTTAAGATGTTGAGACTTCCAATGTCCATTTGGTCTGCAAAAGTTACATTCATCAATAACAACTTGCACAAAACCTTTATTCTAATTCTGTGTGGACAATCGAGAGAGCACAGCCAATGTTGAGGTGCTAGATAGAGGAAGAGATACTTCTCCCTAACCATCGAATCAACTGAGGAAAGTGGAGTGCGATGCAAGATAAAGTCTCTATGTCCCTTAAAATCATTGCGAAGTGCCATAAAAAAACTGAACTAATCACCGCTCCTCTCTAAAAGTAATATATTCTTCAAGTGCTTTCAATCTTGTTGATTCTGTGAGATCTAACTCATCCCAAATTTAACTCATAGCAGTGTAAAACTCGAGAATACTCATATTCTTCTATTTTAAATCACATATATCGATCTCCAACTAATACTATTTTGCAAAGTTAAACTTAGTGTATAACTTCTGAAAGTGATCACAAACTTCTTTTGCTGTTTCAAACTTCGCTGACTGTGTATCAATGGATTGCTCAATAGAGCGTTCTTAGGTTTCACAATAGTTCCACTAATATAACCTCACAATCTTTTTCCCTTTAGAAATTTTCTTCTTATTGTATTCCAATATGAGTAATTTCACCATTTAATTTGACACTAATGATTTGAAGTAAACATCTCTTTCGATTTCCATCATAAATTCAACAAATAATCAACTATGAATCAATGAAATCACCCTAAAGAAAACCAACGATAACCAATGTTCCACCACAAACTACAATCGAAATATAATGTACAGTATACGTATAACCAAAATAATACCACCAAAAGAACATAAATTTAACAAGGAACAAACAGCTTTTTGGAATCATCTCGAAAAAATCGTTCATGATCTCAAAGCTTTACTGCACGTGAGTCCACGTTTGTCGTCCGATGCCACGTGCCTAACCGAAAGATGCGTCTCAACTTGTTGAACAAGACTCTAGTCTCAATTTTCTCAATAGGTCTTTGGTTCAGTTGGAATCACGATTTTTAATTGCAGGCAATTAGGTTTTTGCACGATTTCTTCCTGCCTAGTTTCTGCTTGGATTTCCAACGTGTCACAATTAGAAATTTCACAAGTTTCACCCAACTACAGGCTCTGATACCATGTTAACAATATGAACTATATTGAACCAATATAGTGAATCAATTCAAAGAGGAAATAAGAGAGAGAGAGAGAGAACATTAATCTATTGAGTCACCAAAAATTAAATTTCTAATGAAAATACATAAGTTTATATAGTACAAGAAAAAACAAAAGGGAAACCTATAAAAAAATGATTATGCAATAATATTATATATGGCTAACAAACTTTACAATCTTACAATATTTTTAGGGAAAATGGAATTGGAAGTAATATTTAACAACAATTACAAGAAAAAAAAAAAGAAATGATCTCCTAATCACCGACGACATAGCACATCATTTAATTGGTGAATAATTTAATGATATTTAATGATTAATCAATTAAATGATGTGCCATGTCACCGATGCTTAGGAGATCATTTCCGTATATATATAAAGCGAACACAAAAACTTTAAATAGAAAAAATGAATCATATATGAGAAAGATAAAAAAGAGTCCGTTGAGAGGAGACCATTTATTTAGAAAATAAGGGATCAATTAAATTGTTGCGATTATTTTCAATTGGTATAAAATATACATAAAAATGACGAAAGGGTTAAGGTAACCATTGTTTAACAATGCTATTAACTATGGCAAGAAAGAAAGACACGGATGATTGACACAAAACATCTCTATTGTTTGCTCTTTTTGTGATAAATATTCTCATCATTTTTAAATTTGCGTTTACACCTTCGTTTCAACCTATTTTTTCACAAAAGCCAATTCCATCACCCGTCGTCCATTTAATCTGTTAAATAGGCGCGGGTCCACAAACGACATAATTTAGAAGGGCAAAATTGTTAATCTCCTTAACCCTTATTATTTAATTTTAATAAGAATAAGATAAAAATGGAAAAGGAAAAATAAATGAGGAAAATAAGGGCTAAATATTTTATGCGACCTTGTATCTCTTCTCGTTACAAAATATTCAACGTTCGCCTACAAAGCTGGAATTTTTTTACCCATAAAGCTAGTCACTTGACACTAAGGGTTAAGTACAGTGACAACACCGCATTCTAATATTTTAATTAAACGAAAAGATATTTAATATTTAATCATTGTCACATTTATGTTTTCAACCTTTTTGGTCACATTTTATTATCAACCTTCCATTAATTAGTAGATTTGTTTGTAATGACAATTACTGCTAAAAAGTTCTGTCAAGATTGGATGAAAAAGACTTTTCACCCTTTAAAATTTAAATAAGCAAAAATGAATAACAATTATAAAATTGTGGCTAAATATTTTTTCCTCATTTTAAAACATGCTAACAAAATTTTTTTTGGATAAAAACCATTATCATGGATAATATATGTTAATTAATGGAAGATTAAGGACAAGAATACGATGAAAAAAGTTAAAGCCATAAATGTAACCATTAACAAAGATTAAGGACCTCTAATGCAAAAAAAATTGTGATGTGAATATAGAACAAAGCTATAAGTACAGATTTTTTTTACAAAATTTGTACAAAAAAATAGCCGTCATTTTGTTATTGGCTTTTGTCATAAATAATTTTTGCCCACGGCAAATAATATGAAAATAGCCGTCATTCTGTACCAATTTTGTTAAAAAAAATTCGTACTTGTAAATTAATTGGTGAATATAACCATCATTTGCTAAAATTTTCAAGACATTTTTATTGTGGAGGGCAACAGACAAATATATTAAAAACCTCCATTTAATATAATCTTAACAATTTTATTCAATATGTTGTTCATGTTATATTTTGATATATGTCTAAGAATGAGAGTTTTTATGAAATAATCTTTTTCCTAATATTCGCAAAAGTTGTTAATCATATAAATTTCAAAATTAAATTACATTAATATTTTTAGGAATATCTTTCATATATCACTGCAGCCTCCGCGACCCCAGCCACCATGGAGAGGGACTGGCTTGAGAAAAAGACGAAATATTTTTATTTTATTTTTTTCATAAGGATAGTATATGTATTAAATTATTTAGAGAAATTAGATATGCAAAATTTATCCCAGAAAAATGTCCCTATAATTTTTGAAAGGGTAATTTGCGCATAATGTCCATACCATTCATTATTATTGTGAGAAATGTTCCAACTTTCCCTTTTTTTTGGAATTTTATCCTTAATTATCTCTCCCATCCATTTTCTAAGTCAAATGAAGGATATTCTCATCATTTTTCCTCATTCTTCCATATTTCAACTCATTTTCTCCTCTATTTCTTTTTTTGAAAATTAACATTTAGTTTCTTGGGATATGAATACCCAAGAAAAAGTTGAGGTTGCCGGTTAGAAAAAGAAAGAAGTTAACATGTTGTTCAAGGTTGGGAAATATATGAGAACGTCATTCAAGGCCAGAACAGCCCCCTGGAAATCCAGGGCCACATTGGCCCTGGTTTTCTAGCAGGGTTCTTTGATTTGATAGCAAAATAGTATTTGCAGTGTAACTTTAAGTCATGTGCCTCACATTGGGTGTGACACTTCTTTCAGAGAGGAGGAAATGAAACAACTCAAAGCACTGAAGATTACTTGCAACATGAACAATGCAGCTTGCATATTGAAACTGAAAGATTATAAGGAGGCAGAGAAGTTGTAAATAAAGGTTTGCTCAGCTGGATAATCGATTTCTTTTAATTACTTTTTAAATCATAGATTTCATTTGCTTAATGAGTGTTGGAACTCAAGAGTACAAACATGAAGGGACTTTGAAGATATGGATATTTTCCACAATAATAGTGAAATGTAGGGATATTGTACTTTGATTTCTGTTTTTAAAACCTATAAAAGTGATATACTCGATTACTTAAAACGGTGTCTATCTAATAGTCTCCAATCCCTATAATCCTTCAATAATAATAATTATTATAATAGTCTCTATAAATTAATTCTTGGTATATGTTATTCCGTCCCGCTGTCCAAATTTATCGATGGATGAGCACCGATATTCATCTTATGCTTAGCACTAGTGACATATTATACTAATTTATTGATGGATATATATATAATAAACAATACTATCAAATTTTCTAAGACAATGTATCCCTTATAATTATTTTGAATAAAAACAATAACATCTATTAAATTTCAAAATTTATAAAATTTATTAAATAAAAGCATAGTCCATGTGGTAGAAAAGTATTCAAATAAATTTAACTTATCTTTTATGCATTGACTTGCAACAATTCCATTTCACAATTTTTCCATTTTCACATGATAAGAAAAAATTTCCTTTAACGTGAACTATGGAATAAAGATAATTTTATTATTTGAATACTAATAAATGTAGAACATAAAAGGAATTACTTTAATATAATTAATTAGTTTAAAATTGGCATTTCAAACATAGACAAATGGAAAAGCTGAAAACAGAATTTGAAAATTCTTTTTCTACTTCTCAAAATATGACAAAGGGTGTACTTTTTCATAATTTATTATCAAACACCCCCAAAAGGAACCTAAATCACCAAACAAACAAAAAGTTTAACCATACAGTCATTCCAAGTCCCACGCTATATCCCAGTGCAGCCATACATAATTCCAATTGATATCTGTCTTCACATTGTTCATGTCCTCAGGACTTGGGAGTGAGACGCCCTCACATTTCCTCTCCAATGGAAACCCGCACAGTCCCGTATTTCCTTCATAGGAGACTTCTGAAAAAGTCTGAAACTGACGATCCTGGGGGATCTTCCCAAACAACATATTGCGGGACAGATTCAAGAATGAAAGGAATGTTAGGCTTGTGAACTCTTCCGGTATTTCTCCAGTTAGCTGATTATTTGAGAGGTCCAGTGATCCAAGCTGTGTGAGATATCCAATTGATTTTGGGATTTGGCCCGTGAGAGCATTATTTGAAAAGTTGAGAATGTAAAGAGAACTTAGATTCCCAACAGTGTCTGGTATCTCTCCTTGAAAATTATTGCTTGAGAAATCAAGGACAGTAAGAACTCTGAGAATTTTCACAAACTCCAGTTCTAACCCTTTAATGGTTGCTGTCACAGTGTCCTGATAGTAAAAGTTGCTCAGATTCAGAAAGTCAAACCTCAGGTGGTTGTGATCAAATTCACCATCATTGCCGAGCATCATTCCTCTCCAACTTAAGAAGCATTTTGGGTATAAATTTCCACTGAAATTGTTAGAAGCAATATCAATGATTTGAAGATTTCGCCAGCTGTTACTTGCCCCAGGAAAACACCGAATACCTCCATGGAATTTGTTGGATCGCAGAACAAGGACATGCAAGTTGGATGAATTTTTCAACATGCATGGAAATTTGTCTTCAATGTAGTTGTTTCCAATATTCAAGACTTCTAACAATTTGCAGTTGGCCAGGGATCCTGGAATCTGTCCTGATAAATTATTCCTACTGAAGTCTAGAGTTCTTAGACCACAACTGGGAGAAAATGTACCAGGAATGGTGCCGCTGAGGATGTTTCTTCCTAGATTCAGTACCCCAAGAGTCTGACTATTAATTGATAGTAGACAGTTTGGTATCGTTCCGCTCAAGAAATTGTTGGACAAGTCAAGAACTTGAAGGTAACTGGCATTGCATATGGATTCAGGTATAGCTCCCCTTAGATTATTATTTGAAAGAGAGAAGAAAGAAGAACTCAAAACACTCTTGCCAATATCAACTGGAATGGAGCTATTGAATTTATTCCCCGAGTAATCTATATAGATAGCTGATGGTGAAGGGATCGGCAGATCACCCTGGAGCTGGTTGCTATGAATGTCTAAAATCAAAATACTGGAAATGTTGTAAGGTGTTTGCAGATCTCGTAGGAGATTGTGAGAAAGATTTAAATGAACAAGGCTTCCACGTCCAACTTTCCAAATCCAATTAGGTATTTCCCCATTAATTTTGTTGTCTGAAAGGTCTAAAAAGGACATTTTTGATTGGCTGCTCAGGTCAGGAAAACTTTGTAGGTTGCAGGAAGCTAAGTTTAACCTGGTTAGCTGTTGAAACGAATATGAGCTCGAAGAACTATTGCTTGTATTGATTGACAAGCGGTTGTGACCAAGCTCCATGTAAGTGTTATGCCCTAGATCCAATCGATTTAGGTTGTAAACGCTTTTAATATATTTAATGCATTAGATTTTGGCGAGATCTATTATTTATTTAATTTATTTAAATTAATTTTGTGATAAATAATATTAAATAATAGAATCCGAAGACCCAATTTTTAGGTAATCTGTTAATCACAAGGAGTTGTGATTGTGAGATACAAATTACATATAATTGGATCTTGAATAAACCATGGTCGTAAGTAATAACGAGATACGGATATCGTTAATACAGTTAGACCATCACGTGTGGCATTTCTTACTTATGAAGTAAGTAGCTGATCTCACGAGCTAAAGTGTGGTGACACTTAAATGAACATGTGGATGTTTTGTTGTAGAACAAAACATTGGAGACCCGCTAAGAGATTCCACATGGATAACTATCTGAGTGTCAGTGGCTAATCTCTAACGTTCGGTAGTGGGATTGATCCTTTGACTTGAGGTCGTCATAGTACCCTATATGAGGATAGTCATACTTTGGCGGTGTTGGATGTTGCTCTGAAAAGGGCCGCTAATACGACATCGTTCGGGTACGCAAGAATCGTATGAAAGTTGTGATTGATCAATAAAGGATTCGTCACTCTTAGATAGTAGGAGATAATCTGCGTTTCATTCAATTAAGTCGATGATGAAA
>NC_036247.1:8890367-8904400 GCF_002742605.1 Olea europaea var. sylvestris | reverse complement strand
AAAAAAAATTGTGATGTGAATATAGAACAAAGCTATAAGTACAGATTTTTTTTACAAAATTTGTAGAAAAAAATAGCCGTCATTTTGTTATTGGCTTTTGTCATAAATAATTTTTGCCCACGGCAAATAATATGAAAATAGCCGTCATTCTGTACCAATTTTGTTAAAAAAAATTCGTACTTGTAAATTAATTGGTGAATATAACCATCATTTGCTAAAATTTTCAAGACATTTTTATTGTGGAGGGCAACATACAAATATATTAAATACCTCCATTTAATATAATCTTAACAATTTTATTCAATATGTTGTTCATGTTATATTTTGATATATGTCTAAGAATGAGAGTTTTTATGAAATAATCTTTTTCCTAATATTCGCAAAAGTTGTTAATCATATAAATTTCAAAATTAAATTACATTAATATTTTTAGGAATATCTTTCATATATCACTGCAGCCTCCGCGACCCCAGCCACCATGGAGAGGGACTGGCTTGAGAAAAAGACGAAATATTTTTATTTTATTTTTTTCATAAGGATAGTATATGTATTAAATTATTTAGAGAAATTAGATATGCAAAATTTATCCCAGAAAAATGTCCCTATAATTTTTGAAAGGGTAATTTGCGCATAATGTCCATACCATTCATTATTATTGTGAGAAATGTTCCAACTTTCCCTTTTTTTTGGAATTTTATCCTTAATTATCTCTCCCATCCATTTTCTAAGTCAAATGAAGGATATTCTCATCATTTTTCCTCATTCTTCCATATTTCAACTCATTTTCTCCTCTATTTCTTTTTTTGAAAATTAACATTTAGTTTCTTGGGATATGAATACCCAAGAAAAAGTTGAGGTTGCCGGTTAGAAAAAGAAAGAAGTTAACATGTTGTTCAAGGTTGGGAAATATATGAGAACGTCATTCAAGGCCAGAACAGCCCCCTGGAAATCCAGGGCCACATTGGCCCTGGTTTTCTAGCAGGGTTCTTTGATTTGATAGCAAAATAGTATTTGCAGTGTAACTTTAAGTCATGTGCCTCACATTGGGTGTGACACTTCTTTCAGAGAGGAGGAAATGAAACAACTCAAAGCACTGAAGATTACTTGCAACATGAACAATGCAGCTTGCATATTGAAACTGAAAGATTATAAGGAGGCAGAGAAGTTGTATATAAAGGTTTGCTCAGCTGGATAATCGATTTCTTTTAATTACTTTTTAAATCATAGATTTCATTTGCTTAATGAGTGTTGGAACTCAAGAGTACAAACATGAAGGGACTTTGAAGATATGGATATTTTCCACAATAATAGTGAAATGTAGGGATATTGTACTTTGATTTCTGTTTTTAAAACCTATAAAAGTGATATACTCGATTACTTAAAACGGTGTCTATCTAATAGTCTCCAATCCCTATAATCCTTCAATAATAATAATTATTATAATAGTCTCTATAAATTAATTCTTGGTATATGTTATTCCGTCCCGCTGTCCAAATTTATCGATGGATGAGCACCGATATTCATCTTATGCTTAGCACTAGTGACATATTATACTAATTTATTGATGGATATATATATAATAAACAATACTATCAAATTTTCTAAGACAATGTATCCCTTATAATTATTTTGAATAAAAACAATAACATCTATTAAATTTCAAAATTTATAAAATTTATTAAATAAAAGCATAGTCCATGTGGTAGAAAAGTATTCAAATAAATTTAACTTATCTTTTATGCATTGACTTGCAACAATTCCATTTCACAATTTTTCCATTTTCACATGATAAGAAAAAATTTCCTTTAACGTGAACTATGGAATAAAGATAATTTTATTATTTGAATACTAATAAATGTAGAACATAAAAGGAATTACTTTAATATAATTAATTAGTTTAAAATTGGCAGTTCAAACATAGACAAATGGAAAGCTGAAAACAGAATTTGAAAATTCTTTTGCTACTTCTCAAAATATGAAAAAAGGTATACTTTTTCATAATTTATTATCAAACACCCCCAAAAGGAACCTAAATCACCAAACAAACAAAAAGTTTAACCATACAGTCATTCCAAGTCCGACGCTATATCCCAGTGCAGCACATACATAATTCCAATTGATATCTGTCTTCACATTGTTCATGTCCTCAGGACTTGGGAGTGAGACGCCCTCACATTTCCTCTCCAATGGAAACCCGCACAGTCCCGTATTTCCTTCATAGGAGACTTCTGAAAAAGTCTGAAATTGACGACCCTGGGGGATCTTCCCAAACAACATATTGCTGGACAGATTCAAGAATGAAAGGAATGTTAGGCTTGTGAGCTCTTCCGGTATTACTCCAGTTAGCTGATTATTTGAGAGGTCCAGTGATCCAAGCTGTGTGAGATATCCAATTGATTTTGGGATTTGGCCCGTGAGAACATTCTTTGAAAAGTTGAGACTGTAAAGAGAACTTAGATTCCCAACAGTGTCTGGTATCTTTCCTTGGAAATTATTGCTTGAGAAATCAAGGACCGTTAAAACTGAGAGAATTTTCACAAACTCCAGTTCTAACCCTTTAATGGTTGCCGTCACAGTGTCCTGATAGTAAAAGTTGCTCAGATTCAGAAAGTCAAACCTCAGGTCGTTGTGATCAAATTCACCATCATTTCCGAGCATCATTCCTCTCCAACTTAAGAAGCATTTTGAGCATAGATTTCCACTGAAATTGTTAGAAGCAATATCAATGATTTGAAGATTTTGCCAGCTGTTATTTGCCCCAGGAAAACACCGAATACCTCCATGGAATTTGTTGGATCGCAGAACTAGGACACGTAAGTTGGATGAATTTTTCAACATGCATGGAAATTTGTCTTCAACGTTGTTGTTTCCAATACTCACGACTTCTAACAATTTGCAGTTGGCCAGGGATCCTGGAATCTGTCCTGATAAATTATTCCTACTGAAGTCTAGAGTTCTTAGACCACAACTGGGAGAAAATGTATTAGGAATGGTGCCGCTGAGGACGTTTCTTCCTAGATTCAGTACCCCAAGAGTCTGACTATTATTTGATAGTAGACAGTTAGGTATTCTGCCGCTCAAGGAATTGCTGGAAAAGTCAAGAACTTTAAGGTATCTAGCATTGCATATGGATTCAGGTATAGATCCCGTTAGACTATTATTTGAAAGAGAGAAGAAAAAAGAATTCGAAACACTGTTGCCAATATCAGCCGGAATGGAGCTATTGAAATTATTCCCGGAGTAATCTATATAGATAGCTGATGGCGGAGGGATTGGCAGATCACCTTGGAGCTGGTTGCTATGAATGTCTAAAATCAAAAGACTGGAAATGTTGTAAGGTGTTTTCAGATCTCCTAGGAGATTGTGAGAAAGATTTAACTGAACAAGGCTTCCACGTCCAACTTCCCAAATCCAATTAGGTATTTCCCCCTTAATTTGATTGTCTGAAAGGTCTAAAAAGGATATTTTTGATTGGCTGCTCAGGTCAGGAAAACTTTGTAGGTTGCAGGAAGCTAAGTTTAACCTGGTTAGCTGTTGAAACGAATATGAGCTCGAAGAACTATTGCTTGTATTGATTGACAAGCGGTTGTGAGCAAGCTCCAGTCTCGTGAGGTTTTGGATTTTATGGATATTTGCCATCTGTAGAGTGCCGTTAAAGAAATTGGAAGAAAGTAAGAGAGCATTAAGTTTTCGAAGTTCAAAGAAAAATTCGGGAATTGGCCCTTCTAGAAGATTACTACTTAAATCGAGTGTCTCCAATTGAGAGAAGGGCGTAGTCGAAGATTCATTGACTCGGCCACCAAATTGATTGTTAGACAGTCGGAGTTTCTGCAGCGATGGGAGCACAAACAGAGCAGAGGGGATGTTTCCACTGAGTGAATTATACCCTAAGTTCATATATACAAGATCATTAAGTCCCTCAAAATGCTTGGAAGAAAGTGAACCAGTTAGACCATTATGAGAGAGGTCTATATAGGTAAGTTTCTTGGACATATTGAACCATGGAACAAAACCAGTGAGACTGTTAAATGATAAGTCCAAATAAATGAGTTCGGTGAGATATGTCATCTTGGACGGAAGTTGTCCACTGAAATTGCAATGGGACAGATCAATACTAGACAACATTACAAGCTTGCCAATGGAATCGGGGATTGGACCTGAGAAGTTAGTGTAGCTAAGAATGATTCTTCTAAAAGATCCGAGCTGAGGAAATTGGGGCAGATTGCCGTTGAGTAACTCATTTTTTGACAAATCCAGATTCTGTAGAGTGGGTACCTGGAAGATTTTATCCGGAAAGAATCCTTGCAAAGAGCAAGAGCTGAGGCTTATCCAATTGAGAGAAGGGCGTAGTCGAAGATTCATTGACTCGGCCACCAAATTGATTGTTAGACAGTCGGAGTTTCTGCAGCAATGGGAGCACAAACAGAGCAGAGGGGATGTTTCCACTAAGTGAATTATACCCTAAGTTCACATATACAAGATCATTAAGTCCCTCAAAATGCCTGGAAGAAAGTGAACCAGTTAGACCATTATGAGAGATGTCTATATAGGTAAGTTTCTTGGACATATTGAACCATGGAACAAAATCAGTGAGATTGTTAAATGATAAGTCCAGATAAATGAGTTCGGTGAGATATGTCATCTTGGACGGAAGTTGTCCACTGAAATTGCAATGGGACAGATCAATCCTAGACAATGTTACAAGGTTGCCAATGGAATCAGGCATTGGACCTGAAAAGTTAGTGTAGCTAAGAATGATTCTTCTAAAAGATCCGAGCTGAGGAAATTGGGGCAGATTGCCGTTGAGTAACTCATTATTTGACAAATCCAGATTCTGTAGAGTGGGTACCTGGAAGATTTTATCCGGAAAGAATCCTTGCAAAGAGCAAGAGCTGAGGCTTAAGCTTGTCAATCTTGTGAAATTTGCAAAGAAGTCTGGGATTGTTGAGGACAGATCGTTGTTGTCAAGGTGGAGAACTGATAGAAGATGAAGCTGTGAGAAGGAAGAATCTATTGGGCCCGAAAGATGACATCTAGTCAAGCTCAATTTGCTTAAATTTGGTAAAGACGGAGACAAAGCCCGGCACCATTCATTCCCCGGAGCTGATATATTAACACCATCAAGATAAAGTCCTTGAAGATCTTTAAGATTCTGAACAAGCGTAGTCAGATTTGGATTCTCAAGTTTCAGTTGCTGAATCCCAAGGAATTGGGTAGAGAGATCCATAGTAACCAACCTCGTCATATTCGAAACCCCAATTGGAATCTGTCCAACGAAACCAGCATTTGACAAGTTCAAGTATGTCAAATTCACAAGATTATAAATCACGTTTGGAATCTGAATGTTGTTGAATCTGTTAAAGGCCAAATTCAGCCTCCGGAGATATCTGAGACCAAAAAGCCCACTTGAATTTTGAAGTCCATCAAATACTGCTTCCGAGGAAATATCAAGACCGATAACTTGACCAATATTATTGCAAGATACACCATGCCAGAGGCAGCAGTCAGTGCTCTGATTCCATGCAACCAGTTTAGTTGACATAACATAGTCGAACTTAAAGTTATCTTTCATTCCAAGTAACAAGATTTTCTGATCCTCCAGGCATTGACTGTGTGCTGAAGCCCCATTAATGATGCATAAATTTGAGAGTACAGAGATCAAAAGAAACAATAGAGAGAATGGAATTCTCATTTTGACACGGTTGATGACTGATGCAAATGTAAGTCAAGTTGCATTGAGGAGCTCGTCTAGATTGCTGGCTTTATAAATTATATGACTAGGTGGGTTGACCAGCTGGCAGGATTATAAAGGACTTTTGTTTGGAATTGACATAAATGACTTACAATTACTAAAGGCTTAATTATTCAGTTTCTTCCTTTTCAAATCAAGAGTCATAAAATTTATGCCCCGTTTGTTACCCTTTTTTTAATCTAAAATGTATTTTTCTCTCTTTTTTTTTCAACCACATATTCTTCATTAAAATAATATTACACGTAAATCAAAAAAAATTTCTTTATTTTTCAACCACACATTTCTCATCAATTTACTATTTCAAAATGCATTTTTACATAAAAATGGCTCCTAAACACCCTCTAAAAAAGAGCCCAGTATTCAAAAAATATGTATGGATAAGAGTGGAATGAATTCGTTTTTTGTCAGAGTTTTAAAAATTTGCTTACATATTCCATCGCGGGAATTGCAGTATACTAGTTATTTTGGCTATATATACACATAGATAAAGATATAAAGACTTGATTTTTCATGACTTTGAAAATTATATGCTGAGAGCGGAGAGGTTTCACACTTGAGGTCTCTCATGGTATTTTTGAAAAATCGAAAACAGAAAACGGCCCGAAAACGGTAAAGAGAACAGGACCTTAATTATTCAGTTTCTTCCTTTTCAAATCAAGAGTCATAAAATTTATGCCCCGTTTGTTACCCTTTTTTTAAATTTAAAATGTATTTTTCTCTCTTTTCTTTTCAACCACACATTCTTCATTAAAATAATATTACACGTAAATCAAAAAAAATTTCTTTATTTTTCAACCACACATTTTTCATCAATTTACTATTTCAAAATGCATTTTTACATAAAAATGGCTCCTAAACACCCTCTAAAAAAGAGCCTAGTATTCAAAAATATGTATGGATAAGAGTGGAATGAATTCGTTTTTTGTCAGAGTTTTAAAAATTTGCTTACATATTCCATCGCGGGAATTGCAGTATACTAGTTATTTTGGCTATATATACACATAGATAAAGATATAAAGACTTGATTTTTCATGACTTTGAAAATTATATGCTGAGAGCGGAGAGGTTTCACACTTGAGGTCTCTCATGGTATGGCTGCCATTCTTTCTTCATGTAGGGCAACATTAATTGCCCAGAATTGACAGAATATTAGAAAAATCGTGTTGAAGTTTAATTCCATCAAGGAATTTTTTAACGATCATGCTTAATTCATTTTCCCCCTATTTTGAGTTGTTTATTTAAAACAAATAATTACCAGAAATTGAATGTCAAAAACAATAAATGTAAAAAAAAAAAATGAAATGAATATAAACAAATTGAAATCATACAAATAATTTTATTTTATTATACATATAAAAAAATATATAATTTATTGATAATTTTTCATATTCTATGATTATTTGATTAGGTTAGATCTTCTTAATTAATACTTGTAGTATTATTATCTACTCTGTTTTACCAAACACGCCATTATTATATAAGCCAATCTTTGACTTTTTGATGCATAGCGCCATGTCAGTGTTAAAAGTTTGAGTTGGTAGTATATGAACATTCTACTCTTCAACATAAGTACACTTTAGTTCAATCCATATGTAATGTATTCAATGTAATACCAAAAATTTTAAAGAGATTTGGGCTAATTGAAATAGTAAATATGTTCAAGTGACCATTAAACTTTTATAATTTAATGATTTTGTAAGCAGAAATTATAATCGCATTTCTATGTTTGGGTAATTAGCACAAAACGTTCTTATATTTTAATGTTATTGTATAAAATGCCTCTACCTTTTATTTTTTGGTATTTTCACCTCTATTTCCACATTTCATTGAAGAAATGTCATTTTCATCAATTTTTAACGTAAAATGACCAATATACCCTCCTATTTAAATAAAACAAAAAAAGAAAAGAAAAATAAAGAACAAATTGCAATCTTACTCCTAAACTTTTTAAAAAGTGCGAATGAGTACAAATACAAAAAAGAAGGGACCTGTGTAAAGCTTAGATGCAGCTGGAGTCATCTTCTTTGTCGTCTGTAACTTTAATAGGATTCTGAGACTTGACACCGTGGCTTTAAACACGGAAATTAATTAATACGTAGTCCAATTTCTTTTTATTAAAAAAAAAAAGGAAGAAGTCTTAAGTGCTAGTTCCACCTTAAACTCCAGTACAATGCAGGGAAGACTTCTTGAAATAATATTTTGTTTTTTCAAAATAATTGAAGTCATAACAATCAACATACATTTCTAATCTTTGAAGTATGCTTGCCAATTGCCATTAAATGGGAAATCAATGTATTCCTATTATATTATTATATTTATAAGATGAAATATATTCCAAAATTTTGAATAGTGTTTTAAATAATTATTCACAAAAAAATACCTCCCTCTCAAATATTTTCATCAAGAATTACTATTTTTGAATAGTGTTTTAATTACTTAATCACCAAAACAGGTCTACTTCAAAAGTTTCCATCAAGAATTATTAAGGATGTAAACTAGAGAAGAACAGGTAAAAGAGAAAAGGAACGATACCGGAAGAAATAAAAAAGAGATGTTGATAGATGGAAAGATAGCAAATTTGAAGTAATGACACTGGACCCAAAGGGACCATCAGTCAAAGAGAAGGATAAATTGAGTTTTCTGCAATTAGTGGTTGAGCCGACGAGGGGAGGCTGCCGTTGTGGTGGTGCTTCCGCTTTGGCGCACCCACTATTAAATCTTTTCTATTTATTTGTCCTTGCTTCCTTTTTGTATTTAGACTCATTTGCATTTTTTGAAAAATTTAAGAGTAACGTTGCAATTTTTTCTTTATTTTTTATTTCATTTAAATAGGAGGGTAGATTGGCCATTATATGTTAAAAATGGGTGAAAATGACGTTATCCGCTATGAAACGTGAAAATATGAGTAAAAATACCAAAAAAAAAATGAAAGATAAAGACTTTTTGTACAATGACATTGAAAGATAGGAACGTTTTGTACTAATTACCCTCTATATTTTTACATTTATCATAATTTTACACCTTACGGTCTTAACTTTATTATGTTTTGGTTTTATTAGTGTTATTGGGAGAAAAATAAATATTTCCTCTTTGAGGGAGGGATTAAATGGAAATTTAACTATATCATCTAAACAGTTCAAATCAACCGCAAGACAAAAATTTCACAAGAAAAATTCAATTATCCAATTCTACACTATCAATTTCTACAATCAGCAATAATGGAGCTACAATTTCAAGATATCATAAAAGTAAATTCATCTTTCATAAATAAAGTTTTAGATAAACTGAAAAATACCAGAATTATTGCTTCGCCTCTCAACCGTATAGTGAAACTCGAAAGCCTTTGTTCTTCCTCTTGATCCCCTCTCTTTGCTGATTTATTTCTTTTGATATCCAATATACTTGGAAGTATTTTGACAGAAAACCTCTCCAGCGTAAAGAAAGTGAAAATTTCGACAGAAAATATGAAAGAGATCTAATTTTATATTCATAAGAGGCAAAAGTAGATTTGATCTTTCCATTAGAATAAAATTTGAATTTTGATCCATCCATTGCCAGTCAAAGAGAAGGATAAATTGAGTTTGCTGCAATTAGTGGTTGAGCCGATGAGGGGAGACTGGTGTTGTGGTGGTGCTTCTTCACTTTGCTTTGGCACACTCACTATCAGATCTTTTCTATTTATTCGTCCTTGCTTCTTTTTTGCATTTGGACTCATTTGCATTTTTTGAAAAATTTAAGAGTAAGATTGCAATTTTTTCTTTATTTTTTATTTTTTATTTTTATTTCATTTAAATAGGAGGGTCGATTTGTCATTTTATGTTAAAAATTGGTAAAAATGACGTTTTCCACTATGAAACGTGGAAATAAGGATGAAAATGCCAAAAAAAAATGAACGATAAGGACTTTTTGCACAATAATATTGAAAGATATCGACCTTTTGTGCTAATTACCCTCTATGTTTTTACATTTATCATAATTTTACACCTTACAGTCTTAACTTTATTATGTTCTGGTTTTATTAGTGTTATTGGGAGAAAAATAAATATTTCCTCTTTGAGGGAGGGATTAAATGGAAATTTCAACAATATCATCTAAACAGTTCAAATCAACCGCAAGACAAAAATTTCACCAGAAAAATTCAATTATCCAATTCTACACTATCAATTTCTACAATCAGCAATAATGGAGCTACAATTTCAAGATATCATAAAAGTACATTCATCTTTCATCTATCAAATGAATAATACAAATAACAACATAAATAAAGTTTTAGATAAACTGAAAACTACCAGAATTATTGCTTTGCCTCTCAACCGTATAGTGAAAACCTCTCCAATATACTTGGAAGTATTTTGACAGAAAACCTCTCCAGCGTAAAGAAAGTGAAAATTTCGACAGAAAATATAAAAGAGATCTAATTTTATATTCATAAGAGGCAAAAGTAGATTTGATCTTTCCATTAGAATAAAATTTGAATTTTGATCCATCCAGAAACAAATGAAAATGCAAAGGTGATTTTAAATATAAATTAGAAATGCTTTTTATAGTTGACAAATGCATTAAATATTTACTAATTTTGTACCTACTTTTAAATTATTTTTATTCCTATCATATTATGTGTTATTATTATTATTATTTACAAACTTGTAATTTAAATTACAAAATTCTGTCACAATCTCCACCCCTATTTCCAGGGTTGCCATAACTATTTTGTAACTCAGTATGTGTACATTTTACAGCCTATTTTAATTGTCATCAAGACCGTTGTCACCATCACCGTCAGCTCACAACTTGTAACATTTATTTTTAAGGTGCATTTGATTGCAAGCAAGGAACTTTCATTGAAAATAAAATAAGTGATAAATAATTAAATGGCCTAAGATTTGTTTGCATGGAAATTGTCGATGAACGGTGTTTGATTGACTTAATTTTCAACCTGAAAAATATTTTATTTTTCATTGTTTTATTAGTGGATAAATGAGAGATATAGTATAGATGTGTGTGTGTGTGTGTATTAGAGAGAGAGAATTGCCTAGAAAATAAAAATTTACCCTTGGCTAAAGAAAACGTTTTTCTTGTTATTATGGAAAATATGGTCAAGTGATCAACTTTTGAAAAAAAATATTTTCTATAGAAAATACCAATCGAACATCCAAAAAGTAGGAACTTAATTAAAAGATAAACAAATATAACGTGTTGTAAATTGAAAATTATAAATCAATCAAACACATTTAATTAATAATTTTCATGTAAATAAATTATAGGCAATTCAATTGACTAAGAATTTATTTTTTACCCATGTAAATCCCATGCTTGCAATCAAACATACTCTTATTTGCATGAAAATTGTCAATTAAATATGTTTAATTTAATTTTTAATCTAAAAAATATTATATTTTTTTTTATATATATCAAGTTGAGTTTTTTGAAGGTGTGAATTGCCTAGAAAATAAAAATTTACCCTCCATAAAGAAAATATTTTTAAAATAGGAACTTGAGAGAAAAAATGATATTTTTCATAAAAATAAAGTCAATTAAATACACCATTATTGTTACACTGTCACCTCCATTTGTAACATGCATTGTTATATTACCGACGTCGAACCACAAACACCATAACTATGCAACACAATGTTGCACGCCCGCCACTTTCCTGATTTCAGATTTTATATAGTAATTAGATCCAAATTTCAAACACATATATCAACCATCTCCAACCAACAATGCAACACAAACAAAATCACCCCATCTCATCACCATCAAAAACTCTCATCGCCACCACCATCACTATCTCACAATCACTGGCCATCTCCCATCTCATACCATCACAAATCACAACAAAAAACTAATCTCTTAAAATAGAAAAATATCATATCAGAGATGATGATAAAAGTAAAAATACGAATATGTTTCAAATAATGGGGGTTGTGGTTGTGACGATAGAGGTAGGAACATGTGGTGGTAGAGATGGTGGTGGTTGGATCAAGATCTAAATCTTACATGATCAAGGTGGAGCGGTGGTGGTTTAGAGAGAGGGGAGGTGTTAGTTCTAACTTCTCGAGAATACAATATAATAGTAGTGTTAGTTTATAAAACCTCCATTTGGTAGCAATTTTTCACCTCAAAAAATTGATTTTTTAACCGCTATTTCATTATTATAATTGTCATTTTTGACTTTTTCACTTACAAGTGGAATTCACATTTCTCTCTAACGCTCAAAAAATTAATTTTTATAATCATTACCGAACATGACCAAAATATATTTGATACTTCGTATTAATACTAGATAGGATTTGAAATTGAACGAGTGTAGACAAGAAGTGAAGAAAAACTACCAGATTAAAAGAAAAATAAAGTCAAGATCATGATAAAAGTGAAAATCTCTCCAGGAAAATGATGGGGTGAATGGTACTATGGTAGTGATGAGAACCTTGATCGCTTTTGAAGGAAGGAAGAAAATTAAAAATATAAAACAAAATGAAATATTATAGCGCGCCCTAAACAGGTGGAGTTGGACTGGACCTTCCTCTGCCCAGTGCGGCAGTGCCTTCCGAGCCCAAAACTCTTTCGTACATGGGCTAAGGTTTGCTATAAATAGAGCGAGAACCCTAGGAAATGCTCACTTTATTTCCCTCCCGAATTACTTCTAGGGTTCTGAAAAGAGGCATCGAGTTTTATTTATCTCCCTAACCATGAGAGCCAAGGTAAAATCTGCTAAATTTCACTAAATTTATTAAATATTGTTCGATTATCTATCTCATTTTCTCTGTACTTTATCTTAATTATTGTGTATATGATATTTAATCAATCTACATTGTTACGAACAATAACAGTGGAAGAAGAAGCGGATGAGGAGGTTGAAGAGGAAGCGTCGAAAGATGAGGCAGAGATCCAAGTAGTCCTGTCCCATGATTTCCCGAGCATCGATCACTTTGGCTCTTTTAAGGGTTTCTTATTTTCATTGTTGTTTTGATTTCGTTAATTTCAATCTGTTTCAGTACTGTGGTACGTTTTGGCACTGCATTTGTAGTCCTAGTATCCAATCCACGGATAGTTTAATAATTTTGAAATATCATTTGAATTTAACTGGTATATTAACGTGCTTTACTTTTTCAATTCATTGCGAGTATTACTGTATTACAGATTCGTTATGCCTACATAGTATAACTTGGTTTTCTTATAGTTGAATATGAGTTATGTGTAACCTTTTTCTGATACATTTGCGCACACACTTAATTTTGGTTAGTTAACATGAAAATCAGATCATTGCTGTGTACTCAGAGGGTTTTACTAGTGTGAATTGTTCTCCGAATAAAGGTTTTGTTTGAGTGAAAAGATGTATTGTTCATTTATTGCTAGGAATGCAGTTTATATTTGAATAAGTTCATGGACCGTGCTGGTCATACAGTAGGGTGTTTCCCCAAGTTTATATTGGGGATCGGCTTAGGACCCACACACGTGTGTATCTGTCATGTAGGATGTAAACCATTTTCTGGCAGAGGAGCTTTATTCTAAGTTCATTGAGTTGTATAGTTTTGGAGTACATGATGTAGTCATTTCATGCACAGGTTTGAAATTCCTGTATTAGAGGTCCTCTTAAGTTATCTTTTTTCGTTTTGCTGTCTGCCTGTGACTGTGTTTTCAAATATTTGCTTTGAATAAGTCCTAAATGTACAAGAATATCACCTTCTTTGAAAATTTTATTGTCTGTTATTTATACACCTTGATATATTCTTCTGCCTTCCATTTCTTATTGCTACTCGATCCTAGTTATACATATTATATGCATTGAGACTGTTGTTGAAATTTCCAAGGACTAACAATTGTGTGTATTTAATTATTGTCAATGAATGTGGGATAATCTAGTGGAGATTTTACTGCATTCTTTTGGGAGAATATTTGCTAATTGATATTGATGTTGTTGCTGTTGCCCCTTCTACAACTGAATGAATGATATTAACTCATGGATTGTTTACTTCAAAGCTGCCAGAAGTAATAATGAAAGTTTTCATTCGTTGGATTTATTCTTTTTGTTACATATCCATTATTGAACATCAACTAGCAATCTTGTACATTTGCATCCCAGCTTGCGATCTTAATGGAGAATTCCTAGCCCAGTGTCCTGAGTTCGTGCAAGGAATTCCATCATTAGTAACTATCAACGTGTATTTCTCTATATCTGGGGATAGATGAAATGAATATTGGGATGCGGTGCCCACTGTTTAAAGGTTAGGCAGCTATAAAATAAATTTTAGAATGAAGAGAATTCTAGAAAACAAAC
>NC_036247.1:8842892-8890162 GCF_002742605.1 Olea europaea var. sylvestris | reverse complement strand
CCCCCCCGCCCCAATCCTTTGGTCATGGTGTATTGGTAAGTCCATGAATATCTAGTGGAATATAAAAATTCTAATTGTATCTCCCATCACCAAGTAAAATCTCGTAGATTTATAACTACTTAAACACCCTCACATCAAGAATGAATTATATCCAATTTACAATAATACACACACACACACACACACACACACATATATATATATATATATTGGTAAATGTGAAATTCTATTTATCAAAAATCATATAATAATACACCATGCATACCCGGGCAAACAACATTCAAGTGAAGATTACAAGTACTTCGAGCATGCCCGGGCGAACAAAATGAAAGATGTACAAATAATAATTGTTATGGACCCAATGCTAAAGATTCAAAATGGATTAAAACATGTGGATACAAAGAAAACATGACATTGTATATGTATGTTTTAATCCGTCTAACAATACAATCAACTTGTTTCGTAGGTTATCAAAAATCCTCATATTCCACGCTATCCATATGTGATAAATTGTAGTAGCTAGAGCCATTCTCTTGACTTTGCTTTGTCAAGTCGTTCCTCGAGCTTCGTTCTTCATCCATTTCAATGAGCTCGACAAAGTAGGCATATTACATGTGATGGCGAGCCAACCGCGAATCTGTCCCCAAATTGAGTTATTGAACGTACAAGAAAAAAACAAATGTTGTGCAATCTCTTTCGCCTCATCACAAAAGATGCAATTCCTGTCCACTTCCAAGTAGTGAAGCTTGTCTTTAGCTAGTAATTTGGACTGAACTCCCAACCAAAGGATGAACGCGTGCTTTAGAATCATTGAGGCATTCCAAACAGTAAGTGCCCAAATTGCCTTAGTATCCTTCGGCCTGAAAAATTCATAAGTTACTTGAACAGTAAATTTGTCGGCCACAACCCATTCGTCCAGCCTGTGCATTCCTATCTAAATGCACCGTCCAGGTCCCATGATGTCGTCCCTGATTTCTAGCACTTTTTTAAGTAGAGGAGAGTTGTCTTTTCTCACCATGCATTCCCAAATGTTCGTGCCACGAAAGTGCACCTGATCGATCCATTTAATCCGAAGGGTATCCTTTTTACTATGCATGTTTCGAAGTTTTTTTGAGAGTAATACAAAATTCTAGCTTTTAATCTCTAAATCTATATCCTCCATGCTTTGGTAGACAAATATTGTTCCAAGCCACCAATGGTTTTTTGGATCCCCATATGAAATTCCAACAAACTAATGACTTTGGAGGCAATTGTAGTCGGTATGGGGAATATGGATAACCAAAAGCATTCCACCCCTTGAAGAACTGATCTCACAAGCTTTGCTCTCCCTGCATATGACAAAGAAGTTGTCGACCATGCACCAATATAGTATGGAATCTAGTTAATGAAGGAATCATAAGAGCTAACCTTTAATTTCTGTGCCACAAGTAGGATGCCCAAGTAGCGAAATGGCATGGTATACTCTTTGGGATGTTTGTTAATGCAAGAATATCCTCCAACTCTTGCCCATGAACTTCCGCGGTATACAAGCTAGATTTGTCAACATTTATTTTAAGTGCTGACATATCACTAAATCTAGTTAAGCAATTCATCAAGATGCCAACTGATATAAAATCCCCTCTAGCAAATGACATCAAGTAATTCGCAAATGCCAAGCGAGTGATCCTTAGAGGTGCACATTCAGGATGGAAGTTGAATTCACTATTCTTGATAGCTCCTTTCACCATTCTAGAAAAATATTCAAGGCATGACTCAAATAGGAATGGGGAGAGAGGGTCACCTTGTTGAGACCTTTCTTTTCCTCAATGAAACCATGGATGCTCCCCAAGTGCAATAGAGTGTGTAGATGTTGTAACACATTCCATCACCCAAACAATGAAAGTAGTTGGGAATCCCAACCCTTCAAGCACCCTTCTAAGAAAATCTCAATTAATTGAGTCACAGGCCTTCTTCAATTCAATTTTAAGAAGGCATCTTGGGGCTACCTATTTACGGTTATAATGACTCAAAAGCTCTTGGTCCAAGTGAATGTTTTCTATCATGCTTCTACCCTTCACAAATGCAACTCGTGCTTGGTCAATTATGAATCTAAGCATTGGCCCCAAACGCGCGGAAAGAATTTTGGGATGGCTCGTATTCTTAATTGGCGACTTCATTCAGAATGGGTTTTCTACTCAGTGTAGTCCCTTTTCACATCATCTCATACTCGACATGATTATTGCCTGGGTGATTGTTTTTCAGATACCAGTTGTTGGAACTGTGTTGGCACTTTAAATCCAGTTTGGGCGTGCAAAGCTTCAATTATCTTGTGCATCATAATTAAAGACTTTTTTTTAGGGGATGACGAATCAATAACTTTTTCATTATAAACTATTTTTAACCCAGGAGATATTATTGGTTATGATACCATTAGTAAGCTAGTGTTTAAAATTTTCTGTTATGTACTTCTAAATTCTGATTCTATTCATAGAGAACGTTGAAGAGTATTGCAGAATACCAAATGTTGTAAAAAGGGGCAGAGTACCAAATGTTGTAAAAAGGGTTAAAATTTGCGAGTTACTGATACTTGGAGTTTCAATTATTAGATAGGTCCATTAAGATTTAGTCAACATCTTAAAATTATTGAAATTTTATGAAGTTGAATGCATAAGGATCGATTAACATTGTGGATTTATGCCTTTCATGATTGGGTTCACACAAGCTAAAATAAAAAATCACAAACTCTGTAAAATACGTTATATAAACTCAAAAGTAAATATATTAGAATTTGATTTAATTTGACATAAAAATAAAAATATAAGTTATTCTCAAAATAATTTTTTTACTTTAAAAATAAGTCCTACTCGCTGTAATGTATTTATTTTTATGCATTAATAAATTGTTATTCTCGATCTCGAAGTGATCAGCAATAAAAAAAATTAGAGTGGAATGTAAATATATGCTATTAACCATTAAAATATTCACTTTGTTACACTGACAAGAGGAATTGACAGCCTCTTTGATCGAACACTCACAATATCAATATGAGGAAGAGGTCAGTTTTTTTGGAATTTTTTATCCACGTTGGTCTTACATGCATGTGTGAGGATGTCAAAGATTCTATCAACAATTTTTGGTCAACTCAATTTAATTCTAAAATATTAGAGCCGGAGATTTGCAAGATAATACTAGCTCTTGACCATGACACGCTTATCGTTGTAAAAACTAAATTACATAAATTTACATTAGAGGTGCGCCATCGAACGATTTTTTTCCCATTCCGTACGGAAATCAGACCATGGCAATTGATCGTGGTAGTACGTCTCAAGGTCACATCACTCGCAAGAGTGTGTTATTCTCCATTTCGGTTTTAGAATTATCTAATGAATTTTTCGTTATGATGAAAAGAGATGCTGAAACACCTTTTTACGTTAATTGTTTCTTCAAAGATGAGGAAGACGAGGAAGAAATGGGGAAGTTAAAAGTGTTACTGGTGGGTGCACCCGGAAGTGGAAAATCCACCTTCTGTGATCACGTTATGAGGACTTGTCCCCGGCCCTGGGCTCGTATTTGCCAGGTAGATTTACATGGACACCGGCTGTTTTGTTGAAATGGGTGAGGTTTGATTTTTATATCAAGTGGAGTGGATGTGTATATTGTTGAATTGCTTTGACAGGTTCACCGTCTTCATTTTTATCATTCGTGCTATAATTTTGTTAGTATATATGAGTTTTATGGACTATGCCGCTAGTTCAGTGAATTGTTTTTTATTGAATTTAACTGCCATTATAACGCCTTATACAAAAGCTAATTTAGTTGCTTTTAGTCGATTTTGATAATCATTTTTTAGGGTTATATTTATGTACAGTCCATATAAAACCCAGTCCTTTTTAGCAGGACATTTAGATTTCTATTTCATGTTTTATTGGAGGTGAAAAATTCTTTTTTGTTGACACTGTTTGAGATGTCTCTCTTGTTGGCTTAGTAAATCCTACTTTTCGTTTTATTTGTAATTCAGGACACCATCAATAATGGCAAGGCTGGGACAAAAATTCAGTGTCTAACCAGTGGAGGAAGTTCATTAAAGGAGTAAAAGTGTTTTTTATAGACAGTAGACAGATGCAATCTTGACAGAGAGCAGCGTGCAGAATTTTTTAAGCTTGGTGGCTCACAAGTTGAGAAGCATGCTGTGGTGCTTGATCTTCCTGCCAAGTTTTGTATTTCTCGGTCAGTGAAGCGCATTGGGTATGAGGGTAACTTACAAGGTGGGAAAGCTGCTGCTGTTGTGAAGAGAAAAAATTGCCTAAGTTGGATGAAGGGTTCACTTGAATTACATTCTGTGAGGATGAAAAAGAGGTCCAAGAAACTGTATTGACGTGTAATGCACTTGGTCCCTCAGATTCCCTTCCTTCTGGCTGTTTTGGCTCGAAAAATGCAAATGCCAAAATACAACTTGGAATTATGAAATTTATGAAAAAGGTGGATTCACCAGGTGACGCCAGATCTTAGGCAAATGTCTCTCAGAAATGTGTCTATAATAAAGCCTCCAAGGAGAAAGACCCTGGAATTGTGGGAACTTAAAATATTTCTGTTCAATTGGGTCATGCTTGTGAGGTTGTGAAAGGTCGTGACAAAGTTATAATGACCTCTTTTGCTGGTGGCGGTGTTTCAGACAATATTTCCACTTTGGCATTTCCGTCTATTTCTACAGCTGACTTCCAATTCAATCTGGAAAAGGCATTTGATATTATTGTTGGAAAAGTTGAGGAGTTTATAAGATTGGAAAGGCTAGGCTTGTTTTGGTACATTTGTCTCAACGATCAAAAATATTGTCTCTGCTTAGGGCTAAAGCTGCAAAAATGAATATTTTCTAATAAGTTCTTCACAGTTGTGGGAGATATAACTCGATTCCATTCTGCTGAAGGTTTAAACTGCAATGTAATGACTATTGTTGCCAATTGGTGAGTTAATTTATTGAACAAACGCTGAGCATTTTTCGTTTTCTGAAAATCTAATAGCTTGTCTACTATTAGTTTCCTTCTATACTTGTTACTCCTGTTGTAATGGTTTGTGCCAATAACTCATCTCAATTATTTGTGTCTCCTACCTTTTTTTCTTTTTCAAAGAAACTGAGAGTGATGGTGCTGTGGAGGTGTTATAAAACATGTAAGCATGTTTTATAGAAATGATATATTGGAACACTTGGAAGAAAGCAATAGGAATTCAGTATATGAAGTAATGAGTCCTCATATATGCTTGCCTTATGAGCATGGAATAAAAAATGTGTTATATAAGCAAGATTTGTGGAAATTTTATTGTAAGCTTTAAAATATGCAAGACCATGATCCAAAAACCACTTGTGGTGGACTATTGATGCTTACAGTTTGTTGCAGCGTCCTAGAGATCAATGCAACTAAACTGAGTTTGGAATCTATCTGTTTCATCCGTCAGATACATGAATTATCTTCAAAGAGAAAATGTGGAAGAGATTTAGAAAAAATGGAGGATAGCAGATCATTCCATATAGCTGTAAGAGGAGTAGAAACATCAATTGATCACTCTCCATTATTGTTAAATGTCTACCTTTACATAGTAAGCAGAATGAAGAAGAGCTTTACAGTCTCAAGATGATTACTACCTTTATATGTTAATATTGGATTCTGTCTTGCATGGATGCCAGGAAATAAGACGTAGTACAAGCCAGTTGGAACTTATTTAATGTGGTAGAAATTACTAATAGAAGCCCAATGTGGAACTTATTTACTGTGGTAGAAATTACTAATAGAAGCCCAATGGCCATGGTGTGAAGAGGTCTCATGCACAGTCAAAAGCCTTGGAATGACATATACTTCCCCCCAGTCACCCCTTCTATTTACTGTTTGACTTGCCAACTTAGTTTTGTGACGTCTCTTAAGAACAGTGCTTGCTGTCAGTTCAGTCTCTTCCCTTTTATAAGATCTGAATTTTTTTTTTCCAATTCTGTATTTATATGCCACGTTTGCATTTCAGGAAGATCATCTGAGAGCAAACTTTGTGTAGGAGAATTAAACCTGGATGTGGAGGCATAAATGCTGCAATCTTTAGTGCTGCAGGTCCTGCACTAGAAAACACAACCAAGGAAAGGGCAGGATCACTTAAGCCTGGAAAAGCTGTAATGGTCCTGCTTCCTCCAACTTCTCCATTGTTTAATAGGGAGGGCGTAACGCATGTCATACATGTTTTAGGATCAAATATGAATCCTCAGAGATCTAACTGACTCAACGACGACTATGTCCAGGGCTGTGAGGTACTTCGTGAAGCTTACTCATCCCTTTTTGAAGGGTTTGCATCCATAGTGAGGTCTCATGGAGGGTCCTCCAAGGGAAGCAGTGGAAGATCGCTAGAATCACAGACATGCCCTGCAAATGGTGATCAGAGGGTCATGAGGGAAGCCATCCATGAATCAGATGTAAACAAAAAATATAAAGGATTTCAGACACACCTTATCCCTAGTGTTAGAAATTATCTAAATCGAAAAGAATACCCAGATAAGGAAGATGGTGGAGGCAAGACTAGCCCCTGGGGCTCGTGGGCTCGGTCTCTTTACAATATTGCAATGCATCCTGACAAGCATAAGAATGCCGTGATAGAAATATTGGGTGATGATGTGGTTCTGAATGATTTGTATCCAAAGGTCTTTCAGATCCCTTTATCACACACATACAGACTCACTTTGGCACATACACACAAAAGAGAAATAAATGATTTAGTGTTAACACTTGTCTTTTTTCTTCATGCAGTTTCAGAAGCATCTCTTGGTGTTGGCAAGAGGTGAAGGTCTAGACCATCTTGCAGATGTAAGCAGAGAACACTTCTCATTGCTAAAGACAATGCAAGCTATTGGGTTGAAGTGGACTGAAAAGTTTCTTGAAGAAAATAAATCTTTGGCATTCTATCTTGGTTATCAGTAAGTTCTGATAGACCGTAGAGTGCTTTTTTTTGTTTTATGTTATTTTTAAATTCACTTATATACATAGTGTTAGGACTAACTTGTGATGCCGGATAAAAAGGATTCCAGCAGAAAAGAAGTAGAATTACAGAACTTCTGCAAGAAGGAAAAGAGAAGAGGAAGAGAAGAAGAAAACGGCAGCAGGGGGAAAGAAATCTGAAGAAGAAGAGGAAGTTAGAGAGAAAGGGGAAGGAAAACATGAGGCACAAGCATATCATTCATTCATCGTTCCTCAACCGTCCTTTTGGAAAAGCAATACAGGCACATAAATAAAAAAAATTAAACCTATTGGTTATGGGGCTTGGACCAGCCCATTAATACAAGTCCAATGAGATAAAACATAAATAGTAGTCCAAAACATAGATAAGAGTCCAAACAAGTGATGTCCTCATCAACTCTCCCAGGGTGAGAGAAAAACTCGACTCTGTCGAGTGGTTGAACTTCTACCAAGACGGACGATCTTTCGTAAGAATCAAAAATCGAAACTCAAGCTTGATCCAGAGTTGTTGTAGCTTTTCTTTGACAATCCATGTGCAGTCAAAATCAGGCCAATTTACCCAACAAGCAAGGAAGCTTCGAATCTCTCTATCATTGATCAACACAATTTGTTCATCTAAAATAACATCAATTTTATCTTTGTGTGCTGTGATAGAAGGGATTGAAGTAGATATAGTAAAAGATTCAGTGTAGGAGTTCCCATGTGGAGGTAGAAACGGATCAACAGAGGGGTTAAAATAGCATTTGTAAGTGACGAAGTCTTTAACAATTAAAATAGAATGGTGGTCAAGATGTGATAAAAGATCAATGACACATGCATTTACACCAACATGCTTTAAAATTTTATAAGGACTAGCACTACGGGCTTGCAGTATAACATAATCCCCAATGTTAAATTCAAAATGTTTATGCCAATCAACTCGAAATTTATATAATGCATTACTTGTGTCAAGTTGTTTATTGATCTCAGTATGTAAGTCATGATGATGATATACAAATGCTCCAACTGACAACGACACACTAGCATGCAGGGACATCGGAATAAGATCTAATGATCGCTTAGACTTGTAACTATGAACAACTTCAAATGGATTTAGACCTAGAGATCGATTCACAGAATTGTTATATGCAGTTTCAACAGTTGGGGGGATCAAGTCCCTATTCCCAAGATTTTTTTGGACTAGAGACTTGAATAAATTGTTAGGACTTTGGTTAACGACTTCATTTTGACCGTCAGTCTAAGGTTGGTTTGTAGTGGTGGATTTCAATTTAGTGCTAACCATAGGCGACTGAGTTCTCCAAAAGTGACTAGTGAAATGATGGGATATAGTATCTAGAGTCTCAGGAAGAGTCTGGATGCCACCCAAGGAGGTGTCCTTACTATCATCATCAAAATTTTCAAGTTTAGGTTCATATATTAAATCTTCTAACGACTCTTCTATTACATTATTTCGTTCTTCTATGACTAAGGCTCGGTTAGGACATTTGGAAGAGATGTGGCCAAAGTCTTTACAGCTGATACACATAGCAAGTGAGAAGAAGTCCTTGGAGTTTCAACAGTTTTACCCTTATTTTCTAAGATTGGAGGAACATTAGATGGGGGAAGTCCTAGAAGGGACTTAACGGAAGGAAGTGGAGCTAATGAAATAGAAGAATGGTTGTCAATACGTCTTCTATATGGAGAAGGGGGCCATGGACTATCATGACCTTTACACTTATTTTTCCAAATGAGAAGAACACTAGACAGGGAAGGCTCTATGACAGACTTATGTTGAGGTGACGCTAATGACATGGGTGAACGATGGTGATCGCGCTTTTCATATGGAGTACTAATAGTCAACTCATATCTCTTGCTAAAGAATAAGCGTGATCAAGAGTAGTGACACCTCGAAAGAAATGCTCACGCCTAAGATTATCTCTTAGACTTTGGCTAAACCTACTCAAAGTCGTGGTCTCATCCTCAATGACATGACATTTGGTTCGAAATTCCTCAAATTGTACAATATACTCAGTTACTAACCTATTCCCTTGTTTAAGAGCAGTCCATTGAGTAAAAGCTTCAAAATCTAAGCAACCATCAAAATTAGGAGTATCTAATTTAATGTCTCTAAAGAAACTCTCCTTATGACAAGAAAGTGAATGAGTACCGTGACGATTACAACCTCGTTCTCTCTCACGAACCTGATCCCTATCCCTACGATCGTGTCGAAAGCATTTTTGATCACTCTGTCGATGATGATATTGTCTATTATGGATCACTTTAGATTTATGAACGTAAGTCGAATGAGGGATTTGCTTAAAATTGCTCATTTTAGCATCTAGGTTCTTTCTTTCCTCACGAGTAGCAGCTATATCAGATTGGACAGTCGCTAATTGAGTCTGAAGTTGTTATTGATTAGTGACAGGTTGGGCTAATTATCGTGATAGTGCATCCAATTGAAAAGGATCCATGGTCAAAGTATTAGCACTATGGATGACAAGATAACCACCCTCAATTGCATGTAATGCAGTAACGACTAAATGCAATGTATGAGGAGATCAATGAATAATAATTGCACAAAAAGACAGTATAGACTTGAGCAGTTAAGAATTTATTTATTTTTTTGTAGGATTATGTAGATCGTAATAAGGCAAGCTAATATTGCCGATCTATGTCAAATACCAAAGCACGGGTCAAATACTAGTCAACAACATAATGACGTAAAAGGTTAAAAGTGAAAAGTGAACAAGACAATAGTTTGAATGGGTCTAGGGTGTCGGTTACGTGAATTTTAGATAAAAGTGAGGAATTTCGCAGCACAAAGAAATTAATCAATGTAATTTTAAAATGAACAATAATATAAACCAAAGATAGATAAAATAGTAACTTTCCTCGTTTGTGGAGACGGTGTGTTGATTCATTGAGATGCCAAGACAGAAAATTCTCGTGTTTGTTGAGACGCGATACTGATCAGTCAAACTAAAATATACATGCAAAACAATGTTAGGAAATTCTCGATTTTTTTTTTTTTGGTTTCTTTTCTTTTCTCTTTTTTTCACCCTTTTTTTGTTTTTTTTTTAATTTCTTTTCCTTCACTTTTTTTTTCTAAAATTAAATTACACTTTTATATAAACATAGACAAACAGAGGTATAAATTGAGACCCAAATTATACGCTACCGACACAATAAGAGCCCAATAGTAACGGTGCAAATACAATTGATGTAGAGAAAAAAAATAGAGATCGACTTCCATTTGCTCCAAAATTTGGGGCCCACTCCTTCTGCTGTCTTCTTAGGTCGTCGGTCAAAGGCGGTCGACGATTGATTGACAGTAGGTTGGGCTTAGAGAGGCAGTCGACGATGGTGGATTCTACCACCGTGAAGTGGTGGTTGAGACGGTGGCTTAAAATTGGGGGTGTAGGATGTTGCAGAGATTCAAACAGATGTAAAGGATGCAGTGACTAGTGATTTTGGGGAATGGGTTTTGTGATCTTGACTGGTGGCGGTTTGTAATGAGCCGATTGTGGTGTTGAGTATGTGACTTCGCACAATAAATTGTGAAATTTTAGTGGTGACAGGTCATGCGGTTGAGGGATCTATTGATTATGGGCGGTTATTGCTTGATGGGGGTTGTAGTTGGTGGAGGAAGTTTCGGGTGTTGAGTGAATTTCGGGTGGTTTGTGGGTGTGGAATGACGTGGTGGTTTCCCTAGCAGTACTGTTGAACCGGAGAAGGGAGTTGCAGCAGCAGGTGATGGATATACTTGTTGTATGTATGGATTGGATGAAGAAATATTACACCAAGTTTAGCTCTGATACCACTTTGATGCCGAATAAAATGGATTCCAACAGAAAATAAGCAGAATTACAGAACTTCTGCAAAGGAAAAGAGAAGAGGAAGAGAAGAAGAAAACAGAAGCAGGGGGAAAGAAACTCGGAGAAGAAGGGGAAGTTAGAGAGAAAGGGGGAGGAAAACCTGAGGTACAAACATATCATTCATTCATTGTTCCTCAACCGTCCTTTTGGAAAAGCAATACAAGCACATAAATAAAAAAAATTAAACCTAATGGTTGTGGGGCTTGGGTCAACCCATTAATACAAACCTAATGAAATAAAACATAAATAGTAGTTCAAAACATAGAAAGAACCCAAACAAGTGATGTCCTCATCAACTTACCTTGGCCAAACTTAGTTGACCACTTAGGAGTGAATCTTGCATTAGACATCTATAGTATGAACCAGGGAATGACATATAAGAATACATTGAACAGGAGCATTTTATGACATACTAGTCTTTGACACGTACGTTGCACGAGTTTTGCATTTATTGTATTTTTATTATCGTCAAAATTGTAGATTTTTCAAAACTGGTTGAAGATTCGAAGTATTTGGTAAAGTCTAATCGTTTGGTTCATTACATTATCGCAGAATGTATGGAGATTTCTTTTTCGGTTTTCATTTTTTCCTTATGTATTTATTTTTTATTTGTTTTGTTCATATTATAAATATATTTTTTAGATTTAAAATCCTTTTTAATTCTTTTTTCTTTATGAAAAAACTTAATTTTTTCAATTTTGATTAAATTATATTTATATGTTCTTTATTTAATTTTCGCAACATTCTTTTGTTTTATTTGTTTTGTTTTTATTATACATTTTTTGAAGATTGTTTAAAAAAAAATCTTCATATTATAAATAATTTTTTATTTAAAATTCTTTTCGTTCTATGATTCAAATTCTTTTTTCTTCATATTATAAAAAAACTAAATGATTAAACAAATTAAAGATATTAGGGTCAAAATTGCAGATTTTTCAAAACTGGTAGAAGATTTGAAGTATTTGGTGAAATCCAATCGTTTGGTTCATTGGATTATCGCAGGATGCATGGAGATTTCTTTTTCATTTTTTTTCCCTCATTTATTTATTTTTTATTTCTTTTGTTCATATTATGAATATTTTTTTCGATTTAAAATCATTTTTAACTCTTTTTTCTTTATGAAAAAACTTAATTTTTTTCAATTTTAATTAAATAATATTTATATGTTCTTTATTTAATTTTCACAACATTCTTTTGTTCAATTTATTTTGTTTTTATTATATATTTTTTGAAGATTGTTTTTAAAAAAAAATTCTTCATATTATAAATAATTTTTTGTTCAATTTAAAATTCTTTTTGTTCTATGATTAAAATTATTTTTTCTTTATATTATAAAAAAACTAAATGATTTAACAAATTAAAAGAGAAAAAAAATTGCAGGAAAAAAAAAGTTATTATAAATTTTTTTTAATTAAATTGAAATAATTAAAAATAAATTTTATTTAATTAAAATTTATAAAATGAAAAGAATTTTAAATCGAAAAATAAATTATTTATAATACGAAGTAATTTTTTTTAAAAAATATAATAAAAATAAAACAAATTAAAAAAAAGTTATAAAAATTAAATAAAGAATATATAAATATTATTTAATTAAAAATAAACAAAATTAAACTTTATCATAACAAAAAAAAAAATTAAACAGAATTCACTCTCCTTTCAAATGTGAGAATTCAAACTCTCAAAAGGAGAGATTTTCTTTATTTTTCTTCGTGAATGGAGGAGAAAATTTTGTTTTTCTTATTTATTTTTTTAAATTTTTTTCATATTATAAATAAATTTTTTTCTATTTAAAACTATTTTTAATTCTTTGTTCTTTATGATTAAACTTAATTTTTCAATTTTAATTAAATTATATATATATATATTCTTTATTTAATTTTTGTAACTTTGTTTTCTTATATATTTTTTGAAAATTGTTTTGAAATTTCTTTTTTCTTCATATTATAAGCGAAGATTTTTTTATTCGATTTAAAATTCTTTTCGTTTTATGATACAACGTAATTTGTTCAATTTCAGTTAAATAATATTTATTTCAATTTAACTAAAAAAACTTTATAATAACCTTTTTTCATTTTTTTAATTTTTGCCTGCAATTTTTTTTTTTTTGGTTCTTTAATTTTGTAAATCATTTAATTTCTTTAATTCTTAAAAGTCTTAGAAGATTAGAACATCAAATTAAAAATAATCTATAGCTAAAACGAATTATTCCAAAGGACAAAAATGACCCACCTATTAAGAGGCAGAGGAGAAGAAAGGACAGTATTTTCACATAACCCACATATTATCACACTCAGCAAATATATAGAGACCTCACCTGACGGTCTACTCTTAGTTTCTTGGAACGAATCTTGCAAGAAAGGGTTACAGCCTCAGTCCCCAATGGGGTTACTTTTTAGCTGTCTTTCACAGTAAAACTTCATCAACTAAATGTATTTTCTAAGCTTTCTTTTATTCCCAATATAAACACTTTCCATTCTTATTGAACAATCAAAATTTTCCATAACCGTTTATTTGTAGTCCTTCCCTTCACATGAATATATAACTGAAGAATGAGAATTTGCTAAAATATTTTATATTTAGTGAGCGACATTATATACCACCTAACGTTCGAAATAAGAAACCTCTTTTTGAGCTAGTACAGAAATTCGTTACAATGAAACTGGTGTCAAACTTTTCAAACATGCTTATAATATGAGTAATTCTTTCAATCACCTACACCTTAACTATTAGTTCAACTACAAATCTGTTAACACCAAATATTTCTTTAACTACAATAAAACACTATACACATAATTACCTAAAGTACAATTGTTCAAGCATAAAAATAAAATAAAATCAGAAGCTAAAATTATGAATAATGTACAGTAAAAACGAATTATTTGCAAAAGAAAAAGCACCCTCAAACAAAGGAAAAATGAAATTAACATACCTGAAGTCGATAATCTTCAATTTGTACGTTAATCCGCTTTTTCTGTCTGCAACTTTCACAAAAGTCCAAACAAAGTCAAAAAGAAAGAATGAAAACTTCAAAGTGGACACGAACACAATGAAACAAAAAGAATAAAGAATAAAAATAAAAAATTATAAATGAACAAACTCGAGGTCCTCAGAGCCCAACTTCTGGCGAAATTTTGTGGTATTTTGGTAACAATTTATTAAATTCTGGAAAAAGAAAAAGAAAAAGAAAAAGCTGGAAGATTCACGATAAAAAATACAAAAGAACATACCTAAACTCCAATTTTTTCTAAGATTTCACAGTATTTTGAGAGCGATTTGTTAAATCTCAAAAAAAAAAAAATTCAAGATTTAGCAGTAAAATATACATCAGAAGAAATTAAAGATTTAAAGATTGGGTATGCAGATAATCATCTCAATTGTGCATAAAGTTGTTGGGTATTTTTGGAACAATCGAGAGAGGGAGATTGAAATTAAGGTTAAAGACCAAGAGAAATCAGTATCGAAGCAACGCAGAGTAAGAGTGAAATTAGGGTTAAGTGCAAAAAAAAAAAAAAATTGTATTTTAAACGAAAAGAATTAAGAAGAATTTTAAATCGAAAAAAATATAATAAAAACAAAATAAAAGAAAGTTACAAAAATTAAATAAAGAATATATAAATATTATTTAGTTAAAATTGAAAATTTAAGTTTTATTATGAAGAGAAAAGAGTTAAAAGGAAATTTAAACTATATATATATAATGTAAAAAAAAAAAAAAAACTCCATGCACGAAGACTTTTAGTTGAGAATTTTTTTTTTTTTTTTTTGCTGTGTAGTCTTACGTTTTAAATAATTTTTTTTTCAATTTAAAATTCTTTTTAATTCTTTTCTCTTCAAATTTTTTACTTACAAGTAATTTTTTGTAAAATATTTTCTATCTTATATTATCTTTTTTTTTTTTTTTTAATTTTTTTGTATATAAAAGTGATTTTTTTCCTTATATCCCTACTATATATGTCTGTATAAGAGTGGTTGAACTTGAGCACGGAGTGGTGGGAGGTATGAAAATTGCGTGTTGCAATATTTTCTTACAGTATAAGAAAATATATATCAAGTAAAACAAACGATGTCGTTTTGCTCCCCCACTTAAAAAAATAAAAAATAAGTTAAAGTGAGACTAAATGGATTAAGTCACTGCTGCTTTCTACACTAACTTCACATTCTCCTTTCTATAAAGTAGGGATATGCTAGAGAAGATGATATGGTTACAGATATTCAGAGGTCTGCAGAATTAGGGGATAAATGATAGAAGTATTGACTTTGGCCTCAAAGGAACTTGTTTAACCTGGTGTCTTTATACCTCAAAGGTAGTTGATATGAAGAATAATTAAGTTTTTGCTATCAGCTGTTGCAAACAGATACCTCAATCTTAGCTATCATCCATAGAAGTTCATTTTCCAATACAAAAACCTGTCTACTATGGTTAGGCCACAGCTTATTTCGTTCTGCTTCAAGTTAAGGCCTTAAATGCAACTGAAGGAGCTTAGCTTATTTAGATAGCTGAAAGTATTTCTTAGAAAACGAGGGTTAGATTTTCGAGTTGGTTTGTTCACCCAATCAAATTCTTTTATGCTAATTGGTTGAATCATTACCTCAGTTGCAGCAAGCAATGCTTATTATTTTTTTTTCCCTCTCCATATTTTCTTATTGCAAGTAGTGTATTGTTCAACTTCTGTTTGACGAAATGAATTGTCTCTTCTTATAGGCCCCTTGAATGTGACAAAGCCAAGATTTTGACTCGAAGCATCTCAAGAATAAGAAGCATTGGAACGCATTTAATGCCCCATTCTTCTGGGACCCAGTGAATGTAATACAGGAAATCAGCGAATATGGCAAGGTCATGTCAAAAAGTGAAGACAATTTCCTGTCGATGGAGTTGAGGTGTCAAAGTGCACATCCTAACATACCTCGCATTAGATCACATATCAGCTCTTGTCGAGCCATGTTTCCTGCTGCTCTGCTACAAAATGGTCGTCTTGTTTTCTTGACAAGCGAAGATGGTACGGTTAAATAGTTGTTCCCTTTGTCATATTCGTTCTCAAGTATAAATAACACACTCAACTCAAAAGTCTCTTCTGCTACTTAATATGATTTTATGAACTATGCTAAAGACACCCTACGCATTTTAATGTTTGGCTGATTTTGTTATCTTTCAATACATCTTTGACATTCCAACACATTACCTTTTTTTAGAGCTTATCCAATACTTCAAAAAAATCTGCTACATGAGCAAAATAAGCCAATGATAGGGAAAAAATGGAAATTCTCTGCGGTGCAATCCAATAGGGATTTTATGAAAAACAGGCATTTCCTTTTACGTCCGATACCCTTTCGACAAGATTTATATTTTCTATGCAAATTTTGCCATTGTTTGAGCTCCATCTCGAGGGGAAAAAATATATTTTTGAACAATATATTGATGGAAAATGTGTGGTTAAAAAATAAAGAAAAGTTGTGGATTTATGTATAATATTATTTTATTAAAAATGTGTAGTTGAAATAATGTCAAAATACTGCTTAAAAATGTATTTTTTTTTTATTTTTTTATTTTTTTGTTCATTGAATAGGGATCAAACAAGAGCTTAGACTTATTTTGTTTTTATTTTATGAAAATTTGAGGACTTTCAGCCAACATTCTTGGATTGTAAATAGATCCTCTCAGATATAAAAAAATGTATTGTTTCCTTCATGCCGACGGCTGACACAAATAAGAAAATGAATATTATATAGAAGTCACTGGAAAAGTCCATCTAATGAAGCGGGGACACTGCGTCATTTGACACCTTTTTGTTACACTTGTCATTCTACGCTTTTCTTGTGATTCAACATTTCAACCTTAATTATTGGGCCCGACAGACTGACGAACCTTAATTATTGGTATAAACGGACGAAATAATAGTCACCAGAAAGTGATGTCAACCATAAATTTCGGACCGCAAGTGGAAAAGGTTGCCTTGGCTATGCTACATCGTAAAGAGGTATCAGATTCCATTAAATTTTAACGATCGAATCTAAAATTCAAAAAATTAGCAAATGAATTTTAAAATTTGTCTGTTCAAAAGAGCCACTATCTTACTGGGACATATTAAAGGATATAATTTCACATTGAATAAAGATGAAAATATGGACCAATTTATAAAGTTTTGAACTACTTCTCTTAAAAATATTGATTTTTTAAGATGAAATTTCAAATCTTAACACGATATTTCTTTTTCTTTAGTTATGCTCAACGTCAATTTTTTTTCTTAGTAGCACGTCAACAGAAAAAATGAATAAAATTCATCTGAACCTTGATAATTTCAGGTACTGGAGAACATGAGGACCGTAAATTTCGGACCTCAAGTGAAAAGGTTGTGTTGGCCATGTTACATCCTATAGAGTGTGAAACGCGTCTTATATCGGTGACCAAGACCATGTTGCCTAATCTCTTTTTCAAAAGTTAGATATATTTCTTTTTCTTTAGCTATTCTCAACGTCAATTTCACATCAACAGAAAAAAAAAAAATGAATAAATTCATCCGAACCTTGGTAATTTCAAGTACTAGAGAACGTAAGGACAATGAAAATAGCTAAATATCTTAAGCGTAAAATGTGTAAAAAGTAAATAGTTGAATGATAAATAACTACAGTGTTACATAATAAAATGACGGAAAATACAATATTTAAAAATAATATTGAGAATGATCAGAAAAGTGGAACAAGATCAGATCTAATTTGATTATTATGAACAAACCTGAATTTCGATATAGAGGATGAATAACTATTTTGATTTTGTTAACACGTCAATTTTAGGAGTTACAAAACCCTAAGTCGAGCAATTCCTCGACCTTGGCTTAGAGCCTAGTAGCCTTATTGTTCATGGTTGAAAATCAAAGAAGCTTGCTTCAACTTGTTCCACCAGACATAGGATGGAATTGGGGCCATAAACTTGTTGCTCGAGGCATATTTTAATGGTGCAAAGGACAATGGTGAGATACACTCAGTCTTGTTGGCAGTCGCAGTGTGAATGTTCGATTCTTGAAACATGGATTGAGACTCTTTTTAAGCACCAGTGTACAGACAGTTCTTGTTCCTTGACCTGTTGAGGCCCATTTCGCGATTAATCTCTCTCACGATGCTCCAGAGAAGGGGTGGTGAAAAATTCTTAAGGTTGGGTTTCAGTTATATGCTGATGAAGTTGTGTATCCTAATCTATTTATCATGTGGACGACAACACTTCTAACTAAAAAACAAGAAAGGAACCAATTTTGACTGAAAAACGCAAAGTTATTTTCAAAACAAGCACGTCTCTCATATCAACCAAGTAAATATCGCGTTGGCATTACTGTTACCTCCTGAAGAAAGTGGAAGGAGCTTTAGATTGATGAACAAGCCATTCACGCCTAATATCTGAATAAAATCTATCAACGAGAGTCTCAAGTGGATTGCAATTAAAATATCTTTTTCTAAAGTAGGTTCCAAAAAACACATTCTTCAACAAGTTCCATCATCGTGTCACAAGCCTTTCACCAAAAAGATAAAAATTGTAAAGCATAAAGATCAATAGATATCAAAATTAGTAAATGTACACCAAGTAACAACACTCGAGTGCAAATGCAATACATCTTCAACCCGTCGAAATATTTAGAACGTGGTAACATAGAGCAAAATAAAACAGTTGGTATTGAGTAATTCAATAAATTTGGAGAATCAACGTAGTCTACTGAGGGTTTGGCGGGCGACTGTTGGCTGCTGAGACTCTAGAACCCCATTCGAGTAGCTCTTTGCTGGTGTCGTCCTTGTGAACAATCACTTCTATGAAGCATAAGCAGTCTTTCTTGTCTCCTGTTGCAGTTTCAATTGCTTCGACAAGGTCTTCTTCACATCGTACCTACATTAATAATGATGAGAAATAAGAATAATTTGCATAACAAAGGGAATTAATCTACTACTTGATAATTGATAGCTCAATTACCTTAGTCGTATAGCAATTTCCTTCACCATTGTGGATGGCGTCTACTAATGCAGTGTAGTTCCAGTTCTTGATTACATTGTAAGGCCCGTCATGGATCTCTACTTCAATGGTGTAACCGCCATTGTTTATCAGGAAGATGATAGTCTTCTGCCCACATCGGATCATTGTTGACACGTCCTGAGCGGTCACCTGCAACGTGAAATTCAAGTAGAAACACAGCTTAGAAATACAGCCTTGCCATGAAAAAACCAATTCAAATAGTTACTAAAAATAAAACTCTTCTCAATGCGATTGAAAACCACCGTAAATCTATATATTTGCTCGCACGCTTAATCACTTGCACTTAAATTATCAAGTGTAACGCCAAATACGAATTTACACCATATTATTATTCTTCCTCCTATAAATAAGAGACGAAAAGATACCTGGAAGCTACCATCACCAATGCAAGCAATGACTCGCTTCTCTGGCACTGCTTGTGCATAACCCAGAGTTGCACCCACTGACCAACCAATGGATCCATATTGCATTTGGAATTCATACCTGCAAACCAAAATTTCCGTATGAGACCTCAATATTCACATTGTCTAAAACTATCAAGGCTCCATGAGACTGCAAAAATATAGATTTTTCTAGTGCTAACCCGCAGGCGGGTGGCAGTTTCAGTTTTTGGCAGTTGAACCACGAGTCTCCCGTCTCAGCAATGACAGCCGTTTCACTCGACAACATCTTCTGAATATGCTGGAACAGAACATTAACCCTCAATGGCTCCTTAGGCTCAGACTTAAGAGGATGTCCTTCGGGGACATAGATCCTATGGTAATTCTCATAAGCAGTCATATTACGCTTAAGCCTCTTTGCAAGAGCAACGAAGAAATCCTTCATTAAAACACATCCAAATGCAGGTCCATTAGCAATTGTCACGCGATCAGGCTGCACAATGATCGCCTTCTCTTTCTTGAGCAGGAGAGAATATCCAACCGAGCTGTAGTCGTTAAAGATTGGGCCAGCGAACAAGTATGCATCAGCTGATTCCACGATCTCTGCACAGAATGCTGTGCTCACTGCACCCCAGTAAGTCCCGATGAAATGGGGATGGTGCTCAGGGACTAGCCCTTTGGCCGATGGCATCACTGCGAGAGCATATCCACAAGCATCTGCTAATTCGACGAAGGCACCGCATGCCTTGGCAACGCGAAGCTTCGGCCCGCCCACCATCACTGGTTTCACAGCCTTGTTCAAGAACTCGGCTGCTGCTTCAACTGCAGCTTCCAAGCCCATTTTATTACTCACTCTACATCAAACAGAACCAATGTCATTAGTAAAATTAATCCACATTACAATTAAAAAAAAAAAAGAAATCAATGTTTCTGATCTAATTTATATTCTGGACGGCCCAGTTCCTAATTACACTAACCTAAACAGTAAATTCTTGAATGATATCACAATTATAACAGCAAAGAATTCTCAAGATTCGCCTCAGTAAAATACACCAGAAATTCAAACTTACTTGGGAGAGAGCATAAATGGAACAGGCTCCCGACTGAACGTCGGGTGAGGAATCGCCGGCAAATTACAGCTCACACTTATATACACCGGCTTACTCTCCTTTAACGCCGTCGATATCGCTGTGTCTATCAACTCGTGAGCATCTTCCAAATTATTCACCACCGCCTAAAATTAACACCCCAAAAGACGAAACATATCAGCAATAATTGTAATTGTGTGCAAAATTGAAAATCTAATATCCATATTTAAGCTATGTATAAGAGACCTGATAGCAAGTGACGGTTTGGAAGCAGCGGTGCTCCTGAGTAAAATCCGGCAACCCGATAGTGTGATGTAGGATCCGGTTAGTACCATAATCGTTGGAGTTTGGTCCACCGACTATGCATATAACCGGAAGATTCTCGCTGTAGGCGCCGGCGATCGCGTTGAGAACACTTAAACCACCGACTGTGAATGTAACAACACAAGCGCCGACCCCACGAGCCCTAGCATAGCCATCGGCGGCGTATCCAGCGTTGAGTTCATTGCAGCATCCAATCAAGTTGAGGCCGGGTTCAGCGATGAGGTGGTCAAGTAGCGTCAAGTTGAAGTCACCGGGAACGGAAAAAACGTCGCTCACTCCGACCTGAACGAGCCGGCGCGCCAGATGGCGGCCTAGAGTCGCCTCGGCGGAGTTAAACGGCAGTGCAGAGTTCTGAACAAGAGAAACGGCGCCGTTCGTGGGGAGGCTACACACGTCGGTACACATAGCAGAGTTAGCCGAATCCACAGAACCGATTTTTGTATCCATGATCAATGCTAACAGGGATTGTTAACAAATAGAGAGTTGTGATTCGTGAATGCAAACAGGAAGAGATGAGAAAATGAGAGAATTTGTTGGGTGACAAGTGGAAGTGGAGAACGATTTATATTTTGATATGGGTGGTGAAAAGAATAGGAAAAATCTCTAAACAAGGGGCTGTTTGGCGTGGGTCTCTTTCTCGTATTCGGTGGATTGTGGACTCTGTGTGTAAAACATTCTATTGACTGTGGAGGACTTTCCAGAGGCAAAGAGGGCACCGTTTGGATGACCTTTTCTTAAAATTTATTTTTGTGATTTGCTTATTTTTCAACATTTTAATAGTATATTTCATCAAATTTTTATTAAAATTTATTCAAAATCCAATTTTTAACTAGTTAATGCCCTTGTTTGAATCCCATCTTTTTTTTTTTTTTTGAAAAAATACATTTTTAAATAGAGTTTTGACATCATTTCAACTATACGTTTTTCAATTAAATAATATTACACGAAAATTTAAAAAATTTTCTTATTTTTTAACCACAGATTTCACATCATTACACTATTCAAAAATATATTTTCTTGGCAAAAATGGGACTAAGGAGTCGTGTTGTTGAGATTTATCTAACTGTAAATATTTCTGAATCTCGGAAGTTATCGACCTATGAATGGGCATGTTCCTGGAACTTCCGAGGAAGGAAAGTGAGTTTAGTTTCCACTTATTGATGGTCAAATTGTCTATTACTAGCCGCAAACCAGCCAGGAAAAGAGGTTTTGTCTCAGCTGTAACCTAGTTTTGAAAAACAGTGGTATTTCTATTTTCCCGTTCATTAGCCTAACGACGCCCGCAGGCACTCAATTATAGTCGAAATTCAAATTCGAAATTTAATCTAAATTCAAATCAATAATTAATTTTAACCATATATTTTATAAAATTCGCAACTTTTCAACCACACATCTCATGAATTTTTATCAAAATTTGTTAAAAATTTTGATTTAAATTCCTACCAAATATAATATAATTTAAAACGACGACATTTAGAGATTGTTTGGGAGTGATTTTGAGAATTGATTTTTTTACCGTTAGAAGAAAAGTGGGATCCACCCGTGAGAGAAGAAGTCAAATATGACGATTGAAATAGTGAAATAACAGTCAAAAAATCAATTTTTTGAGTCAAAAAATCGGGCCCAAACAGGCCTGCACCGAAACCCGGTGCTAATTTGGTTTGCAGAGTACCGGTTCTAGAAACTCACACGCGTCACACATGCATGCAGAAGGAGACAATCTATTGATTCAACCTCAACGTGACCCTGTCACACGCCCCATGAGAATGACTAGTGAGTAAAATTTTTGTTTTAAAATTTCAAGGAAATTTAGATTGGGACAATAGCATTAAAATTACTACAGCAATGGTGGATAAAATTGCATATTTTGTCTCTAATTTATGTTTTTAATACTTAATACTTGTATTCTTTTGAATAGTAAATACCGTATATGAATTTCATACAGGAAAAAAACAAATAGCTATAGTATTTTTTTATAGTAAGTAGCTCTTCATAGATGAATTTCATGCAAAAAAGACCATTAAAACATCACACGTCTCTTGTTTGCAATTAAAATAAAAAAAAATTCCCTCATTTTTCGTTATACAAAAAATGGAAAAATAAAATTGTTACAACTTTCGTCAATTTACTCCCAAATTACTACAAGCTCATTGCAAAGGGGTCAAGGCTGTAAAGAAAAGGCAAAATACACAACTACAAATGCTTTAAAATACACTTTTAAAAATATAAGAAACTTACGAAAAAATTTAAAAAATCAAGGTGATAAAATTTGTGACCACCTAATAACAATTTTGTGAGTTATTAATTAATTAAACAGGTCAAGATCACAATAATACTCATTTTATGATCACAATCACATAGTAGTTACAAATCACACAAACTCACATTCACAAATACACAATTTGTTGATCACATTAATTAATTTATCTCAAATCACACATTTTTAGATCACGTTATTTATTGGTCACAAATTACTCGTTTACTGGTCAACGTCCCACCCCACTATTACTCCACCACCATCAACACTACCCAAAAGCTAATACCACCTCACCAGCACCTCTCCGCTACTCGTGCAAATTTGTACATTGTACCATCATCGTGCAAATACGCAACTCATCGTCACATAAAACAACAGCGCTATGATGAAAATACTGTTACAACCAAACTACCATTATTACCTTTTGGCCAAATAGAGGTCAATGATACCCCTTAAGGGTTTTTTACGTTCTGAAATCAATGGCGGTAAAGTCAATTCGGGAAAATTCGATGTACATGCCCAATGGTTTGTAGAGAAATAGGCATGCACTGCTAGGTTCTTGTTGGGAATTTACTTAACATGCATAACGAAAAATTAAAACAAATTTCAATTCCCACCAAAAATCACCTTTGTATTTAGATAGAAATTTGTGATAAAATTGTACATTTTCCAGATCTGCAAACTTTTTTGCTATTCTTTTCGTTCCAACAATCTTGATTCGCCACCCACAGCTCTCCAATTATCCAGCATCCAACAGTGATCCATACAAAGAACAAGATTGCAGCTACCAGAGTTTTCTCCTATTGTGCTAGCAAGAATAATTATGAGAAAAATCATATGGATTGAAAATCCTAGCAATGTATTTATATAAGCCCAGACGGACCTGACCCGGTCCGGTCCAATAATTAATTAATCCATATAATTAAATTCGGTCTGTAAATTAATTAATCCAATTAATTAATTCGGGCCTATAAATAACCAACCCAATTAACTAATTTATCCAATGATTGTTAAATTAATTAATTAACAAATTGCAATATTTCAATTCTCTTTTGTGTGTGACCCATCAGATTCCTGATCACGATACCTAACAACGTGAAATATTATTTTGATCTAATCAAAATTAATAAATTAAAACGCCCTTTTAATTTATCATCAATTCACACTCGCCCTCCCAGATTGACATCTAGCAATGTGTCGAGGCGTATCATATGACAGGAAATGTCACGTGGTATGACAAAATCAAACTCGTTCGTTTACCGTGAAACTATAATCCATTTGTCAATATGATCCGATCAATTACAAGATATGGAAGTGTGTCAATCTCGATTATCGATCATATCTTTCAATCCACTATTAAGTCAATATAAGTCGAAAACTCCTTTTCGACTTATGAGTACACCTTGGCCAAGGATTTCATCATCGACTTAATTGAATGAAACGCAGATCATAATCTCCTACTATCTAAGAGTGACGAATCATTTATTGATCAATCACAACCTTCATACGATTCTTGTCATACCCAAACGCTGTCGTATTAGCGGCCCTTAGCAGAGCAACATTCAACAACCCCAAAGTTTGACTGTCCTCATATAAGGTACTATGACGACCTCAAGTCAAAGGACCAATTCCACTATCGAACGTTAGAAATTAACCATTAACACTCAGATAGTTATCCATGTGGAATCTCTCGACGGATCTCCAATGTTTTGTTTTATAACAAAACATCCACGTTTTCATTTAAGTGTCACCACACTTTAGTTTGTGAGATCAACTACTTACTTCACAAGTAAGAAATGCCACACGTGATGGTCTATCCGTAATAATGATATTCGTATCTCGTTATTACTTACGACCACGGATGATTTAAGATTCAATCAGATGTAATTTATATATCACAATCACAACTCTTTGTGATTAACAAATTACGAAAATTTGAATCTACGGACTCTATTATTTATTTAATTGTCTATTAATTAAATAATAGATCTACTATTAAATTGCATTAATTATATATCAAAAGTATTTATGTCCAAATTTGATTGGACTCAGAGTATAATACTTACAGTTCCCTCAAAATTGTACCTATTTATAGGTCACCATGCTCCTGTTGGCATCAATAAGGTCCGGTAGAGGGTTTACGAATAATGCGACAGTCCTAATGCATTGCGGTGGGTGCTAAAATGAAACCATTGAATTTGTCATCATTTTTAAAAAAATTGACAGTTAAAGGTTGTAGATGAGATGGTTCTATCTTCGGTGATGGTGTATTCTAATGGATGGGCGATGATTCCGATGTTTTGGGTGAGTACTAATAGAATGCAGTATGTACTCGATATGGGTTTTGGTTATGGGATGGGTGATGGAGAATTAATTGTCCCAATGGTCACTGATCTCAGGTCTAAGTCTTCAATTGCTCAATAAAGTTTAAATGTTGAGTTTTTGTAACTGAACTTAGATCCATGTCTTTGATTACTCACTAAGGGGAGTTTGATAGGCATTTTCATGTAAAAATGTATTTTAGAATAGTAAATTGATGTGAAATGTGTGGTTAAGAAATAACGAATTTTTTTATTTACGTGTAATATTGTTTTAATAAAGAATGTGTAGTTGAAAAGAAGAGAGATAAAAATACATTTTAAAAAATTGCTACCAAACGGGGCCTAAAATTTAAAATGTCAAGTTTTAGTCATCGAACTTTGGAAAAAATGTTGTACATTATTCACTAGCATAACTTTCATCTCAAACCTCTAACGGAATTGGTGACGTAACTCATGAAATGCACATGTAGCGCCTCATCACACTGTTAAACTTTGAAATTGTCGAATTTTGATCACTAAACTCTGAAAAATGTCTTCTATTGCTCACTAAATTTTGAGGTGATTGAATTTTGGCCACTAAATTTTAAAAGTCTTTTGTTGCTTATTATAAATTTGGATTTCACCACACTATATAATAAAATATTTTACATGTAAACTCAAATTTTTTTTTTTCAAATTTTGAACTTCACATTTTCTAAAAAATCATTATTTTTATAACTCTTTTTCTAAGTAATGGGCACCAAATTGGAGCTAAATTTCGTTGTTAAAAATTTGAATTTAATTTCTTTTTTATGATAAATATATTGTATATTTTATTGCAATTAGTAGCTACTTCCTTTACACAGCTTTGCAACACGAAGCATTGTCTATAACCACAAAGAATGATTACTCAATTACTCAATAATTAAATTAAAATTAAATTATCTTTTTACAGTTTGAAGCTATTTTCATCATAATATTTGAATTTTGCAACAAACCACATAATGAATTTGTTTGTTGTTAAATAAAATTAAATCAAAATTTTAGTAGCGAATTTTAATTAAATCCGAATTTATTGTGAGGTATAGAAGACTTTTTCAAAGTTTTGTGGCAAAAACTCGACAATGCTCACTGAACTTTGAGATGGTTGAATTTGGCCACTAAAATTTGAGATGGTCAAGTTTTTAAATAATGATTTTTTGAAGAATATGTGGTTAAAATGCTAGAAAAATTTTGAGTTTACGTGTAAAATATTATATTGTATAGATGTGTGTTTAAATCCAAAGTTATAATGAACAATAGAAGATATTTTTCAAAGTTTAGTGGCCAAAATTCGACGTTTTTCAAAGTTCAATGGCCAAAATTTGACCACCTCGAAGTTCAGCGAGCAATAGAAGATATTTTTCAAAATTTAGTAACCAAAATTCGATCATCTCAAAATTTAACGGTATGAGGGTGACACGCCATGTGTGCATTTTGTCAGTCACGTCACCAATTTCGTTAAAGGTTTGAAATAAAAATTATGTTAGTAAGTAACGTACAATATTTTTCAAAATTTAGTAGCCAAAACTCGACATTATAAACTTTAATGAACAATCGAAGACATAGACCTATGTTCAGCATCAAAACTCGACATTTTAAAGTTCAGTGAGCAATCGAAGACATGGATCAAAATTTAGTGACTATTGGAACAATTAACTTGGGGATGGATTGTGGTGACTGGGAATGGCGAGTAGGGATATGGGATAATGGCATGTGATGTATTTAATATACTTGATTTTTTATAAAAGAATTATTGCTTAGAACTTAAAAATGTAGAGAACTAAGTAATTAAGAATGAAATCTGCTATGTGTATAGAAATATTCTGCCAAAATTTCCACGAAATACACATAGCAGTTTTTCATTAGACAATGACAAAAAAAAAAAAAAAGAACAACAGATACGATAGCAACATTTGGTAAAATTCTGGCACCACAACTTCTATACAAGTAGAAAATGTGATTAAGGATATGCTATTAGTGAATAAGGACTTACATAATGATTTACATGCTAATGATATTTTAAAAAGAGAGTGAGAAATTTTTTTTAATTATTTTTTTTGAATAATGCTATTTAGCCCACTGGAGTTAAACCCCATTCTATGCCGTGTTACGTGATATGTTAAAAGAAATATAGAATTAAATGACTAATCCAATTGTACTTATCATTTAATGTCGCATTAGCGCCGCATATATATATTTGGAGCACGGGTTTTGTCAATAAAAAAAGAAAATAGATTCAAGTAGAGTTTTCTGGAACGTATCAATAAGCTAGACCCATATTGCGAAGCATTCATTCTTCAACCCATATTTACATTTCTCAAAAGACTTTAATTGGTACGCGCAAGAAATAGGCCAATTCGACGGCTTTTTGTTCAATTTCTCGTGGAGTCAAATTCTCATCAGTATGGGTCAAGGGGACCCAATCTCATCCGTTTTTTTTTTTTCAAAATTTAGACTTGTAGCATAACACAGATATCTATTTCGAAAAATATGGTCTAACGTGTAATTTCCGCCGAACATAAAGGAAAAAGTTCTTATGCCTGCAAAAAAGGATCTATTATAATCCTAATGGGCTAAATAGCATTACTTTTTTTTTATTTGGTCGCATAAATTCTAACTCGATCATGTTTCACCACATCATATGTATGTAAACAATTATATGCATGAAGCACAATCGATTTTTTTAAAAGTATGGGGCCCAAGTACAATCTTTTTTCCAATAGATAGGTTTTTGGGTTATCAAAAAATAATAAATAATAAATTTGAGAGAGAGAGAGAAAATTACTTACAAACCTACAATTAAAGACTAGTTTGTGGTTAAAATGCTAGAAAAAATTTTGAGTTTACGTGTAAAAATATTATATTGTATAGATGTGTGTTTAAATCCAAAGTTATAATGAACAATAGAAGATATTTTTCAAAATTTAGTGGCCAAAATTCGACGTTTTTCAAAGTTCAGTGGCCAAAATTTGACCACCTCAAAGTTCAGTGAGCAATAGAAGATATTTTTCAAAGTTTAGTAACCAAAATTCGATCATCTCAAAATTTAATGGTATGAGGGTGACACGCCATGTGTGCATTTTGTCAGCCACGTCACCAATTTCGTTAGAGGTTTGAAATGAAAATTATGTTAGTAAGTAACGTAAAATATTTTTAAAATTTAGCAGTCAAAACTCGACATTATAAACTTTAATGAACAATCGAAGATATAGACCTATGTTCAGTATCAAAACTCGACATTTTAAAGTTCAGCGAGCAATCGAAAACATGAATCAAAATTTAGTTACCATTGGAACAATTAACTTGGGGATGGATTGTGGTGACTGGTAATGGCGAGTGGGGATATGGGATTAATATACTTGATTTTTTATAAAAGAATTATTGCTTAGAATTTAAAAATGTAGAGAACTAAGTAATTAAGAATGAAATATGCTATGTGTATATTCTGCCAGAATTTCCACGAAATACACATAGTAGTTTTCCGTTAGACAATGACAAAAAAAAAGAAGAACAACAGATACGACAGCAACATTTGGTAAAATTTTGGCACCACAGCTTCTATACAAGTAGAAATTTTAATTAAGGATATGCTATTAGTGAATAAGGACTTACATAATGATTTACATACTAATGATATTTTAAAAAGAGAGAGAAATTTTTTTAATTATTTTTTTTGAATAATGTTATTTAGCACACTAGAGTTAAACCCCATTTTATGCAGTGTTACGTGATATGTTAAATGAAATATAGAAGTAAATGACTAATCCAATTGTACTTATCATTTAATGTCGCATTAGCGCCACATATATTGGGTTATAATCCTAATGGGTTAAATAGCATTACTTTTTTTTTATTTGGTCGCATAAATTTTAACTCGATCATATTTCACCATATTATATGTATGTAAACAATTATATGCATGAAGCACAATCGATTTTTTTAAAAGTATGGGGCCCAAGTACAATCTTTGGTCTAATGGATAGGTTTTTGGGTTATCAAAAAATAATAAATGATAAATTTGAGAGAGAGAGAAAATTACTTACAAACCTACAATTAAAGACTAGTTTTCATAAACAATGAGATTAAGTTTAAATTTCATATATCAAATGTTAATTAGAAATTACTAAATTAATTGATACACATCCTACCCTATCTACCCGTTCAAACCCTAAAATCAATTTTCTCTCATCTCTTCAATCCTCTCCATTCTCTCCACCACCGGACTCTCTACCATCAGATAGTCGCCGTCACTCAATCATCACTACAACAAGTTCGCCTGATGTGAGAGTCGTCACTGTGGTGGCTCTACCCTCAGATCGCCATTGTCGTCCAATCGTCATTGCAGCAAGTTTGCCTGATGTGAGTGCTACTGCCACAGTTCAACGAAGTGAAGCAGAATGCGGTGCCGATGTGAATGTTGCAGAGCGGCTGTGAAGCAGCATCGCCATGTGAATGTTGCAGCGTCGATGTGAACATTACAAAGCGGCTTCATCCCTGTCGCTGCTGTAGTTTGATGGTGCACAACTGGCTGGTGCAGGTGATGGTGGATCGACGACAATGGTGTGCGGTGTTGGTAGTGGTGATGTTGATGGTAACAGATCTAGTGGTGGCAGTAGCAGTAGCAAATCTATGAATGAGTGTTGATTAGAAATGGTAGTTGTGGTAGTGGTGAAGGAGATGATAGGGTGGCAATGACGGCAGTGCAGTTATGGCTGTTGTAGGGTGTTAGCGATTTTGTATCTGATTTTCGACTTTGAGATGGTGCTATTTGCGGTGTTTGAGATGATGGGGCTACCGTGAATGAGTGTTGGAATTAGGAATACTAAGGTGAAATTGAGTTTTTGAAATGGGGGTGACTAATTTTTGTTGGTGGCAATGGTGGTTGGAGTGATTTTTGTTGAATCTGGTGGTGGCGGTCTTGGTCATGGTGCTGGCGTTGGTGGCGATGCTGTTAAGGTTGTATTATGGTGGGGTATAGTGCGATGCGGTGCTTTGCCAATGGTTTCGTTATTGGAAGTATATGTGCATCTGGTGAGGTGGTGTACATATGGTTGACGACGTTGAGAATAGTGATGAGTGACCAAGTCTATCTTCATTGTTATTGTCCATGACCAGATTTGTGTTAACTGTGACTGTGTGTGACTTGTTTGCATATAGTCACAAATTAAACTAACATGGTCATAGACAATTACATAGAAGATAAATTTGGTCGTGAACACATAATGTCACAATTCATACGTTACGGGTCACAATTCGCAGTTAAGGTTATAGTTCACTAGTCACATATTTGAGTTCACAAGTTACAGTCATTTCATATAAGTCACAAATTAGTATAAATATGTCACAGATCAATATTAACAGGTCACATGTCATTTGTAGAAGTTACAGATCAAATTTACGGTCATATTTTATGTTATGAGTCATGGGTAACAAATCACAGGTTAAAAATCATATTTTATGGGGTTGTTTGTTCCACATTTTTCCACCAAAAAAGCATTTTAAACATCACATCATGGTCCTACTTTAGAGTGTTGAAGTCAAATATTCTAAGCTGATTTGATGAAAAAATGTGTTATTTTCCCAAATAATGTGCACCAAACGAGGGCTATATGTCACAATGTACACATGTCGCAAGTTATTGCTCAGGAAAAAGAAAAAAAAAGATTTGTGAATTTAATATATTTAATTACAAAAACATTTTTTTTATTAATTACTTCATAACTAAAATTTTAATAGTATTTGATTTTTGAAATTTCAAACTTTATTTCTTAATTTTGAAATAGATTATATGCATATTCATCCCATCTGAGTATGTCACAAATTCAATAGAACTAGTCACAGATCACAATGTACGTAGGTCACAAATCTAATGGAATTGGTCACAGGTCATTGCCAAAAAAGAAAAAAAGAAAAGAAAAGAAGATAGTCGCCGGAAAGGTGAGCGGTCACCGAAATAGTCGTCGAAACGGTCATCAGAGCCATCATCTGGAGGTCGTCGAAATATTCATCGGAGTAGTTGTCGGTGCTGGATAGGTTGAGGGAATTGACGTCGGAGCCGTCGCTGGATAAGTCGCCAAGGTGGGGTAGGGTGGAGAGAGAAAAGAAAGGTTTGATATGATGGGTGAGTTGGTTGGACGTGGGGTGGCATAGGTAGATTAATTATATTATATTAATATAATTAATTAAATATTTAATAAACTTAATTATCATCCGATTTTCAAATTTTTTTTAGAAATTTATTAATTTCGAAATGTGATTTTTAGATGGAGGATTTACGTGATGTTCCCAAAAAACAATGCAGTGCGCCCAAATGAGTAGAGAGAACAAAACTACTCTAGATGTATGATTTATCCTTGGTGCTTTATTAGTTCATTTAGCCCCCTTGTGACATGGATTAAGAATTATATAAATCAAAGTCAACAATGAATTTTAACTACATATTTCATATGTCTCACAAATTTTTAACCATACATTTAATCAATATTTACCAAAATCTATTAAAATTTTGATTTTTAATCTGCATCAACATGAGCTTAATAATTGGGATGATTTGGAACAAAGGACTATCTCTCTTCTATCTCTAACATTTTACGGAGTGATAATATCTATAATCATATTATCCTTAGCATTGATATGGTTGATTTATTGGACTGATATCGATAATCTTTATTCTCATTTTTGCTTATATTTACACATTTCAAGAGAAACAATTATTATTTATTTACTTATCACTCATTCTATTTGTTTATATTTTAAATAGTTTATAAACAATTTTCAAATATACTTGAGCTAACATTGGAGTTACAAGTGATGATTATCGTTTAGTAAAAATTATAGTTTTTAAGATATCATGAGGTTTAAAAATCTTTAAGGAAGCAAGATATTTAAGCTACTTTAATTTGATCGATTAGGTGTTTACTGTTATCATATTTATTTGTAAATTATCACTTTTTAAATACAATTCATTCAGAAATGCTAATTGAAGAAACTAGTTCTCAAGAACTATAGTTAAAAAAGAAAAAATATTTAATATAGGAAGGTTTAAATTTTTTCATACAATCATTTTTCGTCTTTCATTTTTTTAAATTTATTTTTCATCAAGCACATTTTTAATTATATATTCAAATTTTAATTTTTATTAAAATCAAAATTTTAAGTAAACCAAATGTTGCAGATTTGTTTTTTTTTTTTTTTTAAATCAAAATAAGGTAGCCAGGTTAGTCAAAATCTGGCGGCTATAAATACCCCAAAAAAAAAATAAAAAAATAGCCAGCCTCATTTTCCTTGTCCATTTCCAGCTCAGAGTCTCACCGGCGAGAGGCTTTACCCTTACTCCACCCTTCGCCGGATCAACCATCACCCCGCTTCTTTTTCGCCGGAAACCTTGGCCTGAAGTGAAAACCCCAGACTCGTCTTGGTATACCCTTCTTTTCTACTTGTCACATCGATCCAAAATATCGCCATCAGCATTAGTCTTCTTGTTCTCCATAGCACTCACGCAATCCACTTCAAATTCGCTGTTTCAGAAAAGTTATGGCGCTGTCAGCATCGGACTTACCTACGATGTACACATTGCTCGCCAATTCATTGAGCGGTGACCAAACTGTGCGGGAGCCAGCCGAGGATTCCCTCGCGCAATCCGAGAGCCGGCCCGGTTTTTGTTCTTGCCTAATGGTATTCTTTTTCACTCTCTTCCCTCATTCTTCACAGGTTTTGTTTTCGTACAGAATGGTCAATGAATAATCAGTGTGGATGTAACAGTCTTAATTGAAACTTGGGGGTTTGAGTCATAGATACTGATGGTGCAGGAAGTAATAACAGCGAAGGATTTAGCATCCCAGGCTGATATACGATTAATGGCATCAGTATATTTCAAGAATAGTATAAGCCGGTATTGGAGGAACAGGCGCGACTCCACGTATGTATTTTATCTATTTATTTCATGCTTTTCCGTTGCTTTTGCTGCTAATGCTGGCATTGTATTTCTTTCCACACTCTACAAAAATTAAATTTAGGAATAAATGCCAAATTAGAATACCTAGCTTAATTTTTTATATGAGCCGTGAATACTTTGCTGTGATGCCTATTTAGAAATAAAAATTGCATTTTCACAAATCAGATATCTTGGTGAGAAATAAGCACCTCAGATTGATGAATTTGACGAATGTAGTTACCATTCATCTTTTGCTCAATCATGGAAATGCTTACAAATGATGCATTAGTTGCAAATGTTCGAGTCACATGTTTTACATTGACACTAGTGCAATGTATAGTCTCATTCTTCACTTTTCGATCCCCATTTTGAAGAATTTTAGTGCTATCCAGCTCTAATGTCATGATGCCACAGTATTTTTTTGGCCCCCAGGTTTGGTTGCCTTCTCTGTCTCCGTGTCTTCTATTATTGGCATAAATAGATATTTTTACTCAAGGTGTCAGATCTAACTGTAGAAATGCCTCTGTAGGGGTATAAGCAATGAAGAGAAACTGCATTTGAAGAAAAAATTGCTGTCACATTTGAGAGAAGAGAATTATCAGGTAAAGTTTGTTAATTTCATGCTCATTATTTCAAGGTTTGCATAGATACTTTTAGTTGACTAGAAATAATGGTTTATAGGTTCTTACCAATAATAAAGTGAAATTATTTGCTTACTGCTATGAAATTCTACTCTTTTATCATGGTTGGTTTGAGATGCCTTCTGTAAAGAATTTCTTATATTTTAAATTAAATTATGTAGTTCTCCTCTCATCTAAGCACAACACTCTTAGGTTTTGTAATTTTACGTTGTTTATGAATTTGGACATCACAGATTGCTACTACATTGGCTGTTATCATCTCAAAGATCGCTCGTATTGACTATCCAAAGGAATGGTAAGACATCTACTCCAATTTTTCTTAATGATATATAATTGACAAAATATTGTTTGTGCTGTCATTTATTCTATTTACTTTATAATCTCAGCCCCTGTTTGGTTTGGATAAAGGTTAAGATTTTTAGTAAATTTTGATAAAAGTTGATTAGATGTGGTTGAAAAGTTAATAAAAGTTGTGGATTCCATGAAATATGTGGTTGAAAATGAGTTTGGGGAAAAATGAGTTTTAAGAAATGGGGCCAAATAGGGGCTTAATATTTTGAGCAAAGCAATTGACACGATTCTATAGGGAAGACTTGATTTAGCTTATTCAAGTAGTGAAGAATAATGGAATAATTTGTTCATGTTAATAGAAAGGACTTAAAATTTATTTTATTATGCACACAAATGAAGAATGCTGATTGCAATATTTATAATTTCTGTGATTTAAACATGATTTTGGCATGCTTAATACATCAACAATTTGGTAAAGGCATCTCTTCTCAAGGCATAAAATTTCTGCAAATTCCTAGTTATGTCGTCACATTATAAATATGATTTTTTGATATATTCTACATTATACTTTATTTTTGTCACCATTATGTACTAAAACTAATGCGCTATTATGCATGCAGGTCAGACCTCTTCTCTGTCTTAGCACAACAGCTACAATCTGCTGATATTCTTTCTTCTCATAGAATATTCATGATCCTTTTCCGGACATTGAAGGAGTTGTCAACTAAACGTCTTACTTCAGACCAGAGGGCCTTCGCTGAGGTGAGAGATATCGTACTTTCTTATTTCTTTTGGTAATAGAAAAGTGAATAAAATCGTGCGCTGTCTCTGTTATCAAACACAACGTAATTGTCACATGCTATTTATGTTATAGGTCAAAGCTTTTTGTATTGCACAAATTCACTGTCACCTTTTATTTCAGTTCAAGTGGATTTGGAAATTGACGTTTGTGAGATGGGTGGTAGGTTTTTATAATAACAATTAAAGCAGATCATAAAACTTATCTAAACACAATCATGTAGCTGGCATGCTATGTGGGAGGCTAACATGTTCTCGCACTAAACTATAAATAGAAGCCCCTAAATTAGTCCAGTGTAGGGGTGAATCCAGAGGACGAGTTCAACTAAGGCGAACTGCGAGTGTTGAAAGCTTATTATTGACGGCCAACGCCCGTCATAGCAGGGTTGTTTATTAATATTTAATTAAATAATATTCAAAAAATCATACGGATTAAAGCTAGAAGAATTAGATACACCACTAAAATTAGAACTAAATACGAACTTTCATTTTGGATAGAAAAATCGTTCCATAATCTGCAAAATGCCCTAATTTATTTTTCAATTGAATAGGCAATATATATTAACAAAATGTCAATATTCAGTTTATAATTAAAGTTAATTAAACAAGTATTATTATATTAAAAAAATTGAAATTATTTATGTGCTTATATCAAATTTATGTGCTTGTATGTTTCCACTTTTTCGCAATTGATTTTTTGTGAACTAAAAGTGGAATCTTTTATTAATTAAATAAGTTTTGTTGAAAGATTTCTTATGACACTAAGGTCAATTCTCCTATAAATTCATTCACAATTAATTGACAAAACTCTCAAATTAATTGATTAGAGGGGAAAAGAAAAGGAAAGATAATGAAAATCAAGAAGAGAGACAAGGTACCGGTTAAAATATTTCTACTTGCATTAAACCAGTATAATTGAAAATATATTATTTTGTTATATTATGTGCTAAAAATCCATGAGTGCCATGATGGTAAAGTGATCAATATGTTTAAGGAAGGTACTGGGTTTGAATTACCTTCCTTGCATTTGTTTTGGTAAAATTTGTTGAAATACAAAAATTATAAAAAATATTGCTCTTGAAGAGTTTCAAAAATAGGATCTCCAATTCAATAGTGGAAGAGCTAATCAACTGAGCCACCAGAGATATTTGTTGTTAATATGAATTATCAAATATATAATCTAAAAATTCTATCTATTATCAGCTAAAAAAAAAAAAAAAAATTCTCCCCGGGCCGCCCTAGCTCGTCACCACCTAAATCCGCCCCTGGTCAAGTGTACTGTAATCCGAGCGAATTATATATATATATATATATATATATATAGAGAGAGAGAGAGAGAGAGAGAGAGAGAGAGACTAGCAATTTAAGATATACAGCTTCGAAACCTTTAGCTCTGGACAGCTAAGTTTTAAATTAGTTGAAATGAAATAAAAACATTATGTATACTAGAGTTGAAATGAACTGCTTTATTCCATACAGAAAATGGCTCTTGTGGCCATGCAATTCAAATTCTTATCAAAATTGATATATTCCTCTTTATGTTTATCAGATTTCTTGTAGAATTTATTCGTTTTATCCTGCTGCCGATTGATACCAATTAATAAGGGATCATGCTCATATATGCTTGATATTTTCGATGGTTGCTCATTTGCCAGATAGCGTCCCAATTCTTAGATTATAGCTGGCACCTTTGGCAGAGTGATGCACAGACAATATTGCACGGATTTTCCATGCTTGCTCAAAATGCTTTTGAGTTGCATCTTGATGATCTTTACCTAACATGTGAAAGGTGGTTTCTGTGTTCAAAAATTGTTCGTCAGTTGATAGTCTCTGGTTTTCCAAGTGATGCAATGTCCATACAGGTGCGTGGTTATCCTTCCACCAGATCTCTCGTTTCACACTTTTCCTCGTTTCCTAATTGTTGTTTTTAAAGGATGTATTAGGGGTTTCTTGCATTAATAGAACTTAGTTGGTTTTAGGAGGTGCGGCCAGTCAAGGAGATATCTACAGTCTTGTTGAATGCCATTCAGTCCTTTTTCCCACACTGTGAGATTACTCCACTTATTTCATTTTATTTAAATCTTTTAGTTTTGGGTTATTGTACATTGCTTGATACATATAAACCCCCGTGTCCTTAGCTACCTTTCATTACCATGTATAAATTAACCTATTCAGTTCATCTTTTTGCTATCATGTTATATCTTGATGTTTTTATTCTTATATAATGGATGGACATAAAGAATGCGTTGGAGATATTGACTACAAATTCGATTGCATTTTAGCTTTGTGCTCTTCTTCCTGAAACTTTTCAAAAGGAAGTGGATTAGTAATGCGTCATACATATTAAGTGTTTTAGTTATCACTTATTTGACTACCTATTAAGAGTGTTTTAATTTTCTTGTGGACATTTGAAAGTACACTGATTTACAGTTTAATTGCAGATTCATCTTTTCGAGAGAAACATCCCAAATTCTGGGAGTTCTTGAAGAAAGCATGCACTAAATTAATGAAGATTCTAATTGCAATTCAGTGCAGACATCCTTATTCTTTTGGTGACAAAAACGTCTGTGGTCCTGTCATTGACTTTTGCATAAATAAGATCACGAATCCCGAACCAGATATGTTGTCATTTGAAGAATTTCAGATACAGTGCATGTCAATGGTAAAGTCTCTTCTGGAATGTAAAGAATACAAGCCATGCTTGACTGGCCGTGTTATGGATGACAACAGAATCACCCCTGAGCAGATGAAGAAAAACATATCTACTACAGTTTCTGGTGTCCTTGCGTCCCTTTTGCCTGGTGAACGAGTAGTGTTGTTGTGTAATGTGCTAATAAGGAGGTAAGAATAAAGTCATCCAGATACTATCATTCCTCTTCTTTTATTTTATTTTACTTCTATACATTGATATAGGTTCTGGTAATGTATATAGTTTGGAACAATGCTTCCACCAGGAGCTAACTGAAATGATAGGGGTCTCTCAGATATATCTGGATTTTTTCATTTTGCGAAGTACCATTATTGGCTTCTAGGACCTCGACGGTTGTATATGATTGTTCTCTCATAAATTATGGGTAAAACTTGCAAGCATATTCAAATGCGTGCTACCTTCAACTGATTCAAATGCGATTTTGAATACTCTTTATTGTGTTATGAACTTGGAAAATTTCGGATATATGATATTTTTCCTCATCCATGTGATTTGGAGATTTGACGACTTGTTATTCGGATCCATTATCACATCAGATGCTCAAAAAGAGAGGGTAAATTGGCTCCCTTTTTCTGTCTGTAGACCTCTCACCCTTGTTCCTGTTCTGATTTGTATGTAAACTTTCTGTTGTATTCTTGGCGGAATCTAAATAATACACTTCCCTGCAATCTTTCTGATTGTTCAGTCAAATTTCCTTGAATTTCTGTAATGTTTTGGTAAAGATCTACAATCTTAAAATAATTATGGGAGATTGGGTGAATATTTTGCTGGCATGAAGTAACTCTAGAATGAACATAATTTTTAATGGAAGTTTCAAACTTCAAATTTCAAGATCCTTTGCATTACTAGAGAAATTGTGGTCTGCTCCTTGTTCTTTCGACTTTCACATTTAATTTGTCTTTTACAGGAGATATAGGTTGCTGTTAGTGATGGATATAATTAGGATAAAATATTGTTCTTGTTCTGTCACTTCTCTTTTCTCATGTTTTGTCGTATTTCTTCTCAGTGCTGCTATTTATTCTTAAACAGGTATTTTGTTTTAACAACAAGTGATTTAGAAGAGTGGTACCAGAACCCTGAGTCTTTTCATCATGAACAAGATTCAGTTTTGTGGTCGGAGAGATTAAGGCCATGTGCTGAAGCCTTATACATCGTTTTGTTTGAGAATCACAGCCAAGTAGGTTTCTTCAACTTTACGTATAACTCTTTAAGACTTGGCTATAAATCTTTTACTATGTGTTGTGAAGTGGTGGTTTGCTGATTCTTATCATCCAAATTTACAGCTGCTAGGCCCTATTGTGGTTTCCATTCTTCAAGAGGCAATGAATGGTTGCCCTTCTTCTGTTAATGAAATGACTCCCGCACTGCTTCTCAAGGATGCTGCTTATGGTGCTGCTGCTTATGTTTATTATGAGCTCTCAAATTATCTGAGCTTCAAAGACTGGTGGGAATTTCCCTTATCATGTTTGACTCGCATAAATTGAAAACCTCGTATTTTGTTGACCATGTTGTTACTGGAAATGCCAGTATGTGGCAGTAACCTATTGTCTCTGGAAAAATATGTATGGAAAGGTCTTGATACAGTTCTATTGTCACACAGCTCCATTTTGAAAGCGCCTGTTTATTACTGTATATGCGTTGATGCCAACCGTAGTAAAAGTAAACTAATTGAGTTGTTACTTGTCCTAAACATTTTAATTTGAGTTTTTGATGATCAATCTACATTTGTAGAAATGGGGACAGGTTGACGTTCAATACACGGGCTAGCCTGCTTCAGGATGGTTTTTGTTGTATCATGTGTACTCAAAACCTTCTAGTTTTTACGTTGTTGTGTTAGATTTTTTATTCTGTCTAATTGATTTCCCTATGATTAGATATATTATCTATCCCGTGCTTTACATGCTAGTTCCAGAAAAGATCTTTCTACTTCCTTTACAACCTGTAATCATTTTTTTCAGCGTAGTTTTATGACTGAACATTCTCCTGGAACTGTTATCTAGGTTCAATGGTGCATTATCTCTTGAACTTACAAACGATCATCCAAACATGCGAATTATTCACAGGAAAGTTGCATTAATTCTGGGGCAATGGGTTTCGGAGGTAATGCACTTGATATCATTTGATTTGCTGCTGCTGATTTCCTGCACTCTCTATTTTTCTACCTCTATCAGAGATCTTGAGGATGGATTTTGGTGGGGCTTTTTGGTTGCTGTAATGCGCTTGAATGTGGATGTGCCTTTGCTTGATCTGAATACTTCTTGTTGTTTGTATATAGAGCTGGCAGCTGAAGTTAAACACCTTTAAACTCAGTATGTGAATCCGTAACTTTTTAGCCTTTTGTATTGGCCAATTAGACTGACACAGCAAAAAGAAAGGAAAAGAAATGCACTTCCCTACACACGCCTATGAACTTTGCTCAATTAACTTAGGAGAATTGAACAGGCTATTAACTTCGGAGAATTGAGTAGGCTAACTTCGATATTCGTCATAATTCATGATATAAACCAAAGTTAAGGTTGAATTGCTAGCCATCAGTGGACTATGCCCTGTGTTTGCATGGGCCATGAAATCTTCATTTGCATTCTGCTTCATCAAGAAAATATAATATACTTTAAGCTCACTATGACGATCACAAGGCAAGTTAGTTTACATATTTCATTACTCTATAATAGAGAGTGTGTGCATGTTATTTCTAACGATTCTTTCGCATATGCAAGATATAATTGAACCCCATCTATTTTAATACTGCGTTCGTACTATTTTAGGATCCATCAGATTTGGGTTGGATCACCTTTTGTCTTCAGCAGGATTTAGATTTCAGTGTATATAACTAGGTAGACACAGACTTTGCCTAATTTTCACTTTATCATTTGACCTTTTGACAGCCTGATTAATGAGACTGCATATCTATCAACAATAAAACAGCATGGTTGTTTGTTACACTAGGCTGGATTAAATCTTAAGTTTATTTATTTATTTATTTATTTTTCTGCACTGCTCATATTATGTAACTAGTTTTCTGAAAATTGGTTTGTCTTGTTTGCTTTCTCTGCAGATTAAAGATGACACCAGAAGACCAGTATACTGTGCTTTAATCAAATTGCTTCAAGACAGAGACTTGTGCGTCAGGGTATATTACACTTTGTTCAAACCTTTAGTCTTTTTAGTCATTTTACATTTTCTTAAAAGTCTTTTCTAAATTGCTTTGATTTGGTCCACATAATTGTTAAAGTTCTTCTTTCTTCATTTTTAGTTGGCAGCATCACGATCCTTGTATTTCCATATTGAAGATGCAAACTTCTCGGAACAAGAATTTTTGGATCTTCTTCCAGTGTGTTGGGATTCTTGTTTCAAACTGGTGGAGGAAGTCCAGGAATTCGACTCTAAGGTAAATTATACTTTCTGTTCTGGCTTATGTTTATCATGCGTCGCACTTTTCCATTTTCTGGATTTGAAATTTTTGTTTAATCCTTAGCTTTTCTGCGTTACTCTGTTGAGTGCCTCATTTTATTATTTCACTTGTTTGATTTGGGTACTAGCTATATCCTAGTTCAATTTAAGAGGAATGGATCATGTCTTCTGGTGTTTCAGATTTCAATTACTGATATTATTAGAGCATCTTCAGTAATGCTCTTTATATTACAGAACATATTTTCTCATATAAAGAGCATCTTTAAGAATTTTCAAAAATAAAGAGTGGTTTTTGTACGAGTCCAACAACACACTATGTTTATTCTTTATTTTGTGGTTGTTTTAATTAGCAGTTAGGGCTCAACCTTTTTTTTCCTTTCATCTACACGCTTTGGTATATGAAGATATCTATACTTCTTTTCATATACGGAAATATGAGATTTCTCTCCAAAAAAATGAATAGAAAATAGTGAAATAACGAATGAAATCATTACAAGTTTTCTATAGAGAGTAAGTTTCACTCTCTACATTTGGAGCGTCTAATTCAGTCTTTATTTTTATTATTAGATACATAGAGTTTGTTGGACTCCTCAAATTGAGGACTGACTATAAAATAAAGAGGATTGGGTCAATAAAGAGCCTATTGGAGATCGGTAATTTTTACTTATTTTTTCTTTGTTTAATGTAGTTAATTGGCTATCTTATATTTCTCATAGATAATTGTTTCCACCCCTCGACAAAGTGTCAGAGAAGCCCAATGAATTCTTGTTTGAGTGGAACTTTTACAGTGGAGAAAGGATTTGATATTGATGTGCTGCATAAATCTGGGTGTATTTGAGCTGTGCTCATTTTCATGGTAAATATTTAGCAAGAAAATGGTTTCTGACAACAGTGTTTGATATTGTTCATGAGTATTAGAATCAGTAGTTGATGTTTGACTTTGATCTTCATCTGGGTTAGGTCATATATTCAGGTGTCCTAACCTTAAAATGAAATCACAGTAACGTGAAGAGCGATGTCAAATAGAATAGAGCCTTAGCTGTCATAAGTTCGTTTTAAGCTATGGTTGTAATCCTTCACGGGCTTACCTATTGCTCTGCTTTCTCATAGTTCTATTATATCACGTGCTAAATACTCTTTAGGTATTTTACAACAGTCTTTATTTTTCTAATAGGATTTTCCATTTGGTGTTGAGGCGGTATTGTACAATTAGTCAGTGCATATTCATGACCAATAAAACTTTGTAATAATCACTCTGCAATGATGCTATGGAAGTTATTCCTTATGGCAGCGTAATCCAGGGAAATATTATTATGTATTTTTTAACAACTCAGTTTCTGCAAATCATTTCTTGAGATTTTTTGAACATTCAATTGGTGTATTCTTAATGTATCAAAAAATGCATTTATCTGTTGTCTGCAATTTGTGGATATCTATTGTTTTGTGAGCTAATGCTTAAAAGTAGCATGAATTTCATAAATATATATCCAACTTTTTGTCGCACTTTTTATTGGAAGGAAATATCACCAGTGGATCTGGATCTGATGTACATCCATAGCTATATTATGAAACTTTCAGTTGTTGTTTCATGTTGTCTTGGCCTGTTAAAGATTTTTACCTACTAATGACAGGTGGTTTCTTTATGCAAGTCTATTACCATCTAGCACAAATATATCAACAAAATTTCCAGTGTTGGTCAGTTGTTTGTCGGAAACAATTAGTCATGATGCTTTCGTGACTTTTTGGACATGTCTAGCCCCTGAAATATTATTATTAAATTTAACTTGGTATTAGTTACTGATGGTTAGTACTTGACATGAAGGTGAGTGACCTAAAAGTATAATTCAATGAAAAATGAAATCTTGATAGAATCAACAAATGATAGAGTAAACATTTAAGGAGGAATATGATTTATTTCCTAGTGCTATGAAGTCACTGGATCACATCTCATTTTGTTATGTAGTCTGTGATGCGGACATCAACCCAATTATTTTATTTATTTCGTGTTTTATTTATTAATGTCTTTTTATTTCATTGGGCTTGTCTAGTGGGTTTGGCCCAAGCCCTTATCTTTAGGGTTTTTGTTTCATTATTTAAATCTAGTTCTTGTACTTGAGAGTTTGATGAATTGAAGAATATTTTGGTGGTCTGTTGCCTATGGCTTCTTCCTCCTTCCCTCCTCCCTAATTTCTCTCTCTTCTCCGGTTTCTCTCCCCATTCTCCCTCCCTTGCTTCTTCTTTCTATTCTTTAATTCGTCTTGCATCAGTCAGTCTGTTGCAATTATTAATAAATTGATTTACTTGCAGTAGAAAATGAACCATAATTCTGTAGCAACTTCTTCTCTAGTCAGATTCCAAATCTCAACATGCTTTTACTTTTACTTGGCTTATATTTTTCTCAATAATTATGGACCAAGTTATCCATTGAACATTTGTTTCCATAAACTTCACGTTCAGGTGCAAGTATTGAATACAATCGCTAGTCTCATTGCACGGGTTACTGAAGTTATTCCGTATGCAAACAAGTTGATGCAGTTTTTCCAGAAGGTATCGATTCTAAACTTATTTATGTTTTTTTGTTACATATAGACTCCTTTATACAACTTATGAATACATTTTTGTTTTCTACTGTAAAGAATGTAATCCTATATTTTCTCTTCAACTATACCACTTCCTTTTTAAACCACAAACAAAAATGGGAAAAACTAGAAGAATAAATTGAATCTGTAAGGAATTGAAGGTTTAAAATTATCTCCATGTCCCTATTGCTTTGTTATTGATAGTTTTGAAATTGATTCCATATGTTCATTGGGGAAATGAGGCATGACTCCCTTTACCATTATTAATTTTTACAGGCTATCTTTTTCTGAAATCTATTAGAGCATGAGATTGCCTTGTTGCCTACTGGATTTTCTTATCCATCTCAGTCAAGGTTGAGTAGAATTCATGCATCTGCCCTATGTAGATAATATTGTTCATTTTTGAGTTTTTTCTTTGCCCATGCTGGTATCAGTTGCCCGTTTTTTGTTTGCTACAGTTATTGGGATAAAAAGAAAAATTCATAGACTAATTGTTGTTCTGGTACACACACTGAGTTTTAGTAACATTCACTTGAGTGGCCGTTTTTGCCCTTTTATGCGTTCAAAAGGCAAAAAAAGAAGTCTTATTCAGTAGTCATATAGATACGAACAATTTACATGAAGTGCTAGCTGTCAGCATATTAGATTATGACTTAATATACTTTCATAGGGCTGGGAAGAATCCTCTGGTGAGAGCCTTATGCAGATTCAGCTTCTGGCAGCACTCAGGAACTTTATAGTTGCACTTGGTTATCAATCACCTATCTGTTACAACATTGTAGTCCCCATTTTACAAAGTGGAATCAGTGTAGATAGCCCTGATGAACTTTTGGAAGATACCATGCAGGTATGTCATTTCAACATCTAACTTCAAGACTCATCCTAATCAGTCGTAAGGCTCACCATTTTTTCTTTTTATCCCTCTTCAATCTGACTGGCATTCAGCTGTGGGAAGCCACTCTTTCTCATGCTCCCTCAATAATGCCTCAGCTATTAGGCCTTTTCCCATGTCTGGTGGAAATCTTGGAAAGAAGCTTTGATCACTTGAAGGTTTGGAGTTACTCTTCAATCTTCAGCAATTACATTTTTTTGGAAGGTTACATTCTCCTGACATTTGATGTGACTTGCAGATGGCTGCCAGCATCATTGAAAGCTACATAGTTTTGGGTGGAATTGAATTTCTCAATATGCACGCATCTACTCTTGCAAAACTTCTAGATTTGGTTGTTGGTAATGTCAATGACAGGGGGTTGCTTTCAATTCTTCCACTTGTGGATACTTTAGTTCAGGTAGTGGATTAATCTGACTCAGTGCTACATATATTATAGTTATATTGATAGAGCACTATGGTATTAAAGGAAGCAAATCATTTTTCACGTTCAAGTAAGTTCTTCATTTGCTCATTGCATTTTAAATTAGAAGGGAATCAAGCTTGTTGGATCTGATTTTTGAAATGTTTTGGCCATTATCAAGTAGACTTGGTATATAATCGACTTTGCAACTGAATTGACCTGACTAATTAAGGTTTTATTAATAGTAATGCATTATCGAAGGAAGCAACACCAGCTTTTACAGGTTCGAATAGCATGTGATTTATGGATTGAGTTTTAAAATTGAGAAAGCTTGTCTTGATCTGATTTTAAAGTGGTTTGGCCTTTATGATGAGTGGCTTTTGTACTTATTAATGACTATAATATATGCTGCTGCAACTGGAATGCCATCTTGTTTCAGATTTGACTTTGAATGAGATGCAACTGCAGACATTAAATGAATTCTGAGTAAATAATATCCATCTGCTTTTGCAATCTGGCAGTGTTTCCCGACTGAAGTGCCCCAATTAATTAGCACAACTATACAGGTAACTGGGTTGCTTGCTTTAGCTTTGATTGTTTTTCTAGTAGCATCCTTAGGTTTCGTTATTTTCTCTATCCTCCACTCTAGATAGATTCATTAAGTTCAAATTTTGCAATATCTTGCTAGAAATTAATCTTCATGTGCTTGACTGGAGGAGATGATCATGATCCTTCTAAAACAACTGTTAAAGCATCTTCAGCAGCCATACTAGCAAGGGTTTTAGTCATGAACACTAACTACCTTGCGCAACTGACATCAGATCCATCACTTTTAGCACTCTTACAGAAAACTGGATTCCCAAGTGAAGAAAGCATACTTCTTTGCCTGGTAGATGTATGGCTTGACAAGGTTAGAATTTCTGTCTGTTAATTAGTTGTGATGTAATTTAAGAACTCTGTTTCATCTTGGAAAAATATGGTGTGTAATGATACATGCACAGTTTACCAGTTCAAATTTTCTCTTTCTGAATTCTGGGCATCTTGGTAATTACATATTGTCTTAATTCATTGGTGCTACATTAGCAATCTATCATGATGCCACAGCCTATTCTTTTGTTTGGATTTGTGTAATCCTTGATTGATGCCATGTTATTAGATGTACATGAAAGTTCTTGCACACTTGTGTTTGTCCTCTTTATTTACTCTTTGTGAAGACACTTTCTTGAGGTGCAAAAGAATGTTTTCTAGGCCAGGAGTTATACAAACTTTATATAGGTGCTCGAAACGTCGAAGGTATAAAAATGTGTTGGGTTAAAAACTTAAAATTTAGTTATACGCTAATCTGCCAACAGCCTTAGCATATGATCTTTTTCCTGAAACCTTAATGCTCTTGTGGCATATGTGTCTTGGAAATGAGGGGTTGATTTGTTGTGTACTGTGCATTTTTGTTCCTAGATGGGGTTGCTATTTCACCGATAGACTTTATGATGAGGATATCTAGCTTGGACTATTTAGTTAGTATTTTATTTGGGCTTGTATTATGTTTTGGGCTTGCCCAAGCCTTTTATTTTGTTTTTGGGCTTGTATCATGTATTGGGCTAGGCCAAGCCCTTTTATGCTTTGTATTGTATAAAAGTATGCAGCCTTCTATACATGAGTGACAAATTTGATGGATGAATGAATTTTGAGTGTTGCAGAAGCGTTCTTCCTTTTCCACCGCCTTTTCTTCTCTTCTACTTCTCTCCTTCTTCTTCCCCTAGCTATCTTCTTACCCTATCCTGCTTCTAATTTCTTCAATCCAGTCTATATTACTTTATCTATTTGTTGTATTCTGAATGTGCATTTTGCGTCGCTGTGATTTTGCATTTCTCATTGAGCCTAATTTGGATTCAGTTTCAGTGTCTGCAACCTTTTTTTCCCTCTCTAATATACGTTTCTAGGTGGACATTTCTTACATTTCCCTGCCTGTGAAATGGGTGCAGGTTGACAATGTAATTTCCACCCAGAGGAAGACACTTGGTTTGGCTCTTTCTATAATTTTAACTTTGAGATTGCCTCAAGTACTTGATAAACTCGATCAGATTCTAAGGTACTTCAAATTCGTTGATAATATCATGGGCTATTCTAGCAGCGGTGGTTTATTCTTTAATGTGATCTTTCTGTTTTTTGTTCTTTGTAGCGTATGCACAAGTGTGATATTGGGTGGAAGTGAGGACTTAACTGAAGAAGAATCAAGGTTTGATATATATCATTGTCCTTGTCTTATTATGATGATCACGTTGACAGATCCCATACTATTGTTTTCTGATTGAATTCAAATTTACTTGTGGACTACAGTAGTGATAACATGTACTCCAGCGGCTCACAAGTTCCTAGCAAAGAGTTGAGGAG
>NC_036247.1:8809673-8842301 GCF_002742605.1 Olea europaea var. sylvestris | reverse complement strand
TGTCTTGGAAATGAGGGGTTGATTTGTTGTGTACTGTGCATTTTTGTTCCTAGATGGGGTTGCTATTTCACCGATAGACTTTATGATGAGGATATCTAGCTTGGACTATTTAGTTAGTATTTTATTTGGGCTTGCCCAAGCCTTTTATTTTGTTTTTGGGCTTGTATCATGTATTGGGCTAGGCCAAGCCCTTTTATGCTTTGTATTGTATAAAAGTATGCAGCCTTCTATACATGAGTGACAAATTTGATGGATGAATGAATTTTGAGTGTTGCAGAAGCGTTCTTCCTTTTCCACCGCCTTTTCTTCTCTTCTACTTCTCTCCTTCTTCTTCCCCTAGCTATCTTCTTACCCTATCCTGCTTCTAATTTCTTCAATCCAGTCTATATTACTTTATCTATTTGTTGTATTCTGAATGTGCATTTTGCGTCGCTGTGATTTTGCATTTCTCATTGAGCCTAATTTGGATTCAGTTTCAGTGTCTGCAACCTTTTTTTCCCTCTCTAATATACGTTTCTAGGTGGACATTTCTTACATTTCCCTGCCTGTGAAACGTTTCTAGGTGGACATTTCTTACATTTCCCTGCCTGTGAAATGGGTGCAGGTTGACAATGTAATTTCCACCCAGAGGAAGACACTTGGTTTGGCTCTTTCTATAATTTTAACTTTGAGATTGCCTCAAGTACTTGATAAACTCGATCAGATTCTAAGGTACTTCAAATTCGTTGATAATATCATGGGCTATTCTAGCAGCGGTGGTTTATTCTTTAATGTGATCTTTCTGTTTTTTGTTCTTTGTAGCGTATGCACAAGTGTGATATTGGGTGGAAGTGAGGACTTAACTGAAGAAGAATCAAGGTTTGATATATATCATTGTCCTTGTCTTATTATGATGATCACGTTGACAGATCCCATACTATTGTTTTCTGATTGAATTCAAATTTACTTGTGGACTACAGTAGTGATAACATGTACTCCAGCGGCTCACAAGTTCCTAGCAAAGAGTTGAGGAGGAGACAGGTATACTGCTTCTGTATTTCATGGAATCACGAATAATTGGTCTGATGATTTTTTTACTTATTTACTTGTTAAATATGCAGATCAAATTCTCTGACCCAATAAACCAGATTTCCTTGGAGAACTCACTGAAGGAAAATCTCCAAACATGTGCTGCTCTTCATGGGGAACAATTTAATGCTGCCATTTCTAGAATGCATCCTGCAGCATTTGGGCAATTAAAACAGGCACTAAAAATGCCATAGGCTAGAGTCGTGTACGATGGAGAGAGGAGTTATATTTATTTGCACATGAGCCAGTGAAAAGGGAAGGAATATGGGTAAGTTGCTCAATCCTAAAAAAGCACCTGCATTCCATTGAAGGGAATGAAATTTATAGGTGGTGGTTCTTATTTTTATCATCTATAAAAAGTTTTGTTAGAAAAATAAAAGTAATTCTGAAAATCACGTTTGGCAAAATAAGTAACACAAACGTAAATTTGACTTACTTTATAGCACAGCCGAACATGCTCAAAATCATTATAATCTTTCAATGGTAAAATCAGGTTATATGTGATTGTTTTTAAAATTTGAAAGAAGGCTCCACACTTTTGTCACAATCTCACTGTAAGCATGCAGGAGTGGGTGCAATAGCAAGTGGCCTCTAGCGTCGAAAGATAAAACCTAAGGTATAGGAGTCACACAGCAGTCTTGAATTTAGTTATTTGTAACCATGATAACAAGGTCTGTAGATTTTAGAATAGAAATGCAGTAATGCATGCAAAGAACTTAAAAAGCTATCCATTAGACCGGCATCATCTGAGTACTAATCTAAATATCTGGGTAAACGACTAACAAAAGACCAGTGTAATTAGAGTTTCCCGTTGACGTTAAGGCGCAAATCAAATGGGAAAAACCTTTATGAATAGTGTCTTGGCAAAAATAATCTCGTGTCTCGACTAGTCGTTAGAGTTCAACATGCTGTCCAAAGCTTAACATGCAAGGCTTTGGGCCTTGATATAATAAGTTGACATTTTATTCTGCCCTTAGTTATAATTCTGCTCAGGTTGGAACTATAGTTGGTGAGTTCTTAAACTGCTGTTGTGCTTACTGTCAGTGTGTGAACTGTCTGCATACACCCTATAGACATGTGGGTTTGCTTACAAATGCTTGTTCGCAAACAATTGAACTGACATGAGTTTCCTTTTTCATACAGCAGCTTCTTTGACTTGCGGCTGATGCTTCACACATTCTTTGATTTTCTTGAAACTCAATTGTTTTTGGCCGATCTTGATTTCATTTGTTGGGCAATATATTGTGGTTTTTTTCCCTTTATTTTTTAAAGATATTTTCCAGCACAACCAACATTGTAAATAGTTCAGCCCCTTCATGGCATAGTTTTTTAGGCAGAAGGGTGGTAGGTTTTGCTCGATGTTGGCGATCTTACCAATAAAGGAATGAGGTGTACAAATTTCGTTTTCTGTTGTTATACTAGGAAATTAGTGGTGGTTTGAGATTGAGAATAGCTTTTTTTGCCAAGTAATTTTGTGGACATGTAGAACATTTGTGACATGTTTAATGAGATGGATAGTACAATATTGAAGATATAAAAGAAAAAATCAGCCTTGTGACACGCCTAAACAATCTTTCTTAACACTATACCACTATTTACTATGCTACAAGTGAACACAGCTGGTTCTACAACAGCACTTTAATGTCAAATTTCCTATATTTATATTCTGGTAGATGGGGGAAAATTGTACAAAACGAAAACTAATTATGGCTTCTAAGAAAAGCTACTCTAGCTAGGTCTCATTATTCATTATGTTTTTTTTGTAAATTGCTGAATAACCAAAATGATTTTAATCAATATTCGCTCTTGAGCTAGTAGTTTTTCACTCGCACAAGCAAATATTTTCCTTGTTTTCAAGGAAAATATGGTCACGTGATTAAAAGTAGAAAAAAAAATTTCATGAAAAAAAATATCAGCCAAATAGTACGAAAGTAGGAATTTAATTGAAAAATTACATTTTTGTACGGAAAATAGAGACACTTAAATGCGCTAACTTTTCTCAAAAATGAATTTTTGTTTAAAATTGGGCGACTTCCCGTGTTATTTAGGAGGTTGGGCTTCCAATTGGATGCACTCAGATCTTTATAGTGAGATGGGTTATGAGAAGCCAATGTTTGGCCCATGTGGGGTTGAGAATTAATGCTAGTGTTTCAAGATTTGTTCAACTTTTATATTTAAAATTATTTTAAAAAAATATCGAGACTTCCTTTCACTGAGCAAGCTCCATCGCTCCTAATGCTAGGACAAGGCTCGCTACCATGGCTTTAGTAGTCAAGAATTCCTCTTTCTTTTTGTTGATGGTGCGTTGGAAGAGACGAAAGGAGCTAGTGAGCAATGACATCTGTGGGGAATAGGCTTGCTTCTTCCTAGCGATCGAGTGGTCCCACTGATGCGGAAAATATATGAGAGACACCCCCATCATGTTTAAAATTACCGATCCTTTATTTTGGGTGTTTTAAATAAAAAGACTAAATGAGAGACACCCCAATCATGTTTAAAAAATTACCCTAAGCTCCCTTATTTCTAATTTTGAATATCTACACATCCTTGATAACTTTTTGAGCCAAATGAGATTAATATACTTTAAATTCCCTTGTAAAGGAAAAGATGAAATCTGTTACAATCAGTTATATTTAAAATTGCTCAAAGTAAATTATAGAGCATGTTTGACATCGTTATTTATAAGTAATATTTTATATAGTACTTAATTTAAAGGAAAAAAATACGTATCGATTAGTATAATTAACTATCAAATGATCAAAAGGGATATTGCGATGATATTATACTGCCAAATCATAATGATTAATTTAACATTTTATTATATATCATTTAACAACAAATTGCGAAGGTGCATATCATTTCAATGAATTAACTCTTACTATTTTTCCGCTTACTTGAATAATAAAAAATTACATGTTTATATTTAACTTCTTGTTTTATTTATTACCGAATTCTTCATTAGGTTTAAATTTTCACTAGCATGCAATCTAGAATTCTGGTGTATTAATTTAAAGGGAACAAACATATTGCAAAAATTCTAGAAATTTCATTTTTTAGGTATATCAACATCATTTTAGATGATATACGACTCAAAAAATCATGTGATGCACAAAACTAGAACAAAGAAGATAATATGATTTTTTAAATGTGGGCGGCGTCTGGATAATATTACCATAAAACTCGGGAGATATGAGATATCTCTAAGATTCTCTCTTAAATAAAAGGGATGGATGTGGGAGAATAATAAGTAATGTCCACGTGGGTTGAGGTAGTGATAATGAGCGGAGGTGGTTGGAATGGGAGGAATATAGAGGCAAAGAGCAAGATAAACCAATGTAATAAAAGAGGTGGGTCTCACATTTCTCTCTTCGTTTCTATATTGTTTGGGTGCATAAATTAAGAATATTGGTTTGTTCTCACGTTTTTTAATAGTAAAAAAGTAGAATGATCTCCACGTCTTTCAATTTTGAACGAATCTAACTGAATCGATAGTACATTAGATATTAATCATTAGGCAATAAAATTCGTGAAACATTCAAAAAAAAAAAAAAAAAGACTCATCACTAGACAATAAGGAGATTTCATAAGAAGAAATCCAAATTGAAGATGAAGAAGAAACATAGACAAACAAAGAAGCGATAGCTTGATTTGAAAGATGGATTGTAGTATTAAAGAGGAACGCCACATGATTTGACTCTTGTCTGAGCCATCGCTGAACTTGAACGTGTACTATGAACTATCACCGAGGGCTGTTTACTGGAAACATCAAACGAGAACTGTCAGAGCTGTGTTGTCCAGAGAATTCCCCAGTGCTTGTGTAAGGCCCCATTTGAATCGAATACAAGTCATTTGAGGGGATTGGAGAAGTATAAAGATCTGATGCTTCACTTCGATTATTTATTAACCCAACGTTTTCTTCGTGCACAGACTGATTAGCCCATGGATGTTTAGTGAAGTTCCTTAAACCTTCAAGTTCCATTGCCACTTCTTTCATTGTAGGTCTATCTTCACCATCCAAGGACAAACATCTCTTGACAAGTTCAGCAATGGATTGGAGTTGCTCTAAAGTTCCTTCCCTCAAAACCCGAGGCTCAAGAATAGGAAACAAACGATTTTCTTTCATGGACATGATGAAATATGTCGCAAGATTTTTTTCTTCTTGGCGTCTCTGCATATCGAGGGGTTTTTTCCCTGTCAAAAGTTCTGCAAGAACCACCCCAAAGCTGTAAACATCGCTTTTTTCTGTCAGTTGACTCGTGTGGAAGTACTCGGGATCAAGATATCCGAGGGTCCCTTGGATTAACGTTGTCACTTCAGTTTGATCCAAGGTGATTAATCTCGACGCTCCAAAATCTGAAATTTTTGCAGTGTAATGCTCGTCTAATAATATGTTGGCAGACTTGACATCTCTGTGAATTACAGGCAGAGAGGCTGCTGAATGAAGATACGCAAGTGCACCAGCAGCTTCTGAGGCTACTCTCAGACGATTTTCCAATGATAACCAAGTCATTGCACAATTACTACTGTGCTGGAAAAGAGTTCCATTCGAAACGTACTCATAAACTAACAATGGAACTTCTGATTCCAAACAACATCCCAATAACTTCACCACATTCCGATGGTTAACTTGTGTAAGAATAACCATTTCATTAACGAATTGCTCAATCTGGCTCTGATCCGTTACTCGGGACTTTTTAATGGCCACTACACGTTTATCAGGTAGAATTCCTTTGTAGACAATACCATAACCACCTCCTCCTAGAATTTGATCATCTGCGTAGTTGTTCGTAGCTTTTTCAAGCTCCTCTGCTGTAAATATTTTCGTCCTTGACGCCATGTTGCCTTCAATTGAAGAGATCTGTTGTTCAAACAACAAACCACCATTTTGCTGAAAGAATTTCTCCCTCAGTTTTATGAGTTTCCTTTTGCTGATGATAATATATAGCCAAATTATTGCAATAACTAATGTCAAGAACCCAAATACGATACCTGAACATTGAATTTGTAAGAAAAGATTGGTATTATAAATTAAATAAAAGAATATTTGAATCTGTATTTTTGTTTTGGTGTGCTAAACAATTTCAAGAAATCATAAGAAGTACCTAAGGAATACTTGATTACAGGAAATTTGGAGTTATGAGCAATGCAACCACGTCCATCTTTTTTGCCATCCCCATAGTAGCCGTGTGGACAAGAACAGTTAAAACCTCCAGGTGTATTAATGCATATCTTTTCACATGTGTTGCTGTTTTCTGCGCACTCATCAATGTCTACCAAATAATGGGAAAAGTGAAAACAAAAGAAATGTCAATCACAAGATAAAAGTCACTTACTTAACAGTTGATATACATTTTTTGTTCAAGAGAACTTAACTTTTTGTACAGTAATTCAATATGCGTCTATGGTAATTAAAAACAAACCTTTGCAGCCGGGACTGAGATAAGGATTTCCTCGGAAGCCTTCATTACACTTGCAACGATAACCTCCAAGACCGTTATTTGTATCAACACAGAGACTATTCTCTTTACAAGCATAGTCCAAGGAAACTTGAGCTTCGTTACAAGTTATATTATCGAGTGCCCATTCTAGAACAATGGGGACAGTCTCCTGGATCCTTTCCGTGAAATTGGTGTCCAAAAAATCTTCCACACCACGGAAGGTGAATCTCTCCTGCTCACCCAGAAATGCATAGCCGCAGGGATTGAATGATGCGATGCCTGTGTGATTATTAAAACTACTCACTCTGCTATTGTAGTACTTCAAACTCTTTGGCACCGGTGTCTGGCAGCAACCAATGCCGGAACAATATCCGTCCACTACAGTTTCGGCGCTGTAACACTGAGAACGACATCCAGTAGTGAAATTCTCGCTGCCGCGGCCTCCCGTCATGTAAGCGTAGTCATCGCACCCAATCATGGTGAATTTGTTGGATTCCGAGAAACTGAACGGTGTCACTGTAATATCTGTCCATGCAGTGTATCCGTCCACGATGTCACCGGATTCATCATAGCACTTTTTCGCCACTACATTTGCAACACGCATTTGATTATCAGAAATATTGTAAATTTGGATATTACCCCGTGCAATGAACGCCTGGGGAGGATCGTAGGCGGTGCTGCAGTTGACTTCAAACCACCTGCCGATGGCACAGCCGCTTCCGATGCCGATGCCGAATGGATATGGAACTGTCAGATTTCCGCATTGGCGTGGGCAGTTTGGCTGGGTGATGTTGTCTCCTTCGGTAATGGTGGTGTTTGAGGCGGATGAAGAATTTGTGTCGACTGTAGCTGATATAATCCAAAAGAAACAAATATAGGTAGTCCACAACAGAAATTTCTTCTGCATGTTTACGAGTTGCTCCATTAATGGAAGCAAATAAAGGATAAATAAATATATATACTGAATCTGTTATGGTCTTCTCAAGTCTACTGAGAAGTTTGCGTAATATTTACTCATTGACTCCTGGAGTGAAGACCACTCGAGCTTGCAAAAGATATTTATCCTCAATTAAGATTGGTGTACAGATTTTATTTTATTTTATTTTATTTTTATTTATTATTATTATTATTACTTTTTACAGAATGTGTATAAACTCTCTTAAAGATATGAATCTCACACGAATAAATAACAATAAAGCTATTTATACATTCGGGGTTGACATTCTGGATGATATTCCCCTCACAAGAGAGGGGGTCCACACGTAATAAAATAATTGTGGACTCCCCTCTTGTGAGCGAAGTGTCATCGAGAGTGTCAACACCGGATGTACAAATAGCAAAGTCCAATAAATAATGTTAAAAAAATTAACCCACTCCCCTCCCCTCCAACCCCATGTGAGGTATTGGTAAAAGTTCTATGAACCCTTAATCTGTACACATATCATCACCCATTTATCCTCTATTTCACTAATTTTTGAGATTATAAACGGGTAGGTTCGTGAAGGTACGTGTAATTAAAAATGAATAAATTGATCGACTTTATTTTTGTTCACAGCTTTGTTAAACATATTCTAATATTGTAGTATGTAAGCCTTGGTAGGCAATACAATTTATAAATTTAGTCAAAATCAAACATTTATTTTAATCACACATTCTTAATCACTATTTATTAAATTTCAAATATTTTCGTGTGACTAACTACTATTAATCTTATGATTCATGGTTATAAATTATTTGTAAATTTGTTTTGGAATGTAAGTGACGGTTGAGATCAATCAAGACTGGTCCAATAAAGGAAAAATGAAATTTTAATTCATTGAATAAGTCTAAGTACCAATATTATTAAAATAAAAGTCTAAGTACACGCTATTGACAAGTTGACGCCATAAAAGAATGAAACAATATTCGTAGGGATTTGGTTGAGTACACCGCGTGGCTATGAAATTGGCCAAATCCTCCCAAAAATAATGGTTGACTTCTTGTCGTGTATTGACGATGCTGAGCGACTTTTCTTCTCTTTACTTTTTCCTTCTAGAATTTATAGACGAAGACTTCATTCCCGTTTAGAAGTACTTAATTTTTTGACGTTTCTATTAGCAAATAATATGAATTTATACAAAGATACACTCCATTTTATGTATACACGTTAAAAAAAAAAAAAAAAAAAATTTTGTAGTAACATTGTGAATTCTCGTGTGTTGGAATTTCTATTTAATAAAATTTGTGATTATAACAAATTAATATGGTGTTCGAAAATAAGCAATGATATATCGATTACATGGTTTTCAAGCACTATATTTATGCTATGACAGTTTCATTTTGATGGTATGTCGATATGAATTATGTTTGGATATTTGACCTACGCTCAAATGAATAGCTACACTTAATGATATTGGTTCACATAATTTGAGCAATAAATGTGAAATTACTATATAATGATGATAATATTGATATTAACATAAACTTATTGAATACTTGTTGATGATTGATAAATATTAAATGGTAATGTTAAGAATTAAACTCTGCAAAATCAGTAGGATAAAATTTATTAGAAACATGAAATATAGATCGACTACCAACCATTTAAATAAAATCTCATAAATAGGTTTGGAGGCCTATCATATATGAATTAAAAGCCAAATAAACGATAATCACTTCGCCAAAGTTTCTTGATTACTTTTTTGCAAAGAAGCTATCAATAGTTTTAGTCAGTTGAAAAGAGTACAGAAATCCCAACGTAGAAATATACATATAGATATATCATAAATGTGCACTTACATATTGTGTATAAAGGAAATAGAGTATAGCTACTTTAGCGATACTAAAATGAAATTAATAAATCTAATTAATCATTTGGATGGATTTTTCTACAACTTCTGAATATGTTAGAATACTCATAATAATTTCGAAAATGCTTAGAATACATAAAAAATACTTTTAAAAAAACAATGGGTTAATATAATTCGGTAACCTAATTTGCTATTTTCATATTATGTCTACTTTTATCAACAAAAGCATCATGTAAGACGAAAAACAGGGGAATTTGCAAACCTTTCAAAATAGTACTGTAGATAGCATCCAAACCTCCCAAACCTTTTAAAACTATTTAGTAGAAGAACATTTGGACATATTTCTTCAAAAAAATCCATTATTTGACCGAAACTCAGTACTAAACAGATAATGTAAAGTTTTTAACGTTTTTATTAGCAAATAATATAAAGTTATACAAAGATACCACCCCATTTGATGTATACTAGTTAAAAACACATGATTTTATAGTGGCATTGTGAATTTTTGTGAGTTGGAATTTCCATATAATAATAATAGTTCAAAGAAAAGTTGCGAGTATAATAAAATATTATGTCGTTCGAAAATAAGCAATGGTATATCATTTTATGTTGTATTACATGGTTTTTAGGCACTACATTTATGCTGCGAGGTTTTCAATTTGATGTATTGTTGTTATGAAATATGTTTAATACTTGATCTATACTCAAATGAAGAGCTACAGTTAATGATATTGGTTCACTTAGTTTGAGCAATAAACATGAAATTACTATATGATGATGGTAATGTTAAGAATCAAACTCCACAAAGTCGTTAGTGAAAGTTCATAGTTCGACCCTAAAGTCGCCTAGAAGGGGAGGGGAGGGGAGTGAATCGGTGAATAACGCGGAATTAAAATTACCAATCAAAAGCAACAAGTCACTTTTTAACCCCATGACTTGACTCTAAAAAAGCTCGATTGGCCCAGCTCGATGTTCGGTTCCCCATTTTGGGACAACGGGCTGAGCCCAAGCCAATTCGTAGCTCAATAAATAAATAAATAAGAGGGAGTAGACCTACCTTTAAAAAAAAGGTAAAAAACCTAAAAATAAATAAATCAAGCCGGCTTGGTAAGGGTCGAGCCTCGAATTTTGGTCGAGCTTTTACTCAGCTAGGCTCGGGCCAAAAAAAACCTGTCTTAATTTTTCTCGAGCGGATCACGAGCCTCGAGTTTTGACTCTCGACCTGGCTCGACTCAACTCATTGACATCTCCAAATTATCTAATGGTTTGAATGCTATAACCAATAATATGAAAGCAATAAACAACACAAAATAAGTTGACGGAGAAAACCCAATTAGGTGAAAACTCCGGGATTAAGCCAGTAACATCCACTATAGACAATGTAAACTTACAGTATAATCCAACCTAGAAAATCTATTAGACTCGCTGATTTAATTCCTGCAATTTTCAAGACTCGGTGGAACGTGCTTCACTCACACCTATTCCCGATCTTCTAAAATTGTCTCTCTCCTGTGGATCGACAAGAACACTTTGTTCTTGTACTCTTCATGTCCTTCTAGTCTAATATCCATCAATTTTCAGCAACCTCTGAAAGTTCTTGAGAAAGTACCTTCCTGTATGTGGGGTTGGCAACGATTCGGTTTGGCCAAAACCATCACCGAACCACCATTTTTTTGGTCATACCATAACCACGTAAGTTGATTCGGTTCGACTCGGTTCGGGCGGTTAATAATTACGAAAAAAATTATTTTTTTATAGTTCTAGTTATCAAATTGAAAAAAAAAAATAACTTATGAAAAAAAAATCAATGAAAACAAAAACACAATACTAATCACATTTAGCAAACAATATACTAAAAAAAATGCAAACAATATCTCAATTCCCAAATGCGAAATTCGAATTTAACAAACAATTTCCATATATGTTTAATATTTGTGTAGTAAGGTATAGGGTTACTGAGTTAGGTTAACTGGACTTAGCGGGTCGGTAATGAGTCAAAATTTTGGGTTAAAGAGAATCATAGAAAGAGTAATGAAAAGCCCAATTACCCAATTATTTTTTAACGAGTAATCAATTTGAGGCGGACGACGAGTATAAATATCATACCCGTCTGGCCCCGAACCAGGGCATTAAAATCAAATACCATATTCATCACATTGAGCCATCGATTCGATTTTTTCGCCCCATTTGGTTCAGTTAAGCAAGGTTTTCGATTTTGACAGTTCGAATTGTCATCCCTATCTGCATACGTATAGAAAGTAAGTTTTTTGGATTATGTGAATTTGATATTTTTTCCCCAAATTTGTGATTGAATGAACTCAAGAATCAAAGGATTAATCTAAAGTTTAAATGTGTTCTTGAATCTTGGAATGATGTTATGGAGAAGTAATATAATGAACAACCATACCAAAAACGCTTGGGTATATATAGTAGAAGGCATTTAGGTATCATGGGTCGAATATAAACTCTTAAAAAACTCGAACTAGGGTTTCACACGTAACATCATTGCTCTAGCGATAGGTGTGTCGCTCAAGCGAGAACTGAGTGACAAACGGCCGATAGTGTTTTCATTTTTTTTGCTCGAGCATCAAATGGGCGATAGACTAGCGTAAATCCAGCGACTCTTTCCTTCTTATTCCAAACTCGAACCCTAAGATACCTAGTTCATCTATACAATATTCAATTGACTTTTTGACTTTTACAACTCTTTATTAGTCATTTTGTCTAAATAATTCCCAATACAATAAAAACCTAACAAACTCTCCATTTGACATTCCGTGACAAAACTATATAATAAAAGTCAAAGAAGTAAAACAAAAGTTGATCTGCCCAAGCTTAAACTGAGTGGTTGTATCTTACATTCTTTATTAAACTCGTTCTCTAAAATCAACAACTCAAATACAAAATGTAAAAGTGTTTACTAAAATTATCTTTTGATTTTAACACCATAAGCGTATAGTTCGTCGCAAGTAATGTAGTGAAATTTAGAGTTTCGAATATCGTTCCACAAAGGAGTTAGTCTCATTATACTATATTGCTTTACCAAAACTAAGTTGTCAAGCTTGATAGTTGCAAGTTATTATACCTACACTAGGCTATGTATGCAATTGTAAATGAATTTAATGAAATTAAATGCAAAATGATATTTGAATGCAAGTTTTATGAAATTAATGAATGAGAGAAGCACTAGGGCCACGAATCCCCATGCAACTATCTCTTTTAATCCTAGTTCGAAAAATTGACCACACGTTTGAGGTTTGAAGAATCAATGTTCATATTTTATCCAACAATCTCTCTTGAGTAATGTTAAACCTACTCTCATATACGACACGACTATATCTTTATAACGGATGTGAATATACAAGAATGCACGAACTTTTGTGAACACTTAGAGATTCACGTAGGGCATAGCGGTATATTGAACCCGATGATGATTTTTACCTTGTCGAGTCTATTTTCCTTTTCTCGGATGCATGAAATACGTCACCGAATTCACACAACCACGTGCACATAATTATGGGGAAAAATAATTGCGAATAAACCATTCAAATTCAAATAACATGTTTTATTGTCAATAATGTAAAACTAGAAATCAAAAGATTACATTACATGGTTCATCGTTCTCCCAGTACAAAATTATCTAACCTAACATGGGAAAAGTAATAAAACACAAAGAAATTTGTAGAAACGATATCATTGATTTAATGTTCTTCTTGTAATCCCGTCGATTTTCGTGTTTCTCCTCGTATTTGTGGCTCAAAATATCCTTCAGAGTGTGTTCAAAAGTCTCTCAATGTGTTTCTCTTTGATTTGATGGCTCTAGGTTTTTATAACAGGTCCCACAACTTGTTTCCATAAGAATTTCAGCCGAAGAAGGAAACTAAAATTCTCGCGTCAAGTTTGTACCATGCAACCACAGGGTTGTAAACTATGCGACAGCATGGTTCGTTCTTACTTAGCCTCTGAATTTTCTGCCTATGACCATGCGACCGCATGGTGGTGCTCTTTCTTTCAAAAGTGATGTTTTGTTTCCCAAGTTCCAATTTCTTGCATCTTGACCTCTTTTCTCATTTTTTTATTTTCCCAACACTTCAAGCATTCAACAAATTGTCCTTGATCCTTTAACATCTCCATTTATGCTTTTGGTTCATCTTTTGGCTATTTACACTTTGGTCCTTGAACTTTGGTTGTCCTCCATTTTGGTTATTTTTCGTTTATTTTCTCTTGAATTCCGCCATGTTCAAACACTTTTTGTCAACAATTCGTATTTTGTGGGAATAATAATTATGTAAAAATGCACTTATCAAACCCCTAAACTTGAACTATTGTTTGTCCTCAAATAAAATTGTGACTTAACTCCACACAAAACATCACATGACAACATGCCGTGTCTCAGGATTAGAATTCAGTAATCAACACAAGAAGTAGTTTCAACAGTGCAGAAATAAAATCAACCTTCACCTGTAAATGCTTAACTCGACGTATGTGTATGAACTCATGTCAACCTCATGATTGGTTTACTCCCGACCAATAGTGGTCAAATATATCATTTCTTCGCTCGAGAGATACACACCCCCGATACTTATTCTTTTCACCCAATTATCCCGAAATGTATTCTAAAGTTAAGAGTTTAGTGAACTTTAATCTTTATCCTCTCTTAGTTTGGATGGATTTCACTATTACAAGTTCACATTTCAACAAGTAGAGGCTCTCTTATTTTGATCACTTCAACTTTTAAGACTAAATTAGACTACTTACCTCCTGTCAAAGGTGTAATTCTATCAACCGAATGTCTAAGGACTTACTTAATGTCATTGTGTCTTTGCTTACTTATTTTCAAGTTTTTTTTATTGTCATCTTTTCATTTGTTTTCTATATAACCATTGTAATGAGCTTTAGGTCGATGGCTCCCAAATCAATTGGTTTTAGGGCATCAGGTTTCAAAATACCCTTCCAAGCTTATTCACTTGAGTTATAAAAGCTCGATAAGATGACTTTTTTATTAATTTATCTCTTTCTTGCTTTCTATATGATCACTGTGGCGAGCTTTAGGTCGATGACTCCCAAGCCAGTTGACTTTAGAGCACTAGGTTTGAAAATACCCTTACACAGAGGCTTTGGGAGATGTATTATTCTTACACATATTAATATTATGCTCTTTTTCTAGACATTCAGTCTTCAAAACCAACCCTCAACTTAAGACTTTCACCTAACCTTCATCCCATTGGCTTTAGGCAATCCACACAGTATAATTTCATGCACGGAATCCCTACTTATCTCAATGTTCTCCTGTAATTTCATAGCTATCTCCAAACTACTCTAAAAATGGATTATGGGTTAATACAATAAATGTTTTTTTGGTTTATCCTACTCTTTTCAAGAATCCAATCACTAACTTAAAGTGTAAAACATGAGTGTTGTGCACAAAGAATATCAAGTTCTACATCAACAAGTACGAGCTAATCAAATCATGCACCATATCCACTGTTCCTATTACATACCTATTTCAATATCCACGTCGTTACTACACCAAAAATGGTTTTTTGCAACACATAAAAGGCAACGGTAGTTAAGTGTTGCTAAATAAGTAACTCAAACATAAATTTGACTTACTTTATAGCACAGCCAAACATGCTCGAAAGCACTATAAAATCTTTCAATGGTAAAATCAGGTTATATGTAATTGTTTTTAAAATTTTGAAAGAAGGCTCCACACTTGGTTACAATTTCACTTTAAGCATGCAGGAGTGGCTGCAATAACAAGTGACCTACAACGTCGAAGGATAAAACCTCAGGTACAGGAGTCACATAGGAGTCTTGAATTTATTTATTTGTAACTATGATAACAAGGTCAGTAGATTTTAGAATAGAAATGCAATAATGCATGCAAAGAACTTAAAAAGCGATTCATTAGACCGGCATCATCTGAGTACTAATCTAAATATTTGGGTAACTGAGTAACAAAAGATTAGCATAATTAGAGTTCCCTGTTGATGTTAAGGAGCAAATCAAGTGGGAAAAACATGTATGAATGGTGTCTAGGCAAAAATAATGGCGTGTCTCGACTAGTCATTAGAGTTCAACATGCTATCACGGCTTAACATGCAAAGCTTTAGGCCTTGATATGGTGAGTTGACATTTTATTCAGCCCTAATTTATAATTCTGCTTAGGTTGGAATTGTAGTTGGTGAGTTCTTGAAATGTTGTTGCACTTGCCATTGGTATGTATAAACTCGATAGACATGTGGGTTTGCTTACAAATGTTTGTTCGCAAACAATTGAACCGACTTGAGTTTCCTTTTTCATACTGTAGCTTCTTTGACTTGCGGTTGGTGCTTCACACATTTTTTGATTTTCTTGAAACTCCATTGTTTTTGGCCGGTCTTGATTTCATTTGTTGGGCAATATATTTTGCGTTTTTTTCCTTTACTCTTTAAAGATATATTCCAGCACAACCAACATTGTAAATAGTTCACCCCCTTCATGGCATAGTTTTTTAGGCAGAAGGGTAGTAGTTTGTGCAGGGACGGATCCAGACACTTTGGGTTAAGGGGTCACAATTAAATTTTTATACGGTGGGTAAACTGTAAATGGTACTGACAGTCCGCGATCGAGAAATTGGGAGAGAGAAACAAAGGCACAAAGCTAAGTTTGAAATTATCGATTGCATTATATATTTATAGTGGAGGTTTTTTAAACTTTGACATTCTAAAATTTAAAAAAAAAAAAAAAAAAAAAAGAAGGAAGAATTTTAGAATTTTTATTTTTATTTTTTTCAAAAACTGGGGGGTCAATTGACCCTTTAGGATCCCCCAGATCCGCCCTTGGTTTTGTGCATTTCAGGTTCTACTTGATGCTGGCTATCTTGCCAATTAAGGAATGAGAGGTGTGTACAATTTTCGTTTTCTGTTGATATACCGGGAAATTAGTGGTGGTTTGAGATTGAGAATAGCTATTTCTGCCTAGTAATTTTTGTGGCCATGTAGAACATATGTGACGTGTTCAATGAGATGGATTGTACAATATTGAAGATATAAAAGAAAAAAACCAGCCTCATGACAGGCCTAAACAATCTTTCTTAACATTATACGACTAATTACTATGCTACAAGTGAACACAACTGGTTCTATAATAGTACGTTAATGTCATATTTTCTATATTTCTTTTCTGGTAGATGGGAAAGAATTGTACGAAATGAAAATGAATGATGGCTTCTAAGAAAAGCTACTCCGGCTAGGTCTCATAATTCATTATGTTTTTTGTCAATCGCTCAATAACCAATATGATTTTAATCAATATTCACCCATGAGCTAGTAGTTTCTCACCCATGCAAGCAAATATTTTCCTTGTTTTCAAAGAAAAAAAGGATCACGTGATCAAAACTAGAAAAATATTTTTTATGAAAAAAATATTAATCAAACAGCACAAAATTAGGGATTTAGGTGAAAAATGACATTTTTGTATGGAAAATATAGACAATCAAACGAACCAATTTTTCTCAAAAATGAATAAGGGGATGTAATCAATTGAGAATTTTAATGATTTTTTGGGATTTAAAAAATTTAAGGGTATTCAATTGAGACTTTTTGAAACTCTCTAAAAGTCAAGGTGTATTTTAGTGACTTTTAGGAAATCTCTAAAAGTCACGATATATTTAATTGAAACTTTTATATACTTCTAAAAAGTCTCTAAAAGTTATGACGTATTCAATTAAAATTTTTTAGAAGTCTTTATAAGTTTCAGGGCATTCAAATTTTAATGACTGGAGTACTAACTTTTAAGTAGAAAGTACTCATATAAAATCTTAAAATTTATCTCTCATTAATCACAAGATTTTGGAAAACTTTCACAGGAAAATAATAATAATAATAATTTTTTTCAATCTTTCTTTCCTTTTTCCTTCTACGAACAAGTATGATTAAAATTTATTTTTTATATTGATTATATTTATTTTCATCTTTTTCTCTCTTATTGTTTATCTCTATTTTCTATGAAAAATTATTGGATTCTTGTAACACTTTTTTCGTTTTTCATTCTTTTTTTTTTGTGAAAAATATCTATTTTTTATTGAAATATAAAATTCTATATGAAGAATTTATAGTTAAATTTAAATATATTTATTTTTATTTATTTTTAAAAGTATATTATATTAATAATATTGAATATTAAATTTATTGTTTATCATATATATTTATAATTTTGATCATTATTTATTTAGCACCCATTTGGCCCCCGTTCCTGCCAAATTCTAATGATTGGAATAGTATTTTTTTGAATAATGTGTGGTTGAAAAAGAATGAAATTTTTTTTATTAGCGTCTAATATTATTTTATAGAAGATTGTGTGGTTGAAAATAAGAGAGAGAATAAGAATGGGGATTGAACGGGGGGCTTAATCAATGTTTTAAATTTTTATTCTTTTAATTTTTTTTATTATTTGGGAAGAAGAATGGGAAGGAAAAGAGAATTGTGGGAACCAACACACCTCGTAATGTATGTGAGAATTTCATATCATTTTATTAGATCCACATAAATTCTATTTCAAATGAAAGTTTTCAAAAGTCTTTAAAATTCTACAAAAATCTATAAAACTTTTATAATGAAAGTCAATTGAAATCTATCAAAGACTTCCACCAATTTCATACAAATCTATAAAAGATTCATGAAATCCACAGAAATTGTCACTTTAAAAAAGTCCATCAAAATCTTAAAGTCTCAATTGAATACATTCCCCTAAAATTGGGCGACTTCCATTTTATTTAGGATGTAGGGCTTCCAATCTGACGCTCTCGGATCTTTAGAGTGAGATGGGTTATAAGAAGCCACTGTTAGGCCCATCTGTTACAATCAGTTGTAGTTAAAATTGCTCAAAGTAAATTATAGAGCATGTTTGACATAGTTATTCATAAGTAATATTATATATAGTACTTAATTTAAAAATAATAATAAATATCGATTAATATAATTAAATATCAAATGATCAAAAAGGGATAAAACGATATTACACTGCCAAATCATAATGATTAATATAACAGTTTATTATATATCATTTAACAACAAATTGTGAAGGTGTATATCATTTCAATGAATTAACTCTTACTATTTTTCCGCTTACTTGAATAATAAAAAAATACATGTTTATATTTAACTTCTTGTTTTATTTATCACCAAATTCTTCATTAGGTTTAAATTTTCACTAGCATGCAATCTAGAATTCTGGCGTATTAATTTAAAGGGAACAAATATATTGCAAAAAATTCTAGAAATTTAATTTTTTAGGTATATCAACATCATTTTAAATGATATACAGCTCAAAAAATTATGTGATGCACAAAACTAAAACAAAGAAGATAATATGATTTTTTAAATGTGAGAGGCGTCTGGATAATATTACCATAAAATTCAGGAGATATCTCTAAGATTCTCTCTTAAATAAAAGGGATGGAGGTGGGAGAATAATAGGTAATGTCTTCGTGGGTTGAGGTAGTGGTAGTGAGTGGAGGTGGGTGGGATGTGAGGAATATATAGGTAGAGAGGAAGATAGACCGATGTAGTAAAGAAGGTGAGTCTCACATTTCTCTCTTCGTTTCTATAATGTTTGGGTGCATGAATTACGAATATTGGTTTGTTCTCACGTTTTTGAATGGTATAATGATCTCCACCTCTTTCAATTTTGAACGGATCTAATTGAATCAATAGTACATTAGATATTATTCATTAGGCAAAAAAATTCGTAAAACGTCAAAAAAAAAAAAAAAAAGAAGAAGAAGAAGACTAATCACTGGACAATAAGGAGATTTCATAAGAAGAAATCCAAATTGTAGATGAAGAAGAAACATATACAAATAAAGAAGCGATAGCTTGACTTGAAAGATGGATTGTATAGTATTAAAGAGGAACGCCACATGATTTGACTTTGGTCTATGCCATCGCTGAACTTGAACGTCTACTATGAACTATCACCGAGGGCTGTTTACAGGAAACATCAAACGAGAACTGTCGGAGATGTGTTGTCCAGAGAATTCCCCAGTGCTTTTGTAAGGCCCCATTTGAATCGAATACAAGTCATTTGAGGGGATTGGAGAAGTATAAAGATCTGATGCTTCACTTTGATTATTTATTAACCCAACATTTTCTTCGTGCACAGACTGATTAGCCCATGGATGTTTATTGAATTTCCTTAAACCTTCAAGTTCCATTGCCACTTCTTTCATTGTAGGTCTATCTTCACCATCCAAGGACAAACATCTCTTGACAAGTTCAGCAATGGATTGGAGTTGCTCTAAAGTTCCTTCCCTCAAAACTCGAGGCTCAAGAATAGAAAACAAACGATTTTCTTTCATGGACTTGATGAAATATGTTGCAAGATTTTTTTCTTCTTGGCGTCTCTGCATATCAAGGGGTTTTTTCCCTGTCAAAAGTTCTGCAAGAACCACCCCAAAGCTGTAAACATCGCTTTTTTCTGTCAGTTGACTCGTGTGGAAGTACTCCGGATCAAGATATCCAAGGGTCCCTTGGATTAACGTTGTCACTTCAGTTTGATCCAAGGTGATTAATCTCGACGCTCCAAAATCTGAAATTTTTGCAGTGTAATGTTCGTCTAATAATATGTTGGCAGACTTGACATCTCTGTGAATTACAGGCATAGAGGCTGCTGAATGAAGATACGCAAGTGCACCAGCAGCTTCTGAGGCTATTCTCAGACGATTCTCCAATGATAACCAAGTCATTGCACAATTACTAATGTGCTGGAAAAGAGTTCCATTCGAAATGTACTCATAAACTAACAAAGGAACTTCTGATTCCAAACAACATCCCAATAACTTTACCACATTCCGATGGTTAACTTGTGTAAGAATAACCAATTCATTTACAAATTGCTCAATCTGGCTCTGATCTGTTACTCGGGACTTTTTAATGGCCACTATGCGTTTATCAGGTAGAATTCCTTTGTAGACAATACCATAACCACCTCCTCCTAGAATTTGATCATCTGCGTAGTTGTTCGTAGCTTTTTCAAGCTCCTCTGCTGTAAATATTTTCCTCCTTGACGCCATGTTGCCTTCAATTGAAGAGATCTGTTGTTCAAACAACAAACCACCATTTTGCTGAAAGAATTTCTCCCTCAGTTTTATGAGTTTCCTTTTGTTGATGATAATATATAGCCAAGTTATTGCAATAACTAATGTCAAGAACCCAAATACGATACCTGAACATTGAATTTGTAAGAAAGTTAAGATTGGAATTATAAATTAAATAAGAGAATATTTGAATCTGTATTTCTGTTTAGGCGTGCTGAACAATTTCGCGAAATCATAAGAATTACCTAAGGAATACTTGATTACAGGAAATTTGGAGTTCTGAGCGATGCAACCACGTCCATCTTTTTTGCCATCCCCATAGTAGCCGTTTGGACAAGAACAGTTAAAACCTCCAGGTGTATTAATGCATATCTTTTCACAGTTGCTGTTTTCTGCGCACTCATCAATGTCTACCAAATAATGGGAAAAGTAACAAAAGAAATGTCAATCACAAGATAAAAGTCATTTCCTCTACAGTTGATATAAATTTTTTGTTCCAGAAACTTTAACTTTAGTGACGTAATTTAACATGAGTCTATGGTAATTGAAAACAAACCTTTGCAGCCGGGACTGAGATAAGGATTTCCTCGGAAGCCTTTGTTACAGCTGCAACGATAACCTCCAAGACCATTGTTTGTATCAACACAGGAACTATTCTCTTTACAAGCATAGTCCAAGGAAAATCGAGCTTTGTCACAAGTTATATTACCGAGTGCCCAATCTAGAACAATGGGGACAGTTTCCCGGATCCTCTCCTTGAAATTAGTGTCCAAAAAATCTTCCACACCACGGAACGTGAATCTCTCCTGCTCACCGAGAAATGCATAGCCGCAGGGATTGAATGATGCGATGCCTGTGTGATTATTAAAACTCCTCAATCTGCTATTGTAGTCCTTCAAACTCTTTGGCACCGGTGTTTGGCAGCAACCAATGCCGGAACAATATCCGTCTACTACAGTTTCGGCGCTGTAACACTGAGAACGACATCCAGTAGTGAAATTTTTGCTGCCGCGGCCTCCCGTCATGGAAGCGTAGTCATCGCACCCAATCATGGTGAATTTGTTGGATTCCGAGAAACTGAACGGGGTCCCTGTAATATTCGTCCATGCAGTGTATTCGTCCACGACATCACCGGATTCATCATAGCACTTACTCGCCACTACATTTGAAATACGCATTTGACTATCAGAAATATCGTAAATTTGGATATTACCCTGTGCAATGAACGCCCGGGGAGGATTGTAGGCGGTGCTGCAGTTGACCTCAAACCACTCACCGAAGGCACAGCCTCTTCCTATGCCGATGCCGAATGGATATGGGACTGTCAAATTTCCGCATCGGCGTGGGCAGTTTGGCTTGGCGATGTTGTCTCCTTTGGTAATGGTGGATATTATGGTGGCGTTTGAGGCGGATGAAGTATTTGTGTCGGCTGTAGCTGATATAATCCAAAAGAAACAAATATAGGTTGCCCACATCAGAAATTTCTTCTGCATGTTTATGAGTGGCTCCATTAATGGAAGCAAATTAATGATATATATATATATATATACTGAATCTGTTATGGTCTTCTCAAGTCTACCGAGAAGTTTGCGTAATATTTACTCACCGACTCCTGGAGGGAAGACCACTCAAGCTTGCAAAAGATATTTATCCTCTATTTCACTAAATTTTGAGATTAATTAAAAATGAATAAATTGATCGACTTTATTTTTATTCACGGCTTTGTTAAACATATTCTAATATTGTAGTATGTAAGCCTTAGTATGCAGTACCATTTATAAATTTAGTCAAAATCAAACACTTATTTTAATTACACATTCATAATTACTATTTATTAAATTTCAAACATTTCTCGAGACTTACTACTATTAATCTTATGATTCATAGTTATAAATTATTTTTAAATTTGTTTTGGAATGTAAGTGACGGTTGAGATCAATCGAGACTGGTCCAATAAAGGAAAAATGAAATTTTAATTCATTGAATAAGTCTAAGTAGATTCTCACTGTCCACTTAGATGAATATTAGTGTATCATTATATTAGATTAATAATATTATTAAAAATAAGCCCCTGTTTGGCCCCATTACGGAAAAAATTTAATGTATGGAATAGTGTTTTTTGAAAAATGAGTGGTTGAAAAAGAAAGAAAAATTTTCGATTTACGTGTAATATTATTTTATGGAAGATTGTGTGGTTGAAAATAGGAGAGAGAAAAATAGAATGTAATGTAATGTAATGAAAATCAAACAGGCTAAAAGTCTTAAGTACACGCTATTGACAAGTTGACGCCATAAATGAATGAAAATATTCGTACGAATGAAATTGGCCAAATCATCCCAAAAATAATTGAGCAGCTTAGTTTGACTTCTTGTCGTGTATTGACGATGCTGAACGACTTTTCTTTTCTTTTTCCTTCTAGAATTTACAGACGAAGACTACATTCCCATTTAGAAGTACTTAGAGGACGTTTCCTTTACCGTTTTCCAGCCGTTTTCTGTTTTTAATTTTCGAAAATGTCCAAAACGCATTTGGTCACTTGTTTTCTGAAAATAAGAAAAAATTTATAACTGAAAATGCAAAACGATTTTTTTTCTTCCTATTAGCAAATTTATAATTTTTTGACGTTTCTATTAGCAAATAATATGAATTTATACAAAGATACACTCCATTTTATGTATACACGTTAAAAAAAAAAAATTTGTAGTAACATTGTGAATTTTCGTGTGTTGGAATTTCTATATAATAAAAGTTGTGATTATAACAAATTAATATGGTGTTCGAAAATAAGCAATGATATATCGATTACATGGTTTTCAAGCACTATATTTATGCTATGACAGTTTCATTTTGATGGTATGTCGATATGAAATATGTTTGGATATTTGACCTACGCTCAAATGAATAGCTACACTTAATGATATTGGTTCACATAATTTGAGCAATAAATGTGAAATTACTATATAATGATGATAATATTGATATTAACATAAACTTATTGAATACTTGTTGATGATTGATAAATATTAAATGGTAATGTTAAGAATTAAACTCTGCAAAATCAGTAGGATAAAATTTATTAGAAACATGAAATATAGATCGACTACCAACCATTTAAATAAAATCTCATAAATAGGTTTGGAGGCCTATCATATATGAATTAAAAGCCAAATAAATGATAATCACTTCGCCAAAGTTTCTTGATTACTTTTTTGTAAAAAAGCTATCAATAGTTTTAGTCAATTGAAAAGAGTACAGAAATCCCAACGTAAAAATATACATATAGATATATCATAAATGTGCACTTACATATTGTGTATAAAGGAAATAGAGTATAGCTACTTTAGCGATACTAAAATGAAATTAATAAATCCAATTAATCATTTCGATGGATTGTTCTACAACTTCTGAATATGTTAGAATACTCATAATAATTTCGAAAATGCTTAGAATACATAAAAAAAACTTTTAAAAAAACAATGGGTTAATATAATTCGGTAACCTAATTTACTATTTTCATATTATGTCTACTTTTATCAACAAAAGCATTATGTAAGACGAAAAACAGGTGAATTTGCAAACCTTTCAAAATAGTACTGTAGATAGCATCCAAACCTCCCAAACCTTTTAAAACTATTTAGTAAAAGAACATTTGGACAGATTTCTTCAAAAAAATCCATTATTTGACCGAAACTCAGCACTAAACAGATAATGTAAAGTTTTTAACGTTTTTATTAGCAAATAATATAAAGTTATACAAAGATACCACCCCATTTGATGTATAATTTTATAGTGGCATTGTGAATTTTTGTGAGTTGGAATTTCTATATAATAATAATAGTTCAAAGAAAAGTTGCGATTATAATAAAATATTATGTCGTTCGAAAATAAGCAATGGTATATCATTTTATGTTGTATTACATGGTTTTTAGGCACTACATTTATGCTACGATGTTTTCAATTTGATGTATTGTTGTTATGAAATATGTTTAATACTTGATCTATACTCAAATGAATAGCTACAGTTAATGATATTGGCTCACTTAGTTTGAGCAATAAACATGAAATTACTATATGATGATGGTAATGTTAAGAATCAAACTCCACAAAGTCGTTAGTGAAAGTTCATAGTTCGACCCTAAAGTCGCCTAGAAGGGGAGGGGAGTGAATCGGTGAATAACGCGGAATTAAAATTAACAATTAAAAGCAACAAGTCACTTTTTAACCCCATGACTTGACTCTAAAAAAGCTCGATTGGCCCAGCTCGATGCTCGGTTCCCCATTTTGGGACAACGGGCTGAGCCCAAGCCAATTCGTAGCTCAATGGGTCAGCTCAATAAATAAATAAATAAGAGGGAGTAGACCTACCTTTAAAAAAAAGGTAAAAAACCTAAAAATAAATAAATCAAGCCGGCTTGGTAAGGGTCGAGCCTCGAATTTTGGTCGAGCTTTTACTCAGCTAGGCTCGGGCCAAAAAAAACCTGTCTTAATTTTTCTCGAGCGGATCACGAGCCTCGAGTTTTGACTCTCGACCTGGCTCGACTCAACTCATTGACATCTCCAAATTATCTAATGGTTTGAATGCTATAACCAATAATATGAAAGCAATAAACAACACAAAATAAGTTGACGGAGAAAACCCAATTAGGTGAAAACTCCGGGATTAAGCCAGTAACATCCACTATAGACAATGTAAACTTACAGTATAATCCAACCTAGAAAACCTATTAGACTCGCTGATTTAATTCCTGCAATTTTCAAGACTCGGTGGAACGTGCTTCACTCACACCTATTCCCGATCTTCTAAAATTGTCTCTCTCCTGTGGATCGACAAGAACACTTTGTTCTTGTACTCTTCATGTCCTTCTAGTCTAATATCCATCAATTTTCAGCAACCTCTGAAAGTTCTTGAGAAAGTACCTTCCTGTATGTGGGGTTGGCAACGATTCGGTTTGGCCAAAACCATCACCGAACCACCATTTTTTTGGTCATACCTTAACCACGTAAGTTGATTCGGTTCGACTCGGTTCGGGCGGTTAATAATTACGAAAAAAATTATTTTTTTATAGTTCTAGTTATCAAATTGGAAAAAAAAAATAACTTATGAAAAAAAAAATCAATGAAAACAAAAATACAATACTAATCACATTTAGCAAACAATATACTAAAAAAAAATGCAAACAATATCTCAATTCCCAAATGCAAAATTCGAATTTAACAAACAATTTCCATATATGTTTAATATTTGTGTAGTAAGGTGTAGGGTTACTGAGTTAGGTTAACTGGACTTGGCGGGTCGGTAATGAGTCAAAATTTTGGGTTAAAGAGAATCATAGAAAGAGTAATGAAAAGCCCAATTACCCAATTATTTTTTAACGAGTAATCAATTCGGGGCGGACGACGAGTGTAAATATCATACCCGTCCGGCCCCGAACCAGGGCATTAAAATCAAATACCATATTCATCACATTGCGCCATCGATTCGATTTTTTCGCCCTATTTGGTTCAGTTAAGCAAGGTTTTCGATTTTGACAGTTCGAATTGTCATCCCTATCTGCATACGTATAGAAAGTAAGTTTTTTTGGATTATGTGAATTTGATATTTTTTCCCCAAATTTGTGATTGAATGAACTCAAGAATCAAAGGATTAATCTAAAGTTTAAATGTGTTCTTGAATCTTGGAATGATGTTATGGAGAAGTAATATAATGAACAACCATACCAAAAACGCTTGGGTATATATAGTAGAAGGCATTTAGGTATCATGGGTCGAATATAAACTCTTAAAAAGCTCGAACTAGGGTTTCACACGTAACATCGTTGCTCTAGCGACAGGTGTGTCGCTCAAGCGAGAACTGAGTGACAAACGGCCGATAGTGTTTTCATTTTTTTTGCTCGAGCATCAAATGGGCGATAGACTAGCGTAAATCCAGCGACTCTTTCCTTCTTATTCCAAACTCGAACCCTAAGATACCTAGTTCATCTATACAATATTCAATTGACTTTTTGACTTTTACAACTCTTTATTAGTCATTTTGTCTAAATAATTCCCAATACAATAAAAACCTAACAAACTCACCATTTGACATTCCGTGACAAAACTATATAATAAAAGTCAAAGAAGTAAAACAAAAGTTGATCTGCCCAAGCTTAAACTGAGTGGTTGTATCTTACATTCTTTATTAAACTCGTTCTCTAAAATCAACAACTCAAATACAAAATGTAAAAGTGTTTACTAAAATTATCTTTTGATTTTAACACCATAAGCGTACAGTTCGTCGCAAGTAATGAAGTGAAATTTAGAGTTTCGAATATCGTTCCACAAAGGAGTTAGTCTCATTATACTATATTGCCTTTACCAAAACTAAGTTGTCAAGCTTGATAGTTGCAAGTTATTATACCTACACTAGGCTATGTATGCAATTGTAAATGAATTTAATGAAATTAAATGCAAAATGATATTTGAATGCAAGTTTTATGAAATTAATGAATGAGAGAAGCACTAGGACCACGAATCCCCATGCAACTATCTCTTTTAATCCTAGTTCGAAAAATTGACCACACGTTTGAGGTTTGAAGAATCAATGTTCATATTTTATCCAACAATCTCTCTTGAGTAATGTTAAACCTACTCTCATATACGACACGACTATATCTTTATAACGGATGTGAATATACAAGAATGCACGAACTTTTGTGAACACTTAGAGATTCACGTAGGGCATAGCGGTATATTGAACCCGATGATGATTTTTACCTTGTCGAGTCTATTTTCCTTTTCTCGGATGCATGAAATACGTCACCGAATTCACACAACCACGTGCACATAATTATGGGGAAAAATAATTGCGAATAAACCATTCAAATTCAAATAACATGTTTTATTGTCAATAATGTAAAACTAGAAATCAAAAGATTACATTACATGGTTCATCGTTCTCCCAGTACAAAATTATCTAACCTAACATGGGAAAAGTAATAAAACACAAAGAAATTTGTAGAAACGATATCATTGATTTAATGTTCTTCTTGTAATCCCGTCGATTTTCGTGTTTCTCCTCGTATTTGTGGCTCAAAATATCCTTCAGAGTGTGTTCAAAAGTCTCTCAATGTGTTTCTCTTTGATTTGATGGCTCTAGGTTTTTATAACAGGTCCCATGACTTATTTCCATAAGAATTTCAGCCGAAGAAGGAAACTAAAATTCTCGCGTCAAGTTTGTACCATGTGACCACATGGTTGTAAACTATGCGACAGCATGGTTCTTTCTTACTCAGCCTCTAAATTTTCTGCCTATGACCATGCGACCGCATGGTGGTGCTCTTTCTTTCAAAAGTGATGTTTTGTTTCCCAAGTTCCAATTTCTTGCATCTTGACCTCTTTTCTCATTTTTTTATTTTCCCAACACTTCAAGCATTCAACAAATTGTCCTTGATCCTTTAACATCTCCATTTATGCTTTTGGTTCATCTTTTGGCTATTTACACTTTGGTCCTTGAACTTTGGTTGTCCTCCATTTTGGTTATTTTTCGTTTATTTTCTCTTGAATTCCGCCATATTCAAATACTTTTTGTCAACAATTCGTATTTTGTGGGAATAATAATTATGTAAAAACGCACTTATCAAACCCCGAAACTTGAACTATTGTTTGTCCTCAAATAAAATTGTGACTTAACTCCACACAAAACATGACATGACAACATGCCGTGTCTCAGGATTAGAATTCAGTAATCAACACAAGAAGTAGTTTCAACGGTGCAGAAATAAAAGCAACATTCACCTGTAAATGCATAACTCGACGTATGTGTATGAACTCATGTCAACCTCATGATTGGTTTACTCCCGACCAATAGTGGTCAAATATATCATTTCTTCGCTCGAGAGATACACACCCCCGATACTTATTCTTTTCACCCAATTATCCCGAAATGTATTCTAAAGTTAAGAGTTTAGTGAACTTTAATCTTTATCCTCTCTTAGTTTGGATGGATTTCACTATTACAAGTTCACATTTCAACAAGTAGAGGCTCTCTTATTTTGATCACTTCAACTTTTAAGACTAAATTAGGCTACTTACCTCCTATCAAAGGTGTAATTCTATCAACCGAATGTCTAAGGACTTACTTAATGTCATTGTGTCTTTGCTTACTTATTTTCAAGTTTTTTTTATTGTCATCTTTTCATTTGTTTTCTATATAACCATTGTAATGAGCTTTAGGTCGATGGCTCCCAAATCAATTGGTTTTAGGGCATCAGGTTTCAAAATACCCTTCCAAGCTTATTCACTTGAGTTATAAAAGCTCGATAAGATGACTTTTTTATTAATTTATCTCTTTCTTGCTTTCTATATGATCACTGTGGCGAGCTTTAGGTCGATGACTCCCAAGCCAGTTGACTTTAGAGCACTAGGTTTGAAAATACCCTTACACAGAGGCTTTGGGAGATGTATTATTCTTACACAGATTAATATTATGCTCTTTTTCTAGACATTCAGTCTCCAAAACCAACCCTCAACTTAAGACTTTCACCTAACCTTCATCCCATTGGCTTTAGGCAATCCACACAGTATAATTTCATGCACGGAATCCCTACTTATCTCAATGTCCTCCTGTAATTTCATAGCTATCCCCAAACTACTCTAAAAATGGATTATGGGTTAATACAATAAATGTTTTTTTGGTTTATCCTACTCTGTTCAAGAATCCAATCACTAACTTAAAGTGTAAAACATGAGTGTTGTGCACAAAGAATATCAAGTTCTACATCAACAAGTACGAGCTAATCAAATCATGCACCATATCCACTGTTCCTATTACATACCTATTTCAATATCCACGTCGTTACTACACCAAAAATGGTTTTTTGCAACACATAAAAGGCAACGGTAGTTAAGTGTTGCTAAATAAGTAACTCAAACATAAATTTGACTTACTTTATAGCACAGCCAAACATGCTCGAAAGCACTATAAAATCTTTCAATGGTAAAATCAGGTTATATGTAATTGTTTTTAAAATTTTGAAAGAAGGCTCCACACTTGGTTACAATTTCACTTTAAGCATGCAGGAGTGGCTGCAATAACAAGTGACCTACAACGTCGAAGGATAAAACCTCAGGTACAGGAGTCACATAGGAGTCTTGAATTTATTTATTTGTAACTATGATAACAAGGTCAGTAGATTTTAGAATAGAAATGCAATAATGCATGCAAAGAACTTAAAAAGCGATTCATTAGACCGGCATCATCTGAGTACTAATCTAAATATTTGGGTAACTGAGTAACAAAAGATTAGCATAATTAGAGTTCCCTGTTGATGTTAAGGAGCAAATCAAGTGGGAAAAACATGTATGAATGGTGTCTAGGCAAAAATAATGGCGTGTCTCGACTAGTCATTAGAGTTCAACATGCTATCACGGCTTAACATGCAAAGCTTTAGGCCTTGATATGGTGAGTTGACATTTTATTCAGCCCTAATTTATAATTCTGCTTAGGTTGGAATTGTAGTTGGTGAGTTCTTGAAATGTTGTCGCACTTGCCATCAGTATGTATAAACTCGATAGACATGTGGGTTTGCTTACAAATGTTTGTTCGCAAACAATTGAACCGACTTGAGTTTCCTTTTTCATACTGTAGCTTCTTTGACTTGCGGTTGGTGCTTCACACATTTTTTGATTTTCTTGAAACTCCATTGTTTTTGGCCGGTCTTGATTTCATTTGTTGGGCAATATATTTTGCGTTTTTTTCCTTTACTCTTTAAAGATATATTCCAGCACAACCAACATTGTAAATAGTTCACCCCCTTCATGGCATAGTTTTTTAGGCAGAAGGGTAGTAGTTTGTGCAGGGACGGATCCAGACACTTTGGGTTAAGGGGTCACAATCAAACTTTTATACGGTGAGTAAACTGTAAATGGTACTGACAGTCCGCGATCGAGAAACTGGGAGAGAGAAACAAAGGCACAAAGCAAAGTTTGAAATTATCGATTGCATTATATATTTATAGTGGAGGTTTTAAACTTTGACATTCTAAAAAAAAGGCAGAATTTTAGAATTTTTATTTTTATTTTTTTCAAAAACTGGGGGATCAATTGACCCTTTAGGATCCCCCAGATCCGCCCTTGGTTTTGTGCATTTCAGGTTCTACTTGATGCTGGCTATCTTGCCAATAAAGGAATGAGAGGTGTGTACAATTTTCGTTTTCTGTTGATATACCGGGAAATTAGTGGTGGTTTGAGATTGAGAATTGCTTTTTCTGCCTAGTAATTTTTGTGGCCATGTAGAACATATGTGACGTGTTCAAGGAGCTGGATTGTACAATATTGAAGATATAAAAGAAAAAAATCAGCCTCATGACAGGCCTAAACAATCTTTCTTAACATTATACGACTAATTACTATGCTACAAGTGAACACAACTGGTTCTATAATAGTACGTTAGTGTCATATTTTCTATATTTCTTTTCTGGTAGACGGGAAAAAATTGTACGAAATGAAAATGAATTATGGCTTCTAAGAAAAGCTACTCCAGCTATGTCTCATAATTCATTATGTTTTTTGTCAATCACTCAATAACCAATATGATTTTAATCAATATTCACCCATGAGCTAGTAGTTTCTCACCCATGCAAGCAAATATTTTCCTTGTTTTCAAAGAAAAAAAGGATCACGTGATCAAAACTAGAAAAATATTTTTTATGAAAAAAATATTAATCAAACAGCACAAAATTAGGTATTTGGGTGAAAAATGACATTTTTGTATGGAAAATATAGACAATCAAACGAACCAATTTTTCTCAAAAATGAATAAGGGGATGTAATCAATTGAGAATTTTAATGACTTCTTGGGATTTAAAAAATTTAAGGGTATTCAATTGAGATTTTTTGAAACTCTCTAAAAGTCAAGGTGTATTTTAGTGACTTTTAGGAAATCTCTAAAAGTCACGATATATTTAATTGAAATTTTTATATACTTCTAAAAAGTCTCTAAAAGTTATGACGTATTCAATTAAAACTTTTTAGAAGTCTTTATAAGTTTCGGGGCATTCAAATTTTAATGACTGGAGTACTAACTTTTAAGCAGAAAGTACTCATATAAAATCTTAAAATTTATCTCTCATTAATCACAAGATTTTGGAAAACTTTCATAGGAAAATAATAATAATAATAATTTTTTTCAATCTTTCTTTCCTTTTTCCTTCTACGAACAAGTATGATTAAAATTTATTTTTTATATTGATTATATTTATTTTCATCTTTTTCTCTCTTATTGTTTATCTCTATTTTCTATGAAAAATTATTGGATTCTTGTAACACTTTTTTCGTTTTTCATTCTTTTTTTTTTGTGAAAAATATCTATTTTTTATTGAAATATAAAATTCTATATGAAGAATTTATAGTTAAATTTAAATATATTTATTTTTATTTATTTTTAAAAGTATATTATATTAATAATATTGAATATTAAATTTATTGTTTATCATATATATTTATAATTTTGATCATTATTTATTTAGCACCCATTTGGCCCCCGTTCCTGCCAAATTCTAATGATTGGAATAGTATTTTTTTTAATAATGTGTGGTTGAAAAAGAATGAAATTTTTTTTATTTGCGTCTAATATTATTTTATAGAAGATTGTGTGGTTGAAAATAAGAGAGAGAATAAGAATGAGAATAAGAATGGGGACTGAACGGGGGCTTAATCAATGTTTTAAATTTTTATTCTTTTAATTTTTTTTATTATTTGGGAAGAAGAATGGGAAGGAAAAGAGAATTGTGGGAACCAACACACCTCATAATGTATGTGAGAATTTCATATCATTTTATTAGATCCACATAAATTCTATTTCAAATGAAAGTCTTCAAAAGTCTTTAAAATTCTACAAAAATCTATAAAAAATTTTAAAATGAAAGTCAATTGAAATCTATCAAAGACTTCCACTAATTTAATACAAACCTATAAAAGATTCATGAAATCCACAGAAATTGTCACTTTAAAAAAGTCCATCAAAATCTTAAAGTCTCAATTGAATACATTCCCTTAAAATTGGGCGACTTCCATTTTATTTAGGATGTAGGGCTTCCAATCTGACGCACTCGGATCTTTAGAGTGAGATGGGTTATAAGAAGCCACTGTTAGGCCCATGTGGGGTTGAGAATTAGTGCTAGTGTTTCAAGATTCAGTCCCGCTACTCGTACAATGGGACTTACAACATACCTTACAATGTGACGTGGAATTGAGGGGAAAAAAATAAAAGAAAAC
>NC_036247.1:8717521-8809198 GCF_002742605.1 Olea europaea var. sylvestris | reverse complement strand
ACTTGACATTCGTTTAACAAAAGTGGCTATCACTTCCACAGAATTCCTATGCTTTTAACCAAAAAAGTAAGCATACATTCCTCCGCTAAATATTTCATTGAATAAAATCCTTGTCTGCATATGTTGAATCCAGAAAAGCTACCAGGAACTGGCTAGTCATAAAATCTTGCAAAAGCTCATCAAAATCCAGAAAAGTAACAGAAACCAACTGGCCAGAGTTAATGGAGGTGCACAAAACCTCTCCCTACCACTGGGCTGTACAAAGAATATACTACAAGTATTAGTCCAAGCTCAATTGCCTTCACAAAATAAATTAAACATGTAGTCCTTAACTGCCCTCATTAGGTGACATTTATTCCAATTAACTTCTCGTAATTAAATTATTTCGAATTTGGGTTTCAACATAGAATAAGTATATCTATAAATATTACCTTTTGACGTCCCGTCACAAGCCTGTGTCCCTTGCATTACGGGCATGTGGATAGTAGTTGTAAACTACGTTACCTAACTTCCAAAACCATACATTATTACGTGCAAATAAAAAATACAAGTTCGAATAGCCAATTAGGATGAGGATTTACCATCAGAATTTAACATAGCATGTGTCTTACCCAACTGGGTCGCACTGGGCGATGGTATATGTGGTGCAAATGCAAAACTTTCCTCACCGCCCTACATAAAGTACCAACATACATAACACATCAATGCGAACAAAAATTATGAAATACATGTACGTACCAAGAATTGGTGTGAATACGATGATGATGTTGGCGTGGCATGTTGTTGTTCTTCAGATACCTGAACTTTTGGTGCATCATGAGCTGGGTTATTCTGTCTTATGCATGCAGTCGACGACACCTGTGAGAAAATTCGAAAAAATGATAATTTATTTTTAAGGTTGCCAACAAATGAAATAATATATCTACCTTTGTTTTCTTTGAACATGTCTCCAACGGGCTTTTCCTTCGAAGTTTCTTTGGCGCGCCCTTTTTCTTTGATTGTTTAGGATCTCCTATGCTCCCACCAACAGTATTTTGCGATCCAGTACCTTGTGAGGGTAACTGAAAAGTATTGTGCGATAAGATATTACTACCAGTACTTGGAGGTGACATCATAAGCTCTTTCTTTATCACTTCAATCCAATTCATTACCGCACGTGAGCGGACTTCATCGTCTGCTGCAAGGTCAGCAACCGAGGAGAACGCTTGACACATATTGTCGTACCTCAATTGCCCAGGAGTACTTACCAAACCAGCGTAATTAACTGGTACCCTCGTATGTGCTCTACTTACGTCTCTCCTCCATCTCCTCAATATGTAGCGGCTCGGTAGTATGGTAACATCATTACGAATCAACACTGCGATCGTGTGTCTGCAAATTATTCCCCGAAACTCGAACAAGTGGCAGCTGCAAGTAATGTCACATGTATCTTTCTGAAGGACTACTCGAAATGTCTTTTTGGTTCGGCGATTGCCACACACAACATCCTCTCGTACTTCATACGTCATCCCAAAATGTCCCTGCGAAGCAGATATAAGGTCACAGTACACTTTTCCCGTAAACTCAGCTTGAACTTCTCGAAATTTGGAAATGGTGTAGACTGACTGAAATTGCTTTTCCATTTCATATGTTGTAGCACATGGTACCATCTGTGAAAAAGACTTAAAATCAGCCTGAAATTCCTTTTCAACCTTATTTCGTAGTGCTCTTTCATACTGTTCGACGAATTGTTTCAATGAAGTCTTGGCATGCACATAACCATCAAAGAAGGCGTTCATACTCTCACTTCGCTGTGTTGTCGACATCCCAGCCCAAAACGTTGTTTTGAAGTAGCAAGGAACCCAACGTCCTCTATTCTCATACAATCCCGACAACCAGTCATTGTCATGCAACTCAAACGTATCGATCATTACTCTCCAACCTTGTTCAAATTGTTCAATAAATTGTGAATCATATACCAATTCATGAATAGTCGAGAATATCAAACCCTTATCCACGTGATATCCAAACTTCTCAGGTAATTTCTTCAAAATATGCCATAAACACCACCTGTGTTTTGTATGTGGAAAAACAACCTCAATAGCATTTTGCATAGCCCTGTCCTGATCGGTAATTATTCCATGCGGAGGTTGACCATGCATGCATTTAAGCCATGTCCTGAACAGCCACACGAAAGTGTTCGTGTCCTCATTCGATATCAAACCACATCCAAGCAGTGTTGATTGGCAGTGATATCCAAACTTCTCAGGTAATTTCTTCAAAATATGCCATAAACACCACCTGTGTTTTGTATGTGGAAAAACAACCTCAATAGCATTTTGCATAGCCCTGTCCTGATCGGTAATTATTCCATGCGGAGGTTGACCATGCATGCATTTAAGCCATGTCCTGAACAGCCACACAAAAGTGTTCGTGTCCTCATTCGATATCAAACCACATCCAAGCAGTGTTGATTGGCAGTGATGGTTTACGCCAACAAAAGGGGCAAAGGGCATGTCATACTTATTTGTGAGGTAAGTGGTATCGAACGTAACAACATCCCCGAACTCCCTATATGCTTGCCTACATCGATAGTCCGCCCAAAACACATTCTTCAACCGCGATTCGTCGTCCAAATCAATACTAAAGTAAAAGCCCGAGCATCGCACTTGCATTTCTGAAAAGTAGGACTGTATGGCTACGGCATCTCCTTCTCCGAGTCTTAGTCGTCACACTTGTTCAATATAGTTCCGACAGTCCTTTTCTACGTATGTCAAGTTCTCATACCCACCTGCTTCAACAACGGCAGAGTTAAAACTTTTGTGCAATGGAATTCCTGCCGTATCATTAACTTCAAGCCTCCGCTTTACTTGTGCACTCAATTCTCTATTACAACGATACAATCTGGACTTTGAAGGACTGGTTTTATGATTATGCTCAAGGTGGACTGTATTTATTCTCCAGGTACCAAGTACATCGAAAGATGCAGAGATCCTCGCTTTACAATCAGTCTGAATTGTTGGTTGAGGCTTCAAAGAACCGCTTGTAGTACTACTTCGACGACCTTCACGACTACATGTCAAGGTCACATATCTCAAAACCCCGTCGTCGTCTTTTTTCGAATTTCGTTTCCGAACTGGGAAACCAACGGCATAACCATATCTTTTATAAAAGTCGAAGACTTCCGTTTCATCTTTGAATTTCATACCAACTGCAGGCACTATCAGATCATCAACTCCAATATTTTCATCGTCCAGAATGATCATGTTGTTCTCCACATTCTCATCATCAGACTCCACCAACAACTCACCGGATTCCACCATGCCTTCTGCCTCTGGACAGGAAGATATTAAACATGTCACTTTCTACTATGTGAGGATGTATACAAATCAAAAACACTGAAGTAAGAACATTTTAATAGTTTCACGAAATTAATGTAATTGAGTGAAGCCCAACTATTCCATGCATGGCTCAAAGTCCAGTTGAAAATTGTCTGTATGACATTTTATTAATTGACAATTTCATTAACATTAGCAGCTACATACTTAACAAATACGAAAACCAACGATGAACTACAGATTTGGAAAAATTATCAATGTGAATAAAGATGAAAATCAACCACGAAAGCCACTGCTCCGCTTCTAAATCAATGTCCAGCTCACAGTCCAGAACCAGGGGAACCTGCTCATTACCAAAACAAAGATAAATCAAAGGCTTGCTCATCATATCGATCACCTTCAAAGAAATATCACACAAGCAGAATTCGTTTCGAATGCTTCAATAAATCATAGCATGGCCCGGTTACATTTTGGAAATTTGTCTATAAAAATGCGTCCCTGAATCACATCAGTTCAAACTTGGAAAAATTATCTATAAAATTACTCAAATACCTTTGGTTCGAATAATGCAATATTCACACTTGAAGAGACGTGAGAAGTGCCGTCGAGAAAGATTATGTAATGGACCCGGTTACATTTTTGAAATTTGTTGACAACAGTCGCCGGCTTTAGGAGTCGGGAAATTTGCCGACCACAGTCGTTGGCTTCAATAAATCTTATTTGTGCAGTTTCTTGACCACGGTGGTTTGGATTTCACTATCGTATGTCCAGAAATTAATGTTGTATTTCTCAGTGCATTTTCGTGAAAAAGGGGAAAATGTGTCTCTGGATTTGGGCCAAAATGGTTGAAGCAGCTTGTTTTAGCGTGAAGAAGCAGGTGATGTGGTTCCCAATGTCTATTTCCCTCCTTTTTACTTTCTCATTTCCTTTTTTTCTTTTTTTGCCTGACAACTCAGCCTTTTTTGAAATTATGTAATGTAAATTGTGAATAAACCATTGTACAAACAGCATTTTTCTTCAAGATTTGTTCAACTTTTATATTTAAAATTATATTCTAGCACAACCAACATTGTAAATAGTTCACCCCCTTCATGGCATAGTTTTTTAGGCAGAAGGGTAGTAGTTTGTGCAGGGACGGATCCAGACACTTTGGGTTAAGGGGTCACAATCAAACTTTTATACGGTGAGTAAACTGTAAATGGTACTGACAGTCCGCGATCGAGAAACTGGGAGAGAGAAACAAAGGCACAAAGCAAAGTTTGAAATTATCGATTGCATTATATATTTATAGTGGAGGTTTTAAACTTTGACATTCTAAAAAAAAGGCAGAATTTTAGAATTTTTATTTTTATTTTTTTCAAAAACTGGGGGATCAATTGACCCTTTAGGATCCCCCAGATCCGCCCTTGGTTTTGTGCATTTCAGGTTCTACTTGATGCTGGCTATCTTGCCAATAAAGGAATGAGAGGTGTGTACAATTTTCGTTTTCTGTTGACATACCGGGAAATTAGTGGTGGTTTGAGATTGAGCTGCCTTGTAATTTTTGTGGCCATGTAGAACATATGTGATGTGTTCAATGAGATGGACTGTACAATATTGAAGATATAAAAGAAAAAAATCAGCCTCATGACAGGCCTAAACAATCTTTCTTAACATTATACGACTAATTACCATGCTACAAGTGAACACAACTGGTTCTATAATAGTACGATAATGTCATATTTTCTATATTTCTTTTCTAGTAGATAGGAAAAAATTGTACGAAATGAAAATGAATTATGGCTTCTAAGAAAAGCTACTCCAGCTAGGTCTCATAATTCATTATGTTTTTTGTCAATCGCTCAATAACCAATATGATTTTAATCAATATTCATCCATGAGCTAGTAGTTTCTCACCCATGCAAGCAAGTATTTTCCTTGTTTTCAAGGAAAATATGATCATGTGATCAAAACTAGAAAACTATTTTTTCTGAAAAAAATATCAATCAAACAGCACAAAATTTGGGATTTGGGTGGAAAATGACATTTTTGTATGGAAAATATAGACAGTCAAACGCACCAATTTTTCTCAAAAATGAATAAGGGGATGTAATCAATTGAGAATTTTAATGACTTCTTGGGATTTAAAAAATTTAAGGGTATTCAATTGAGACTTTTTGAAACTCTCTAAAAGTCAAGGTGTATTTTAGTGACTTTTAGGAAATCTCTAAAAGTCACGATATATTTAATTGAAACTTTTATATACTTCTAAAAAGTCTCTAAAAGTTATGATGTATTCAATTAAAGTTTTTTAGAAGTCTCTATAAGTTTCGGGGTATTCAAATTTTAATGACTGGAATACTAACTTTTAAGCAGAAAATACTCATATAAAATCTTAAAATTTATCTCTCATTAATCACAAGATTTTGAAAAACTTTCACAATATATATATATATATATATATATATATATATATATATATTTCAATCTTTCTTTCCTTTTTCCTTCTACGAACAAGTATGATTAAAATTTATTTTTTATATTGATTATATTTATTTTCATCTTTTTCTCACTTATTGTTTATCTCTATTTTCTATGAAAAATTATTGGATTCTTGTAACACTTTTTTCGTTTTTCATTCTTTTTTTTTTGTGAAAAATATCTATTTTTTATTGAAATATAAAATTCTATATGAAGAATTTATAGTTAAATTTAAATATATTTATTTTTATTTATTTTTAAAAGTATATTATACTAATAATATTGAATATTAAATTTATTGTTTATCATATATATTTATAATTTTGATCATTATTTATTTAGCACCTGTTTGGCCCCCGTTCCTGCCAAATTTTAATGATTGGAATAGTATTTTTTGAATAATGTGTGGTTGAAAAAGAATGAAATTTTTTTTATTTGCGTATAATATTATTTTATAGAAGATTGTGTGGTTGAAAATAAGAGAGATAAAAAGAGTGAGAATAATAATGGGGACCGAACGGGGGCTTAATCAATGTTTTAAATTTTTATTCTTTTAATTTTTTTTATTATATGGGAAGAAGAATGGGAAGGAAAAGAGAATTGTGGGAACCAACACACCTCGTAATGTATGTGAGAATTTCACATCATTTTATTAGATTCACATGAGTTCTATTTCAAATGAAAGTCTTCAAAAGTTTTTAAAATTCTACAAAAATCTATAAAAATTTTATAATGAAAGTCAATTGAAATCTATCAAAGTCTTCCACTAATTTCATACAAACCTATAAAAGATTCACGAAATCCACAGAAATTGTCACTTTAAAAAAGTCCATCAAAATTTTAAAGTCTCAATTAAATACATTCCCCTAAAATTGGGCGAGTTCCATTTTATTTAGGATGTAAGGCTTCCAATCTGACGCACTCGGATCTTTAGAGTGAGATGGGTTATAAGAAGCCACTGTTAGGCCCATCCAGGGTTGAGAATTAGTGCTAGTGTTTCAAGATTTGTTCAACTTTTATATTTAAAATTATTTTTAAAAAATATCGAGACTATATGACTATGAGAGACACCCCCATCATGTTTAAAATTGTGATCATTACCGATTTTTTATTTTGGGTGTTTCAAATAAAAAAAAATGTATGAGAGACACCCCCATCATGTTTAGAACATTACCCTAAGCTCCCTTATTTCTAATTTTGAATATCTACACACTCTTGATGACTTATATTTTAAATTCCCTTGTAAAGGAAAAGATGAAATCTGTGACAATGATCAGTTGTAGTTAAAATTGCTCAAAGTAAATTATAGAGCATGTTTGACATAGTTATTCATAAGTAATATTATATATAGTACTTAATTTAAAAATAATAATAAATATCGATTAATATAATTAAATATCAAATGATCAAAAAGGGATAAAACGATATTACACTGCCAAATCATAATGATTAATATAACATTTTATTATATATCATTTAACAACAAATTGTGAAGGTGCATATCATTTCAATGAATTAACTCTTACTATTTTTCCGCTTACTTGAATAATAAAAAATTACATGTTTATATTTAACTTCTTGTTTTATTTATCACCAAATTCTTCATTAGGTTTGAATTTTCACTAGCATGCAATCTAGAATTCTGGCGTATTAATTTAAAGGGAACAAATATATTGCAAAAAATTCTAGAAATTTAATTTTTTAGGTATATCAACATCATTTTAGATGATATACGGCTCAAAAAATTATGTGATGCACAAAACTAGAACAAAGAAGATAATATGATTTTTTAAATGTGAGAGGCGTCTGGATAATATTACCATAAAATTCAGGAGATATCTCTAAGATCCTCTCTTAAATAAAAGGGATGGAGTTGGGAGAATAATAGGTAATGTCTTCGTGGGTTGAGGTAGTGGTAGTGAGTGGAGGTGTGGAGGTGAGGAATATATAGGTAGAGAGGAAGATAGACCGATGTAGTAAAGAAGGTGAGTCTCACATTTCTCTCTTCGTTTCTATATTGTTTGGGTGCATGAATTACGAATATTGGTTTGTTCTCACGTTTTTGAATGGTATAATGATCTCCAACTCTTTCAATTTTGAATGGATCTAACTGAATCAATAGTACATTAGATATTAATCATTAGGCAAAAAAATTAGTAAAACGTTAAAAAACAAAAAAAAGACTAATCACTGGACAATAAGGAGATTTCATAAGAAGAAATCCAAATTGTAGATGAAGAAGAAACATAAACAAATAAAGAAGCGATAGCTTGACTTGAAAGATGGATTGTACAGTATTGAAGAGGAACGCCACATGATTTGACTCTGGTCTAAGTCATCGCTGAACTTGAACGTATACTATGAACTATCACCGAGGGCTGTTTACAGGAAACATCAAACGAGAACTGTCGGAGATATGTTGTCCAGAGAATTCCCCAGTGCTAGTGTAAGTCCCCATTTGAATCGAATACAAGTCATTTGAGGGGATTGGAGAAGTATAAAGATCTGATGCTTCACTTTGATTTTTTATTAACCCAACGTTTTCTTCGTGCACAGACTGATTAGCCCATGGATGTTTAGTGAATTTCCTTAAACCTTCAAGTTCCATTGCCACTTCTTTCATTGTAGGTCTATCTTCACCATCCAAGGACAAACATCTCTTGACAAGTTCAGCAACGGATTGGAGTTGCTCTAAAGTTCCTTCCCTCAAAACCCGAGGCTCAAGAATAGAAAACAAACGATTTTCTTTCATGGACTTGATGAAATATGTTGCAAGATTTTTTTCTTCTTGGCGTCTCTGCATATCAAGGGGTTTTTTCCCTGTCAAAAGTTCTGCAAGAACCACCCCAAAGCTGTAAACATCGCTTTTTTCTGTCAGTTGACTCGTGTGGAAGTACTCGGGATCAAGATATCCAAGGGTCCCTTGGATTAACGTTGTCACTTCAGTTTGATCCAAGGAGATTAATCTCGACGCTCCAAAATCTGAAATTTTTGCAGTGTAATGTTCGTCTAATAATATGTTGGCAGACTTGACATCTCTGTGAATTACAGGCTTAGAGGCTGCTGAATGAAGATACGCAAGTGCACCAGCAGCTTCTGAGGCTATTCTCAGACGATTTTCCAATGATAACCAAGTCATTGCACAAGTACTAATGTGCTGGAAAAGAGTTCCATTCGAAACGTACTCATAAACTAACAATGGAACTTCTGATTCCAAACAACATCCCAATAACTTCACCACATTCCGATGGTTAACTTGTGTAAGAATAACCATTTCATTAACGAATTGCTCAATCTGGCTCTGATCCGTTACTCGGGACTTTTTAATGGCCACTACACGTTTATCAGGTAGAATTCCTTTGTAGACAATACCATAACCACCTCCTCCTAGAATTTGATCATCTGCGTAGTTGTTCGTAGCTTTTTCAAGCTCCTCTGCTGTAAATATTTTCGTCCTTGACGCCATGTTGCCTTCAATTGAAGAGATCTGTTGTTCAAACAACAAACCACCATTTTGCTGAAAGAATTTCTCCCTCAGTTTTATGAGTTTCCTTTTGCTGATGATAATATATAGCCAAATTATTGCAATAACTAATGTCAAGAACCCAAATACGATACCTGAACATTGAATTTGTAAGAAAAGATTGGTATTATAAATTAAATAAAAGAATATTTGAATCTGTATTTTTGTTTTGGTGTGCTAAACAATTTCAAGAAATCATAAGAACTACCTAAGGAATACTTGATTACAGGAAATTTGGAGTTATAAGCAATGCAACCACGTCCATCCTTTTTGCCATCCCCATAGTAGCCGTGTGGACAAGAACAGTTAAAACCTCCAGGTGTATTAATGCATATCTTTTCACAGGTGTTGCTGTTTTCTGCACACTCATCAATGTCTACCAAATAATGGGAAAAGTGAAAACAAAAGAAATGTCAATCACAAGATAAAAGTCACTTACTTAACAGTTGATATACATTTTTTGTTCAAGAGAACTTAACTTTTAGTACAGTAATTCAACATGCATCAATGGTAATTAAAAACAAACCTTTGCAGCCGGGACTGAGATAAGGATTTCCTCGGAAGCCTTCATTACACTTGCAACGATAACCTCCAAGACCGTTATTTGTATCAACACAGAAACTATTCTGTTTACAAGCATAGTCCAAGGAAAATCGAGCTTCGTTACAAGTTATATTATCGAGTGCCCATTCTAGAACAATGGGGACAGTTTTCTTGATCCTGTTCTTGAAATTGGTGTCCAAAAAATCTTCGACGCCACGGAAGGTGAATCTCTCCTGCTCACCCAGAAATGCATAGCCGCAGGGATTGAATGATGCGATGCCTGTGTGATTATTAAAACTACTCACTCTGCTATTGTAGTACTTCAAACTCTTTGGCACCGGTGTCTGGCAGCAACCAATGCCGGAACAATATCCGTCCACTACAGTTTCGGCGCTGTAACACTGAGAACGACATCCAGTAGTGAAATTCTCGCTGCCGCGGCCTCCCGTCATGTAAGCGTAGTCATCGCACCCAATCATGGTGAATTTGTTGGATTCCGAGAAACTGAACGGGGTCCTTGTAATATTCGTCCACGCAGTGTATTCGTCCACGACATCACCGGATTCATTATAGCACTTACTCGCCATTACATTTGAAATACGCATTTGACTATCAGAAATATCGTAAATTTGGATATTACCCTGTGCGATGAACGCCCGGGGAGGATTGTAGGCGGTGCTGCAGTTGACCTCAAACCACTCACCGAAGGCACAGCCTCCTCCTATGCCGATGCCGAAAGGATATAGGACTGTCAGATTTCCGCATCGGCGTGGGCAGTTTGGCTTGGCGATGTTGTCTCCTTTGGTAATGGTGGATATTATGGTGGTGTTTGAGGCGGATGAAGAATTTGTGTCGGCTGTAGCTGATATAATCCAAAAGAAACAAATACAGGTAACCCACTTCGGAAATTTCTTCTGCATTTTTATGAGTGGCTCCATTAATGGAAGCAAATTAAGGATAAACAAACATATATACTGAATCTGTTATGGTCTTTTCAAGTCTACCGAGAAGTTGACGTAATATTCATTCATTCACTCGAGTGAAGATCAGTTAACCTTGCAAAAGATATTTATCCCCTATTTCACTAAATTTTGAGATTATAAACGGGTAGGTTCATGAAGGTACGTATAACTAAAAATGAATTTCATTAAAATTCATCAAGCCATTTTTATTCACACTTTCAAAACTGTATTGTAGTATGTAAGCCTCGGTATGCAATACAATTCATAAATTCAATTAAAGTCACACTTATTTCAATCACACATTTATAATTACTATTTATTAAATTTCAAACATTTTCGTGAGTGTTACTACCATTAATCTTATAATTTCTATTTATAAAAGGAAAATGAAAAAAAAAAAAAATAGTAACGTTGTTCTGCACAAGTGGCACCATTTTAAGTGACGGTTGAGATCAATCAAGACTAGTTCAATAAAGGAAAAATACAATTTTAATTCATTGAAAAAGTCAAAGTACATTCTCACCGTCCACTTGATGAATATTGAAGTACCATGACATTAGATTAAGGCCCTCTTTGATATCATCGAATTTCACTTTCCACCAAAATGACATATTTGTTAGCAATTTTTTTCCATGAAATTTGTTTTCCCCAACTCACCTCCCTCTCCACGTGACCCCGTTTTCCATGGTTTTAAGGAGTTGAAATGCTTTGGATTTTGGTTGGAAAGTGGTTTTCCAACTCTTGTTTTTATTTTTATTTTCAGTAATGGGAACAAATTCTAAACACAATGGTAAAAAATTATATCGTTTTAGTTGACAATTTTTATGGAAAACAAAGTTAAACGAATACTAAAAGATTCAAAATTTTAATATTTTTTAGATGAAAAATTATACCAATTAAACACATTTAATTGACAATTCTTATCAAAATAATTTTGAAACAATTCAATTACCTGAAATTCGTTTTCTTTCCACTTAAATTCCATTCTTGCAATCAAACGGATCCATTATTAAGCCCTTGTTTGAGCCCCATTTTTTTTTTTTTTTTGGCGAAAATGCATTTTAGAATAGTGTTTTATTGGATAATGAGTGGTTAAAAAGTAATAAAAAGTTTTAGATTTGAGCGTAAAATTATTTTAAAGGAGAATGTATGATTGAAAATGGATTTTGAAAAAATAAATTTTTTGAAAAATGGGGGGCGAACACAGGCTATATTTCATATTCCATGGTCGGCTGATGGAAAATGAAAGAACTAAGATAATGAATGAAAATTCAATTTTATCTTTAATAAATACTCATATATAATATTAAATAATTAAATAATATTTTTTTAATGATTCTAGTGGAATCTATTCTGTTGGTAATTGATAGCAATATCTTCGTTGATTATCTTTGCATCTTATTACAATATTGTACATACGTAGTATCATCGACATTAACGATAATGATTTGTTCATTGACTATCGATTGAGAAGCTAATAGTAAGTGATGGAAGTTTAATATTTTCTACTTTTTAATATTTAGCATTATGTGAGTAAGTGCTTGTTTGATAGAGATTTTGATAATTAATTTTTTGACCATTAGAGATAAAGTGGATTCTACTTGTGAGAGAAGAATTCAAAAATGACGGCGAAAATAGTGAAATAATGATCAAAAATTAATTTTAATTAGCTTAAAATCTGTACGAAACAAGTTCTAACTTATGCATACTGTAATATTGTAGCATGTAAGCTTTGGTATGTAATACAATTTATAAATTCAATTAAAGTCAAACACTTATTTCAATCACACATGTATAATTACTATTTATTAAATTTCAAACATTTTGTGAGACTTATAGTAATTTCTAATTATAAACTATTTATAAATTTGTCGAATGGAATGTAAGTGGTTATAAAAGGAAAATGAAAAAATAAAATAAAAATAGTAACGTTGTTCAGCACAAGTGGCACCATTATAAGTGACGGTTGAGATCAATCAAGACTAGTTCAATAAAGGAAAAATGCAATTTTACTTGAATAAGTCTAAGTAGTTTCACGCTGTCCACTTGATGAATATTAAAGTACCATGACATTAGATTAACATTATTAAGCCTTGTTTAAGCCACATTTCTTCTTCTTTTTTCTTTTTTTTGTCAAAATGTATTTAGAATAGTATTTTGTTGGAGAATGTGTAATTAAAAAGTAAGAAAAATTTAATAAAGGACAAAAAAGATGCAACATTGTTCAGCACAAGTGGCACCATTATAATTAACGGTTGAGATCAACCAAGACTAGTTCAATAAAGGAAAAAATAAATCTTAATTCGTTATCATTGAATAAGTCTAAGTAGATTCTCGTTGTCCACTTGAAGAATATTAAAGTATCATGACATTAGATTAACATTATTAAAGATAAAAGTCTAATTACACGGTATTGACAAGTTGATACCGAAAAATGAATGAATGAAACAAGGATAAAGTCAAACGAACCGCGAAGATGACCGCACCGATGACCACGTACTCATATGGATGCGTGGGTCCCATATGAATTAAATAATGTCCGACTTTTCATGTGTGTGTATGCGATGTTCCCCGATATTCGTGTAGCACGGTTGATAAAACAATGTTCTTACGAATTTGGTTGACTTCTGTTGTTTAATGATAACTTCGAGTTTGAGTACACTGCGTGGCTTAGGAATTGGCCAAACCCTCCCAAAAATATTTGAGCCGCCTAGGTTGACTTCTTGTGTTATTGACTATTCTGAGCGACTTTTCTTTTCGTTTTCCTGAACAAAGACTTCATTCTAGTTTAGAAGTACATAATTTTTTAACGTTTTTATCAACAAATAATATGAAGTTATACAAAGATACACTCTATTTGATATATACAAGTTAAAAACAAATAATTTTATAGTAACATTGTGAATTTTTGTCCGTAGGAATTTCTATATAATAATATTGTAAATAAAAGTTGCGATTATAACAAATAAATATGGTGTTCGAAAATAAGCAATGATTCATTGTTTTATGTTGTATTACATGGTTTTCAAGCACTATATTTATGCTATGACAGTTTCAATTTGATGTATTGTTGTTATGAAATATGTTTTAATACTTGACCTCAACTCAAATGAATGGCTAAAGATATTGGTTCACTTAATTTGAGCAATTAAGTGAAATTACTACATCATGATGATAATATTGATAGTAACATAAACTTACTGAATACTCGTTCATGATTGATAAACATTAAGCCCTTGTTTGAGTCCCATTTTTGCCATAAAAATACATTTTTCAACAGTATAATGATGTGAAATGTGATTAAAAAATAAGAAAAAATTTTGAATTTACGTGTAACATTATTTTATTGAAGAATATGTGATTGAAATGATATCAAAATACTATTTAAAATGCATTTTTTTCCCAAGAATAAGACTCAAATAAGGGCTAAATGGTTAAAATCAATAGGATAAAATTTATGAGAAACATAAAATATAGATCGACTACCAAAACCATTTAAAATTTTAAATAAAATCTCATAAATAGGTTTGGAGGCCTATCATATGTGAATTAAAAGCCAAATAAACAGTAATCAATTCACCAAATTTTCTGGATTACTTTTTTGAAAAGAAGCTGCCAATAGTTTAATTCTATTGACCGGATCTAATTGAATCTAACATGCAAGTTAGGTGAAAAAGGAAAAAGAAGTTTTGGGCTGTTTTTGCTTTCAAATCCTGGCTAGGTCGGATGAGTCGTGAGATAAAAATAAGGTTTTATTTATAAATCTTTTGTGTTGCAAATGCGTAGAAAATTTTCAGCCTTGTCCAGTACTGATGTATACTTTTTTAGTTAGTGGACGTTTAGTCTAGCCATAAGACTTTGAAGACACTCATAGATAATCATTAAACATTTAAATGATTTCATAAAACAGTTTTTTTGTTTTAAAAAAAAACAATTCAGTAGACAGTAAAGAGATTTCACTAGAAGAAATCCAAATTGTAAAAAAATAAAATAAAAATAATAATAATGGGGACAGGAAGAGTTGAAACAAAGAAGTGATGACTCGTAAGATGGATTGTAGATTATCCCATCCAAGCCATTGTTGAACGTAAACCAAGAATGATGTCTATGAACTATTATCATCGAGGGTTGTTTAATGGAACATCAAACGAGTACTGTGGGAGCTATATTGTCTAGAGAATTCCCCAGTGCTTGTATAAGGACCCATTTGAATAGAATACGAGTCATTTGAGGTGATTGGAGCAATATAAAGATCTGATACTTCACTTTGATTATTCATTAACCCAACATTTTCTTCCTGCACAGACTGATTGGCCCATGGATGTTTATTGAATTTCCTCAAACCTTCAAGTTCCATTGCCACTTGTTGTACAGGAGATGAAATATTGCCCTCTTTAGCCCTTGTTCGACAACCGTTAAAACAAAGCGCTTTTTTCTTTCAAACTCATTTTCAACCACACATTCTCACGATAAAATATTTTGCACTTAAAGTCAATTTTTTCCTACTTTTAGCCATTGTGTCTTATTTTATATTGGCTCAGCAAGGTCAACTACTGCTTGCTCTCAACTTCCATCTCTCTACAATTTGGCCATGCTCATTGATAACTACATTTTACACACTTATTTTGAGCACAAAACATGGATAATTATTGATAAATATGTTGGAATATGTATAAAGTCTATATAAATTATGTTTTGCAGACAACATTGATGAATATGACAAAATTTAGGATAAACAACTGAAAAATGGAGAAAAAAAAGTTCAGGGACCAAAGCACAAATAGTTGAAAGATGACCCGGGAGAAGAAATGAAGATGTGAAGGATTTGAAGGCCAATTTAGTGAAGAAATGAAGTATTGGAAGAAGAAGAAATGAGAAAATATGTCAATAAACAAGAAAATGAGTTCAGGGACTAAAACGCAACTTTTAAAATCTTATCAACACTATGCGGTTGCATATTAGGTATTTCTATGCAATCGAATGGTGATTTTCGGCAAGTTTCAGGGCCAAGTTCCATAAAAATATGTTATAGCATTGATAGCATAGTACATATTCGGCGGAAATATTTTGGTTTCCTTATTTGATTCAAATTCTTACGGAAACAAATCTTTCGACGTCTTTTAAAGCCCGAGCGCTGTCCATAAGTAGGAGAGGATGCATTACAACACTTACATATAGGTTTTAGAAAATAGGAGGCAAGAAATACGGAGTTTGATTCCAAGCCTCAAAGATTCATTTCAAAATTTAATTGGATGATATCGATTCTTCAATATCTCTTTTGTTTTCTTCTTCCTACATGTTAGGTTAGATTTATTTGTATTAGAAGAACGATGAACCTAATATGAATTTTTAATATTTTATTTTATGTATTTGACATCAAAAATATGTTTTTGGATATTGAATAATTTATATGAATTTCTGTTCTCCATTATTATTGTGCATGATAATTGTGTGAACGTGATGACATATTTTATGTATTCGAAAGAAGGAAAATAGGCTCGATAGGGTATAAATCGTCATAGGGTCCGATATAGGATAGATATATCGCTATGACTTACATAAATTTTTAATTGTTCATAAAAATTAATGCATTCTTGTATGATAGCATCCGTCATAGAAACATAGTTGGATCATATATGAGAATAGATTTAACATTACTTGAGAGAGATTGTTAAATAAAATAAGAACATTGATTTGTCAAAATTCAATGGTGCTGTCAAAGTGCAGAAACAAGGTTAAAAATAATTATTACATAGGAGTTCGAGATCCTAGTGCGTTTGTCATTCATTAGAACACATCAACTTTTGCTTAACATAATTTGCATTTAATTTAGTAAATTTATTCATAATTGCATAAGTAGTTGAATTTTGGTTATAATTTCATCACAACAAACAAACATCTTATTATCCTTGTTTCAGTTAAAGTTACGATGATTAAAGTCGAACTAAATCAATCTTTGTGAGAAATACTTAAACTCAAAATTTATTTTATTACTTGTTAAAGAATCGTATACTTGCAGTGAATTTAAATCGAAATATATTTTCGTGAACACTCATTAAGCCCTTGTTTGAGCCCCATTATAAAAAGAAATTTTGGTAAAATGTATTATGGAATAATATTTTTTGGGAGAATATGTATTTGAAAAAGAAGGAAATTTTTTTATTTATGCATAATATTATTTTATTGAAGAATGTGTGGTCGAAAAGAAAATAGAAAAATGTATTAAAATTTTAAATAGTGTCAAACAAGGGCTAAATATCTTTCTCATAGGAGTATTTCTTGGAAGTCTAGTAGTCCAAAGGGAAGAATTGAATTTCGATTTTAAATTGTAAAAATTTTGGTCATGCATTACAATCAAACCATACATAAAAATTGGATTACAATTAATTTTGATATTTCACTTTTCATAGACTTGTTTAGAATAGAGTATTAATCTGAATTGGAAAACAAAGAATAAATGAGACTGTAACCTTGAAGTTTAACAAGTAACAACGTATAATTACAAATTAAGAACACAAATCATATGCCCATATGTATGTGCTGGCTGGCATACAAAGTAGCATAAGAGTATGCACATAAATATGTATATGCAAATTGCATTGACAATCTTTTAAGATATTTGACAGTCATGTACATTCACGCCTCGTAAGATTTCCCCATGTATTTTTAGTAGGGTCGGTCCTGTGATTGTCAGGGTTCGAGGCAAAGTTCCTAAATTAGGCCCCTAAAAAACAATCTGACCTTGTAAGCCACCGTCTGCGGATTGTGACGAAGAACAAAGAAGAGGAGAAGACCAGCACAAAAGAGGAGGAAAAAGAGAGAGAGCCCAATTCAGAAAACAAAAAAATAAAAAAATACTGATTTTCCTTTTACATCATTTCACACACACACATACAATCGAGGCCAAATGAGGCTCTTTCAATTTTGGGCCTGAGGCAATGGCCTCATTGGCCTCTGCACGGGACCGGGTCTAATTTTTAGGCTCATAAGATTTGACACTTGACTTTCACGCTTTGTAATGCATTTGAACCTTGATTAGAATACACTTTTACTGCTAATGATGATACATAACTTTTACTCACAATATCTTTTATTCCACCTTTTGCAAAATGTAATTATATATCAGCCTTCTAATTAAATAATAATAATAACTTTTTATTTAAAAATGAAATGAATTGATTCAATTCTTTTTATCAAAAAGGGGGGAAATAATTCTGAGAGGCTTCACTAAAATTGGCAACTTGGGGGCATTTTGATAAAATGGTTGGATTGGATGGCCACGTGGCAACCTCCAACTGGTTCAAGAAATTCACACGGATTGTGCTCATTCAAATGGAATGTGAGCCATTGGATTTGATGTGTGGCTGTGATCTTATTCCTGATTTTTAGTTTGGTCTTTTGACCTTTAGCCTTCGGTAAGTTCTTCCATTTTCAAGTTAATTGTTCCAATGTTACTGAACTTATTTTTATGTTTTCAATTGCTCACTAAAATGTAAGATATTGAGTTTTGACCATTAAACTTTAAAAAACGTTGAATGTTACTGATTGCTATAACACCCGTTTAAAACCATAATGGAATTGGTGATGTGGACGGAATACACATGTGGCACCTCGTCACGCTGTTAAACTTTGATATGATTGAATTTTGGTCACTAAACTTTGAAAAATGTCTTTTATTGCTTACTAAACTTTAAGATGATCGAATTTTAACCGCTAAACTTTGAAATGATCAAATTTTGGCCATTAAATTTTGAAAAATATTTTCGGTTGCTCATGAATAGAGAACCTTTTTCAAAGGTTAGTAGCCAAAAATATGACAATCTCAAAGTTTAGTGGCTAAAATTCAACCGCCTCGAAATTCAATGAGCAATCGAAGATATTTTTAAAATTAATTGAGTAACTGAAGATATTTTTAAAAAATTTAGTGACCAAAATTCGATTATCTCAAAGTTTGGTGAGCAATCGAATACATTTTTCAAAATTTAGTGAGCAATCGAAAATATTTTTCAAAGTTTAGTACTATCTCAAAGTTTAACGGCGCGACGGAACGCCACATGTGCATTTCTTCAACTACGTCATCAATTGAAGACTAAGACATAAATTTAGTAACCATTGAAACAATGTAACTCTCAATTTTCAGCCTCTGCTTTTTCTCGGTTCTGTTCTCTCCATATCTCTCTCTATGAAAAGTTTAACCGTCTTCTTTAATCAATTTTGTGTAATTTAGAGAGGCTCTAAAACTTGACAACTGTTGTGTTATAGGCTCGTTATTGGTTTGTTTTTGTGATTGTTTTGCACTGGTTTTACTGTGTGTGATTTAGCGCGTTTAGGGTTGTTCTTGTTTGATTTTCTGAGTTCTTTTTCGATTTGTGATTGAACTCTGCCTCTGATTTGGTTTCTTGTACATTACTCTCTCTCGAAGGCGTAGTTTCACATAGTGATTGGGTTCGTTCCGGAACCCCACTGATTAAACTGATTTTGTTTGAATTAGGTGACCGATTGTGGTGTTCTTAATGTTCTTTAGTTTCTGTATTTATCTACTGTTTGTGGTGCTATGATTTTTTGCCAATTGATATGTGCTTTCGATTGACTGTGGTGCTGGGAATATAGGATTCCTTAGGTAAAATCTAACTCCGGACCAATAATCCCAACAAATTCAAACTCTACGCGAGTATCAGTAAAATTCTCATCTTGACAAACCGAATCGGGCCAAGCTGAGCATGCTTGTTCAGTAAATTGGGCTTCTTTATCTATTCGAAACTCGGCCCGTTTGGATGGGTTGTTTTAGATATATAAGTTTTGTTTTTATTCTAAACCGAATTCCTGATATAGTTTGGGCTTAATATATAATAATACTCGGCCAATATTTTGTTAAAGGCATTTTAAACATTTAACTCATAATTTATATGAATTAATTATTTTACATGCTCGTTTGATGATTGGAAAAATTGTATGCAATGGAAATCAAATAGGTTAAAAAAATTTAATAAAATACTGTCATTATAAGATCAGATGAAGATAAAGTACAAAATATGTGGATGATCCACATCAATTCATGCGACTAATTTTATCATTTTTATTTATTATTTATTCGTGGGCCATCTTTTGTTGTTTTTTAGGAGCTAGACGATCAATGGTAATTTCAATTGTCTTTTGTCAATTACAGAGCATATCTAAAAAATTATCTATTTACAAAGAGTATCTTAAGCATATTAAGAATATTTTTAAATTTAGCAAGTAAAATATTTTGTACACTCCAACAATACAATCTATTTTGATTCCTAATTTAGTTTTTCGAAAAAATATTTATTGATTTTTTTCTCATATTTATTTATTTATATATTAATAGTCAATCAATTGAAATATGACTTGAAATAATTTAAAAAGTAGAATAGTGAATTTTGTAGCTTAGTTAATGTTCTCATTATAAGTATGATTTGATAGCCAAATCAATTTTTTATTTTATAAAAGTTAAAATAGAGTGTCTCTTTGAGCTTATTTTTTGGAATCGATTCTCTAAAATACATTCGATCTTATATTTAAGACTCTCTTGGAGATACTCTTAAATTTGCAATAAACTGTAATTTTTCAATGGTTTTATTTTGATTGAAAAATGATGTAATTGTAAATTTTTCTTCAATTTTAGATTCAAACAAAATTAGCAAGAATCAAGGATGTTTTTATCAGTGCTTAACTTTTGATTCTTACATTTTCGTAATATACTTTGGTACATATTAAGTGCTTGTCTGGGAGAAATTTTCAGCCAAATTATTACCGTTGGCAACCACTTTAATTGACTGGTTGTGTCTTGTGTGGGATCCATCTTGAAAAAAAAATCAAAAAATCACTTTCTTGGCTATCACAACCAGACTACCTTTAAGAATTATTTATTTATTTATTTAATATGGTCTAATGATATTTAAGATAGATAAATAATTGTGTTTTGGTTTTGAACATGAATGGGTCAATAAATTGACTTAGAACTAGTAGGATATTGACTAGACTGAAAAACATGAAATAGAAATTGAAATTGAAATTGAAATTGAAGTAAAAGATAATGAAGGTATATGACTGCAAATTCTCTTATTATATTCTTCTATAAGTTACAACACTTCTTTCGATATTTTCACTGGAGAACGAAAATATTACCTTTTATGATCATAAATGGAACTTGAAAGTTCAAAAATTGAGTTCCGACTTGCTCGAAAAACATGAATATTATTTTAACATAACTGAAGAGGGAGGAGAATGTAGAAATCAACTACTTTCGAATGGTTTGAAATGTTGAAATAAGTTTTTAGAATAACCTATTTACAGAAAATTCTTTGTCTTTCCTGAATTGGTACACCTTTCGGTATGAGTCGACATGGACAAATAGATAACACTGTTTCAAATTTAGGCTATCTTCAGATTCAGATCACACTACTGGAATGGTCTTGCCCAGTCATACATCACGATCCCAGTCATACCCATTTGCCTTCCATCCAGTCACCAAGATCAAACTAATGGCCACTTGTCACCCGTGGAACGCACTGCCATGCGTGTACCATTCATTTGCCACTACTTGTAATCATCACTTACAAATTTATTTACCAACACATTATTTAACAATATTTGATTGGATCAAAATTTCATCAACTAAATAACAAGAAAAAACTTTCGTACTTTATTTTTATTTTTTTTTTGACATTTCATCAATTTGTAAAAAATTATGTCAATGGTTATGTACAACAAACATTTTTCTTTAAAATTTAATCATATTTTAAGAAAGCGTGTAGATAAGGGAGTTGTACACAATTACCAGTTTGAATCTTTGTGAAAATGACTTTTGTAATAATGATTTTTTGGAGAATGTGTTGTGGGGAATTTATTTATTTATGCATGGACAAAATTTCAATTCACGCCAAGGATCTATTTGGTGTTTGGATAGAATTTGTGATAGAAATTCTATCCTTGTTGAATTTTGGAAACTTTTTTGTTTTTTTTTGAACACGAACAATAACGATCAACAATTCATAACTATCTAATTATCCAGCTTCCAATGAAAATCTACACAGGGAACAAAATTGAGAAAACTAGAGTTTTCTTTTCTTATGCTAACAAAAATGTGAAATTGCATTCTCTACTAATTTTTTCAAATCCAAGCAACCTATTAATATAAGTCTATGTGGATTTGGTGTGTCTCTTAACTTAATTTGGTCCAATATTTAATTAACTCAATTAAATAAAATTAATTCAATTAATTCGGACTAATTAATAAGCAATCCAATTAATTATTTGTCTAACACCTGTCAATTAATTAATTGGCAAAACTCATTCTTCTAGTTTTCCTTTTCTGTGTGACCAATTAGGTTCTTGATCAAGGCCTAACGATGTAAATTATTATTTTAATATAATCAAAATTGATAAAATAAAATACCCCTTTTAATTTATCATTAATTCATATCCTTAGCTCTAGATTGATATTTAACAATGTGTCAAGGCCATACATGTGACAAAAAAGTCACGTCGTATGATACAATCAAACTTGTTCGTTTACTGTGAAACTATAATCATTTTCGTCAATATGATCCGATCAATTACGAGATATGAATATGTGTCAATCTCAATTATTGATCATATTTTTTATCCAACTATTAAGTTAATTTAAGTTAAAGATATGTGTCAATCTCAATTATTGATCATATCTTTTATCCCACGATTAAGTCAATTTAAGTTGAAAACTCTTTTTCGACTTATGAGTATACCTTTGTTAAGGATTTCATTATCAACTTAATTGGATGAAATACAAATCATAATCTCTCATTATCTAAGTGAAGAATTCTCTATTGATCATTAACAACTTTTATATAATTCTTGACACACTCGAACGATGTCGTATTAGCGGCTCTTAGCAAAGCAATATTCAATATTACCAAAATACGACTGTCCTCATATAAGGCACTATAATAACCTCAAGTCGAAGGACCAATTTCACTACTGAACGTTAGAGATTAATCATTGATACTTAGGTATCCATGTGGAATCTCCTCAGCAAATCTCCAATGTTCTATTCTATAACAAAATATCAACATGTTCATTGAAGTATCAAATCACTTTAGCTTATAAGATCAGTTACTTACTTCATAAGTAAGAAATGTCATACATGATGGTATATCCGTAATAACGATATATGTATCTCACTATAACTTACAATCATAGATGATTTAAGATTCAATCATAAGTAATTTGTATCTCACAATTATAATTATTTGTAATTAACAAATTACTTGGATTTGAATTTACAGACTCTATAATTTAATTTAATATTAATTAAATAATAGATTTATCATAAAATTACATAAATTATATATTAAAAGCAGGGATGAAGCTAGAAAATGATGTTATGATAGGTTGAAATTTAGAAAAATTTCCACAAAAAATCGAGTTTCGAAGGTTATTCTGGTGACATTCACAATAAAAAGTATACGGAACTCAATGGAAAAAATAAAATTAGATGTCTTATATTAAGATATTTTACTAAATCTTTGTACTTTTTCTCCCAATAGAAAATTGACGCTTACCTTGAAAAATATAAAATAACTTAATCATGATAGAAATAAGCAAAAATACATGTCCGTCAATGAAAATTTAAAAAATTACTTAATGAGTACTCTTCTAGTAACTTTGACAGCCAGTCTTTCCGAACATCGGAAAGTTTGATCGAAACACACAATCAATTATATATCACTATAATCCATATGTTATTGTCTCAATATGTTATTTGGTGTGTTCATCGATCTTCTATATCACCACATTTCGAAATGAGTGAAGAATCTCACAAAAAATAAATAAATAATAAAAATAACAACTAAAAAATTTCGAAGTTGAAAGAAATTAATTTTAATTCATGTCAATTTTTTGCCCAGTTTCTAGAATATACTCATATATAGATTACTTTATAAATAAATAAGTTTTAACAAATATTCTTTTTTATTGTCAATATCAAATCTATAATAAGTTATTTATTTTGATCATAATATCTATTTTATAATCAAAATAAGTAATCCTTTTATAAGTATGAATAAGTAATAAATGAAAACATGTGTAGAAATTAAAAAAAAATTAATTACTTCTAAATTTAGAAAAATATGTAGTGTCTCTAACTATTAAAATAAGTAATTTACTTTTAGATCTAATCAATATATATTATCTAAAATAAAATTTACTTAGTAGTTATAACTAAATTTTAGTTAAACATGCACTAAATAGAATATCTAAGCTGACAATAAAATATTCACATTTCATGAATGTAATGAAAGGAATAATTAATAATTGTAGTTTCTTTAATGCAAGTTGTATAATTGAACATTGGTCTTGGGTTGAAATTCGAACTAAAAATTAGAGTTGGGTTAATGATAATATTTGGGCCAAAGTTCTACAATTTCTTCTTACTGGGCTGTCAAAATTCTACAATTTTCTCTTAAGTTTTTCTATGGGTTGGCTGCCAAAATTTTACAATTTCCTCTTATGTTTTTATATGGGCTAGGAAGCTGTGTTAGGCTATAGCCTAGCACATCCCCCCACCTCCGCCCATGATTAAAAATAGGGAAAAATTCATATCCCAGGTGTATTGTTTACACAAATTCAAAAATAAGATAAATAGTTTGAAATTTCAAATTTTAGGTTTATATTTAGTTAATTAAAGATAATAAAGCCACAATTACACGATTAATGGTCACAAAAATTTATATTTATGGGTCACTGATTTATTTACTGGTCACATATCGTCAAATTAATTAGTTATAGATTATTTCGAGGTCCCAGAACAAAAATTTTGTAAGTCACAAATTATTTCGAGATTACAAATCAAAAATTTTATAGTCACAAATTATCAAATTTTAATGTCACAGACCAAATCGTTGAGGTCATAAATTATTTTATAGTCACATATTATCAAATTTTAAGATCATTGACAAAATCGTTGGTCACATATAACAAACACTCCACTCCCGATCCCAATCCACCATCAATCCTTGGTCACAGAGCAACCAAATTAATTGGTTACAATCACTATTACACCTCGCCCCGCCACAACACCACCACGACTATTGCCAACAATAATCAAAACGATCATCAAAATATAACGACCAATTGTACCACACCACACCATGACACAACCACCAACCACCAGCAAATTTTTAGTGATATATACCTAATTTTCGGTCACAAATCAGCGAAATAGTTCGTCACGGATGCCTAAATGGTTGGTCACAGATTCGAAACACCCCACCACCGGTCTACCACCGCCTAATCGCCTTTTGCACCAAACCACCACACCCCCTAGGGGTGTCAAAAAGGCTCGGTGGCTCGGGCGGCTCGTGGCTCGGCTCGAAAAAACCCCGAGCCCGCCCGGCTCGTGGCTCGTAGGGATCGAGCCTAGGCTCGGGCCGAGCCTCAAAATAAGAGGCCGGCCCGAGCCCGAGCAAGCCCGTGTGGCTCGGCGTGTCACAGGCCAAAAATGGGCCATGACAAAAATGCTCGGCCCGAGCAAATAAAAGAAAAAAAAATTTTGAAAAAAAAATTTTTTTTACCTGCTGCCGGTTAGGGGGGCAGGCTGGGCAGCTATATAGTTGCCGGTTAGGCAGCTATATAGCTCCCTTTTTTTTCGTATTAGACTATTAGTACATTATACTGTTATATTTTTGAAATTCAAATTTAAAAAATAATGCGGGTTTTTTTTATCTATAAATACGAGATGATTTTTGAAGTTTTAAATCACTTTGCTATCGATTTTACTTCGTATTATTTCTATATCATAGATTCAGATTCAAGTTTCAATTTCTTCTTTCTCACTTCTCATATAACAATTAATATATTCAATTTCTTTCACTTTACAGTCTAATATTCAGTATTTTTTATTATACTAGTTATTATGGATTTTACAAGTGATGAAGTTAATCATTTTGGCGGTAGTTCGAGTACTCCATCTAACTACGATGCAAGTGAAAATGTTCCAATTAATTTGGAGGATATTGAAGAGGAAGAAGTTCAAGTACTCGAGACAAAAAGGTCAAAAAAAGAATCATCGGACTGTTGGCAACATATGACATGAAAAAAAATTGGCGTTCAAAATGGAGTAGATATTTGGAAAGCATGTTGCAATTATTGTGGCAAAGAACTTAGTTGGAAGCCTGGTTCGAGCACAACGCATTTGAATAGACACGTATTGAGGAGTTACAAAGCAAAACCAGCCGATCTCGACTCGAAACAAACTGAACTAGTGTTTGGCGGTTCTAATTCTACTCTTTCCAGTTTTGTATATTCACAGGAAAGATTTCGTGAAGGAATGGCTGCATACGTGGCTGCAGCAGAGATGCCGCTTACAATGATAGACTCAATACACTTTACCCGACTCGTGCAGAAATATCTCCAACCGATGTATTCTTCTTATTCTAGAAATACTCTTCGTTCGGATAGCATAAAATTATATAACAGAAGAAAACAAATTACTATTGAAGGTCTAAAAAGTTTTAATAGTGTTATATCGTTTACTTCTGATTTATGGACTGGTTGTAATAGAAAAGGTTATATTGCTGCTACGGCTCATTATATTGATCACTTGTGGCTTCTACATAAAAGAATTATTGCATTTAGATGTGTAGAATTTCCCCATAATGCCACTAATATATACATGATTTTAAAAGATATCATACAGGAATATGGTATACAAGATATGGTCCGAAATTTTACTTTTGATAATGCTGCAGTGAACAAAGTTGTTATTGAAAGATTTATTGCTGATCTTAATCCCGTATTTGGAAATTTATTTTTTCATCAACGTTGCGTATGTCATATTATTAATTTGATTGTAAAAGCTGGATTAGAACATATAAGTTCACCTTTAGATAAAATTAGACAAGTAATAAATTTTATTACTGTATCACCAGCAAGAAAATAAGCATTTAATAGTTTGTGTGCAGAGTATGGATTACAGGAGAAATCATTTGCCACTGATGTAACACACAGGTGGAACTCTACATATCTTATGTTACATTCGTGTGAAAATTACGATAAAGTGATTTCACTATATTATAATGGTAGACATACACTCGGATCCGAACATAATTTGGAAGATTGGGAATGTACTATTGCATTTTACGTGAAAAAATTCTTACAACCTTTTTTCGATACTACAAAGGAATGTAGCGGTGTTTATTACTCTACATCTTCTCTTGTTTTACAACATTTTTTCTACATTTCACAAGCATTTCATAAATATAGGAATTTGCCACTTTTTGCTGATGTAGTCCGCTCTATGGAGTTAAAATTTTGTAAATACTGGGAAGAGTTGCCTTCTTTATTTCTTTTAGCTTCAGTAATGGACCCTCGACTTAATTTAATTGGCACAAAAACTACTGTAAAGGGGATATCAGATTTTTTGAATATAGAATTATCACACGTGCATATAGAATCTTTTTTATGTGAAATGTATAATTATTATGCTGAAAAAGAAGGTCAGCGTAGTTCTACTTCCCAAAGTTCTTTTTCAAGAAATATTACAACAAATCCCGAAAATTTATGGAATTATTTAGATAGCAATACAAGTGCTCTTTCATTTAGTTCTAGTTCTAGCTCATCAACATCTAGAGCGATCAATATTGGTGGTACAAATCTTGAAATTCCTTCTGAGTTAGCTAGGTATATGTGCTTGGATGTTCGTAGTGTGTTGCAACCGCACGAATTATAAGAATTTAGTCTTTTAAATTGGTGGAGATGTAACGAAAGGCAATATCCAATTGTATCAAAAATTGCACGTGATCTACTAACACCTCCGGTGTCTACGGTAGCATCGGAGGCTGCATTCAGTTTAGGTGGTCGAATTTTATCAGATGAACGATCAAGACTAAAAGAAGATATATTGGAGGCTTTGATATGTTTGAAGGATTGGGAATGTGCAGAATTACGTGTTCAAGAACATGTTGATAGTATAATGGCCGAAGAGTTGCAGCATATCCAAACATAGGATGTTGTAAGTTTTTAAATTAATTATTTTTCTTTAAGAAATGTATTTTTAAATTTATTTGATTCAAAAAAATTGTACACGAAATATTTTATTCGTGTACAATTTTAACTCCGCCTACGTTGATTGTAGCCGGTCCCAAGCCCGGAAAGAGGAGGAGGGTTGTAATTTGTAACTTTTATTTATTTTGTTATTCGTATAAATTACATAATTTTGAAATTTGTACTTTTATTTAATTTGTAATTTGTATAAATAATAAATGATGCAATTTTTAAATTCTTTCAAAAAAATGTCATTCAACAATTTGCACCACAACAATTAGCATGTAAAAAAAATGTCATTAAAAATTGCAAAAAAAAAAAAAAAACCGAGTCGGCTCGGCTCGGGCCCAAAAAAAGCCCGTTGTGATTTACTCGAGCCGAGCCCGAGCCCAAAATTTCGGCTCACGAGCCGGCTCGGCTCGGCTCGGCTCGGTTCGGCTCGTTTACATCCCTAACACCCCCACACCCTATCCCGATCCCGATCTCGTTCCACCACAATACTTGGTCACAGCCACAACACCATCACAACCACCGCCAACACCACCACCACCAACTGAAAACCTACCCACCAAACACCTCACAAAGCCAAGTTGGCCACCAACCGTCACTTGTTCCCCTTCAACATACCAACAATACTACACCACAAAAATCACATTGCCACTGCAGAAAGAGGGTACGAGAGAGAGAACAGCAGATCGGAAAAGAGAGAAGTGAAACGACAATTCATAGCAGCGTACCAAGTCTTAGTCCACGCTTGCGTAGAACATATAGCCTCGCGTTGTAGGGGTGACGGGAAACAGCTTCGAAGCGACGGTGTTTTGCAGCGGTAGAAGCACCGTTGCAAGACGACATGAAAGGCTCTCTCTGGCAGTAGGCGGTGGTCTTAGGCAATGGGCAGCAGCACCGTGGATGATCGTCGCTGGGGGTTAACGGGAGAGAGTGAGGAGTGGAGAGGGCGGCAGTGTGAAATGATTTTAAGAATTTTAGGGTTGAATTAGGAATGAAATATTTTGTATTAATATTATAGTTAAATTAAAATCTGAAATCTGCATAGAAAGCCATCTTACTTGACTTTTGCATTGGGATTTTTAAATGCCTGGATTTTTGTTATTTTCACTTAAAAGTATTTACGTCCAAAGTTGATTAGACTTAGGACATAACGTTTATTACACATGTAGTTAAAATGCAAGAAAAAATTTTAGATTTATATATAATGAAAAGGGAGAAAATGTGACCGTGTGGAGGAAAAGTGGTAAACCAATTCCCTAGAACTTTTCGCCTATTAGAAAAAAAAAAAAAAAAAAAAAAAAAAAAATTGGAAAATGAAGTTCAAATAGGAACTTAAGAAAGTGTACTACACTACTTTATAAGCTAGTTTTATTATAGCTTCTTTTTCAATGTGGAATTACCCCCGTACCCGTAGGTTTTTTAGAGTTTCAATTAATATAAATGCTCGTTTCACCAATATAATAACCGTAATTTCCTCAAGAAATTTTTTGTTACTGCTTAATTAACGCCATTACCCACCTAAAAATTTCCTCAAAACTGGTTAAAAGATTAATGTTATTCGTACAAACTGGGGATGATCCCCACTTTATACGATTATTATTATTCAGGCTAAAATCATTTCCCATACATTCCAACAAAAATCACGTCACATTATTCATATTTGACTCTATAAATTCACGAAACATACTGAAATTAGAATTTTCTCATTATAGTCTTAATTATTGAATATTAAGTTACTCATTTACAATAAAAATAAGGTCAGTTTGATGCTTTGTTTATAAAAAGCAATCAAACTTTTAAATATCACGATGAAATGGGCGGTGACCTAACAAAATGAGTAAACTACTTGTGGCCCTAGTGTCCATTACCCAAGCAACCTGTGTTACGTGATAAATGAAAAGACCTGTCAAATTTATTTATTATCACATTCAATTTAGTATGTCAAATAATGTTAGAAATATAAAAAGTGACTAAGTAAAAGATATATAATTCTTGTCACAATGAAGTTCAATTTTTTGTGATATTTTGTAGGGTTGAAATTCAACAATATTTAGCTATGATTTAGTACAAAATTAATATATAACAGAAGTAAATTTGCATCAGAAGGAAGCCGATTTGACATATTTAAAAATTTTTGAGGTTTTTTTATTTTTTATTTTTTTTCTGGTTTCTAGATAACGAGATCGAATATGGATAACGTATAAATTTTGATCTCTAATTAATAGATAATCATGATTCATGCCTGTATTATATTTAGATATGCATAGTCAAAACTATGTTGGGATAAGAATAAAAAAGGTCGTATAAAATTTAGCCATATTGAACGGCCAATTTTCACTTAGTGTGGTAGGTTCAGGAACAAACAAGGCCGCAGAAGTTGCGAGTTGACGCCATTAAAACCTTAAATCATCCTCCAATATCATTAATAATACTTTTTGAGTGCTCTCAGGACATAGTCCAGTAGTGCAAATGATAGGAGTGGTGTTATCTCATGCTTTGCTGGCAATCGCAGTATGGGGGTTCGATTCTTGAGACATGAAATTGAACTTCTTGTAGACGCAGTGTACAAGCAGCTCTTGTTCCCTGACCTGTTGAGACACATCCCGCGATTTACTTCCCTCACAAAACTCTAGGGACGGAACGGTGATAACCCTCAAATTTGGGATTCAACCTTTAATAATGCTTTTTGAGTGTTGGTCGCGTGTTCGACAAAGTAAGTTGTACAGCAATAAATAATATTAACGAGTTTTCAATCCTATTATTCAATAACATGTACGAACCACAATCATACGCTATCTATGATCCCTGTAGATTTAAGAATTATTTTTATTGACATTATTGATTTGGCTTAAATTTTTTTTAAAATAAGAAGCTATATATCATTTTTCAATAGTATCAAGGGTGATGCTATTGAAATAAATGAACTTATTTAGTAAAATATTTAGCCTCTTTTTTATTCTCATTATTTGAAAAAAAAATATTTTTAAACAATGTTTTGAAATCATTATAATTACAAATTTTTTCAATAAAATAGTTATACACAAATCCAAATTTTTTTAATTTTTTAACAACATATTTCTCATCAATACACTTCAAAAATTCATTCTTATCAAAAGAACGGTACTTAAACAAGGGCTTAAAGTTAAATGAATTTTAATTATTTGTTAATCTATTACGTCCCATCACTCGTGCGGTCGCGCACAGCTATGTTTCACAAAATCATAGGTGAGATTTGAGCAAGTGCTCAAACTCATGAATCATAAGCCAACTCAAAATTTTTATTGGAAAAATCAGAAGAGTTTCCAAAGTCAATTTTGACGGCAAAACAAGGACGGCCCGATTCAAGTTGATAATTTTGGACCAAGTCATTAGGAAGAAAATTAAGTAATTTGGTTGTGATTTGTTCGAGATTTTTTGTTATTGGTGATAATCATGAAGTTTGAAAATTGGCTATTGGATTGCAAAACAAGATATTTGTTGTGGCAAGTGAAGATACGAGTTTTACTAGGCAAATGAATTTGGATGATGTATTGTTGGAAATTGACAAAATGTCCACAGCTTAGACGACGGAGAAGAACAGTGGAAAGATCGGAATGCACTTTCACAGATTCATATTCAACTTCTAACAATATTCTTGGGACATTTTGAAGGAGAAAATAGCAGCTGCATTGTGATTAAAGTTGGAACAATTGTGCATAACTAAAAGTTTGACAAGGAAATTGTATCTAAAGCAAAGATTGTATTATCATCACATGGCAGAAGGCGAATCTTTGAAACATCTAGCTATATTCAAAGAGATTGTCGTTGATTCAACGACTTTAGAGGTAGAGTATGATGAAAAAAATTTGACTTTAATCTTTTGTGTTCACTGCTTGCTTCATTTACTTCGTTTAGAGACACTTGTATAGTCATGATACATTATTTTTTATCTTGTTTTCATTTTTGTGTTATTTTTAGGATTTGACATGCACTACTATAAATATTAGACTCTTTTCACAAATTTTATATTATTGAAATATAGAATAATTATATAAGCAATTTGTTTTCTCTATATTCGTCAATTGAAAAATACTCAGTTCATCTGCTAATTAATTCTTTGCTTTTTATTTTATTATTTATTTGTTATCATTTATTTCATATCATATATATTAACTCCTTCCGCTTTATTTTCCAATACAAATTGAAGTCACATTCTTAGCCAAGTGGACATCACTTGACCCCGACCCCACCCCCAGTATGTCCCTTCCGTGATACCATAAAACAACTCCAGATTATACAATCTCAGGTTAGCAAGAAACATTTTTTAAATTGTAAAAGAAGACTACTGTTTATTTTGAGATCAGCTGAATTGACATAGAATAGGACACAAAATTACCATTTTCTCATAGAGGATTATGAAGATTTTTGTAGTGCATATTCACATAACCTGTGTCCCGCATAAGCAAGGATGAACCTCCCTGCCCTCCGGGGGCACAACTCAATTGATAGATCAATCAACATTGGCTTGCTTCCAGCGGCAGGATGTAGAGTTCGATTCCTGGTGGGAACCTGCGGCCAAAATTTTGGTATGGAGCAATCACTGTGGAGGAGGATTTCTTGTGCGCAAAAGTGTAAAGTCAATGGGGGGAACTTGTGATCTAGTTGAGGCATAACCCACGATTTACCCCCTCTAAGATTTTAGAGGCATGGGTCTTGAAGGTCCATAATTTAGTCTGGTATAAGTTGAGTTAAAAAAAGAAAAAAAAATTGGAGGATGAATCCCCCCCCTTGCCGACCAAGTCCACCACACTGTCACTCCTATCAAAATTTAAAGTTAATTATTTTTAAACAGAGACAATTGTGTAAAATATTTATTATTTACAATATACAAATACACAACACACGTACACCTCACACGTGGCATTTTTAAATGCATTGTCCAAAATACAAAATTTAGCCCCCCTTTTGGTGCTACTAAAAATCATGATTTTAATTAATTAAAAATCAACCATTAATTTTAACCACACATTTCATGAGATTCACAATTTTTTAAACACACATTTTATCAATTTCTATCAAAATCTACAAAAACTCTAATTTTAATCCCCACCAAATAGGGCTTAGTTTCTGCTCTATTTTAAATGATAAAACTTCCACATCATGATGTGTCGAAGTTCAATTAAAGACAACAATTGTATTCATTACTCTGTTGTGTGTTTGCAGTGTTACTTATGTAAGAAAGAAAATTAAATGACAGTTGCTCGACTTAAAACGAGATTAAATTATTAACTAACATACTCCATTAGTGTAGCTTTTCAATCTCTAATCTTTAAATCTCTTTAAAATGTATGATCTGAATGGATTCAAATAATCGTAAGACACCAGCTTTGACAATCACATGTTTACAATGTTTTGCAAAGCTTTTAATGGAGAATAGTGTTATACAAAACCATGGTGCTTATCCACATGACAATGTAATCACTGTTATATTATTCAATTTATAAAAATGTATTATAGTTTTATGGATAATGCTACCTAACTTCACTAATGCTAGAGTATCAGTCTGTGCAATGTATAGCACCACATGATAGATCTAATTTAATGAATTATATATCAATCAATCATTTAATGTCACGTATCTTATCACCTAAACTCGTGTCAAACGCCAATGACGCTTTATAACATTACTCTTAACTTAATGAATAATGCAATTTAATATCATTGGTGCTACAACACCAATTTAGGTAGTGTTATGAAAAGTAAAATTAAGTCTCATTTAATTTTAAATCTCATTTAGTACCACATTGATGCTAGTTATTTAAATATCATTAGTATTAAATAGCATTATTCTAACTTAGTTGAATAATGTTGTAGTTTTTCCGACGAAGACTAGTGTTAAGTGCCGATAAAATTAAAAGCTTTGCCATAAATGCATTAAATGAGGAAGCTTTTTCAAAATGATTTCCTACACATACATTACTGTCTGAACTTTTGTGATTGTTATAATCAATTTAAATTTATCTTATGTTGCAATTAAACTAATTTCTTTTAACAAGAAGTGACGAAATTCGTTGAAAAACTATCGACCATAGACTATCAAACTAAAAAATGTGCGTCTTTGATCCATATTAATACATGCTTTATCTCTATCAGTTTATCGATTTTAGCCATTTTATTTAATAGTGTCTCATAATTCAATCACATCTAGTGTTATTTAGTACGTCAATTATTTATCAACTTAGTGACTTTCATAAGTTATTTACATGAATTATTGTCTCAGGATTTATTTTGTCCCAGCCCCTTAATCACCTAATTTGCCTATTAATATTGAATATTCAATAGCATTTACTCAAAAAAAAAATAATAATAATAAAGAAGAGAGATAAGAAGAACCATTGAATTAACGGTCAAATCAACAGATTTAAAAATGCAAACGCACTAATATTTGAACAACGCTATTAGTTGACCGAATTCTGAAAGTAAAGCACGGCACAGGCAAAATTCTGTCAACGCTTAAATCCCACTTGCTTTTTCACCTCTATATAAACAACCCCATAATCCTCCAATAATCACAAATAATAATAATAAAGAAGAGAGATAAGAAGAACCATTGAATTAACGGTCAAATCAACAGATTTAAAAATGCAAACGCACTAATATTTGAACAACGCTATTAGTTGACCGAATTCTGAAAGTAAAGCACGGCACAGGCAAAATTCTGTCAACGCTTAAATCCCACTTGCTTTTTCACCTCTATATAAACAACCCCATAATCCTCCAATAATCACCCAAGAACTAGAAAAATGGTACGTATAACGCCGCCGTGCACTCCAGAACGCAACTCCGGCGGTGGTGGCGGAAGCTCGTTCAAGAAACTATCCATACCGGTAATACAACCCTTCACTTCTTTTTGGTCTCTATGCGCGAAACATGTCAGCCGGGCCGCCAAGAAGATGGCTTCCGGTTCGCCAAAATCGCCGTTGCCTAAGACGAAGCATCTTCTAATGACTGTGAGCAACAAGGCGATGAAATTCCGGCGCAAGAAAAATACCGGCGACAAGTTTGGTGGAGATGATGATGATATTTCGTTCGGAGATGAAGGGCTGTGGCAGAGGGCTATATTGATGGGAGATAAATGTGAGCCGTTGAATTTTTCCGGTGTAATTTATTATGATTGCGATGGAAAAAAGTTGCCGGAGCCTCCCGGAAAATCACCTCGTGCTAGTCCTCTGCCGAGATATGCTTACGTGTCGCCGGATAAGTGAGAGAAAATGAATAGGTGATAGGGTCAGTGGGTCACCTCTGGGTGTTGTATTGAGGTCACAATTTTTGATGTCTGTAATCTTCATCTTTATTACTGTGATTTTGTTAATTACGTTAATCTTTAACTTTAAATAAGATTAATATGCCCGTCTCGTCATGGAACGATTATGGAATTTTCTTTTATAGAAAGGAGAAATCTTCTTGCATAGGGGTTTGTCGAAACAGTGGCCAACGTGGTGGCCCTGTCCATAACATTAGGCAAGAATACTTGTCAAATAAGATGCAACCGTACCCCGACCACTCCCTTAGCAGAAGTGACAAAATGGAAGCCTATAAATTATAGGAATTAAGCATGAAAATCAGATCAATAAAACCTCCTTGTAATAACGAATGGTTCTATGAGTTAAAAATTATATATATATAATCAAGACAAAATTTTAAAAAATAAAAATTCATGACCTTAACCTACGCTAACAATCTGACTTTGAAGAGTTCTCTGATATTATCAATTATTTCTATTTTTATATAATTCTACCTATTAATTAATTGCATGCATGCTAGATATATGAAATATATTATTAACAATATCTAAATAAATAAAAGAAGTTCTTCAACAAAGAAATTCATATATAAAAAGAAACACCTTTTATCTATCATTAACTTCTTGAAAATATTCGTTGGACCTTTGAACTAAGGCCCATTTGATTCTGTAAAATTTTCCATGGAAAATGGAAAATCAAATCCATTTTCCATCTTTGCCCTATTTGATGCCATTTTTTTTTTCCAAGGAATCTATTTTCTAGCTTGTCTTGAGAAGAAGCAAATTTCAATTTTTCAAGGAATTGGAGATGGTGAGAATTCCAATTCCGATTTACTGTAGCGAATTTTCTTTTTCATTTTTTTTTCAATGAAAACAAATTGTAAGAATTATTGTAAAAAAATATTTCTCTTTACTTGACAATTTTCATATAAAACAAAGTCAAACGAGTACCAAAAGATAGATGATTTTCTAGAATTTTTTATTTTTATTTTTATTTTTTGGTTTTGGCAATTGAAACAAATTTTATTTCCAATACTAGTAAATTTCATCCATTTAATTGACAATTTTCATGGAAGACAAAGTTAAACGAATATCAAAAAACACTTTTATTTCAACATTTTTCACGTGAAAAATTATACCAATCAAACACAATAATTTATAATTTTCAGGCAAATAATTTCTAGACAATTCAATTCAATTCCATTTTTGCAATCAAACGAACAATAAGAAAGTTGGTTGAACAACCATCATGACCGTCATTTTAACCATAATTAACATGACTAAATAAACTAGACTAGACCGGAATGGTATTCCTTCTTCTACTCAAGACCCAAAATTTAATAACTGTGGAAACAAACCTAGACTCGAATGATATTGCTTACTCAGTTCCTCAAGCATAAGACCCTTGGGCAAAATTTAAATAGATTCACATTCAAGTGTACGTGTCGACCAATAATCAAAATCTACTAACGATATGTCTGATAATATCATTGGACAAAATTAACCCTGTGTAGGAGTGATTATTCGAAAAAAAAAATGGAGATTGTGTAATTAAAATAGTGAAGAAAATTACAAGAAATGTAACAAAATAATTTTTTTTTTTAAAAAAATAAATAATTGAAGATGAGTACTGTTAAACAAGGTTAAATAAACGGTTAATTACATGAACGGTTATGTGACTACTTCATAATTGAATTTAAAAATGTATTTCAATGGTTACTAAGTTTTGTTAAGTATCACAACTTCATAATTGAACTAAAAAATGTATCTCTATGATCATTGAACTATACACCGTATTACTCATCCATCGCTCAAATAGAAAAATCCGTTAAAGCTCAACAAACGGCTTCGACTTGATTAATGGACTGGTAACATTGTGCATAATTCAATGACTATTGAGATACATGTTTGAATTCAGTTATGAATTAATAACCTTAGCAAAATTCAGTGACCATTGAGTTACATTTCATAAATTTAGTTATTAAGTAGTAACAATTTCTTTTTTCCTCAAATCGATCTATGTGAAAGAAGAAACTAAAGAAAAATGAAGGGAAAAAGTTGAAAAATTAAATCGGCCCCAATTATATTGACACTAATTCGAAAAATTTTCTATTTTTCGAATTTTGTGTTCCTATTTTTTCTCTTTCAATCTTTTTATATGAAGATCAAAATACGGTGAACCGGTACCCGTTGATCTAAAAATCAAATATACTTTTCATCGTGATGGATTATATATTGAATAATAATAGATCTTTATTCCCTTCATTTTCTTTAATTTCATCTATATTTTAATTGTCACTAAACTTTACCAAGTATTACTAATTTATAACTAAACTCCGAAAAGTATCTTAATGGTTATTAAACTATGCACCATATTACCCAAAATTTTCATTTGAGCAATGGATGAGTAAAATGATGCATATTCAATAATCATTAAGGTACATTTTTAAATTCAATTATGAAGTAGCAACACTTAGTAAAGTTTAGTGACCTTTGGAATACAATTTTAAGTTTAATTATTAAATAATAACATATGACAGTTTAGTAATCATTTATCTAATTAACCCGCTGAATAAATAAGTTTGTCAACCATCCTAACAAGTCAACCGATGGCGTGAATCATGAAAGTGTTATCGGAACCAGTTTAATGCCTGATGTAGAATGCGACACTGCATTGTTTAAATATTTAACTAGGATTGAATTCTCCATGTCATAAGAATATTACACATTTAAGCATTTGCTAATTTATCACTTTACAATCGACAAGCATATATTGCTTGAAATAGGTCATGTTCACATTCCATTCTAAATTTGATGACAAAATGAAGCAATAAAGTATCTTCTGTTCGACTAACTCGTGTATTTCTGGTCAAAATACAAAAACAAAAAAACCAAAAAAATAAAAAAATCCGCATTTATATGACATCCTGAAGAGATATGAAACGTGGCATTCCAAAACTCTGTAGGTTAAAATTTGAAGTATGAAAATACTTATCAAGGTGTAAAAGTTTGATATACTCCCCATAACAAGATTAGTCTTTTAAAATAGAACTTCCAGTATTGTATGCTATCTAAATGCATCAAAAACACAAAACGAACAATTCAAGCATTCAGATTTCAAGATTGATGTACTCAAATGAGACACTGTCTTGCTAGAACAGGCAGAAGGGTAAAATCCTACCTTGGTTAAATATGAAAACATCAACCAACATATAAATTCTAGAACTACTCATGTTAACAATGAGTTGACCTCTTTAAAATGCAACCCCAAATCTTAATAGTAAGTAGATTGTGATTATTCATTTTAGAAGCTTCACTGTATCGCAAAGGAAAGCTGTAAACTTCTAAATCGTGAATGGGGTGAAAACTAACCTCAAGAAATAGAACACAAGCTACAATGACAGTAGTGAAATGTGCAATCCCAAGACAACATAGAGGAATCTAGCAGAAGATAGTTTTCTTATAAACCAGAGAGGAAAAAGGCAGTATAATGTCCTTAGAACACCATAAGCATGCAAGGGAACTTCCATATGAAACTTTTGGATGTTAATAGCTCACTAAAAGAACTTATGTTTAACAGTTACAGGACTGTCGCAAAATGTCACATTTAAAAAAAAAAAAAAAAATTACATCAAAGAAGTGAACTATAGAGATACAAGCAATTTCAGCCCAAATCTTTCTCATGATAAGAAAAAAACAGGGCCTTAATTATCTCCATCAAATATAAATCCAAGAACAAATATGAGCTGTACATCTATCATTATTTCCCGTTCCAGACAGCCTGCATCACTGGTTCTTGAATGACTGCAAATAAAGTAAAAATGTCCTCAGCAAGAAATTACTCATGAACTCCCATATAATTGAAGAAGAAGAAGAGCAACATAGGCAAACCACATCCATTTTAATGCGAACACCAACCTCAAAATGTTTTGATGCATCCTTCACTTGCTCAGCAATATCCTTCTTCTGCTGAGCTGCTGCAAAGGGCAAGAGAATTGAATGAACAACAATGATAGTAGCATAGTATTTAGGCATCTAATGAAAAAATGTATTGATAGAATGACAAGGAAAAAAGGATAAATGTCATTACCCATATTAGAAATATCCTCTATCCTTTTTGATGTCCTCACAGCGAACCTCTGAAATTTAGGACTGGATTAAAAAACGAACAAACAATTTTATGAGAATTTACACATGTATCTAAAATGCATCTCCAACACGAAGTAAAATTAAAGGGGCAACCACACACAAAGGTACAGCCACGAGAAAGATGCAGCTGGCCAGATGAAGAGAAATTCACTATCCCCAGTGGGGCTAGAGCATCAATCTAAGTGGCCCCGCTTGATAGGTTCAATTAAATGAATCGTGCAATAATGCATTTAAATGGATATATCATTTAATGTCATACAGTTGCCACCTAGACTGTTGTTAAGCCCCACTAGGGATGAATAGCATTATTCAATGAAATAAAGAAAAAACTGTATTCATTTCACATGCATCAAGAACAATATTCTTCAGCTACCTATCAGGTAGTAATTGACTGAACAGAACTAAAAAGCTATATTCGCTGTAGCCCAAGTATGCATTTACTTTTCTATTCACGACTGAAAGATAAGCATCGCAAGACAAGCTAGAGAGCCTCAGAATAATGATGTTCATAAAATAAATACAGGGTTGATCTCAATAACGATCACGAACATACATGATGTAGGACGAATTAAAAAATAGAAAGAAGAAGCAAAAAAGAGGGGAGAACATGAGAGAATGGGGGGGAAATCGGAGAAAAAGTAGAAATTTATGGGGGAGAGGGGAAGGGAGAGGAAGGAGAAGCCATAGGCAACAAACCACCAAAATATTCTTCAATTCATCAAAATTAATGAAATTACATCGCAATTAGGTTTAAATAGTAAAGACTAAAACCCTAAGTAGAATGGACTTGGGCCAACACAAATCCAATTAAATAAATAAAATCTAAAACATAAATAAAATCCAACTAAAAATAAATAAAAAAGTAGATGTCCTCATCAACTCTCCCGGGGTGGGAGAAAAACTCGACCCTGTCAAGTTGATGGATAGTATAGGCTGTAGTCAATCTGATACTCGAAATGCATCAAGTCAAGCCACGGGGGACGATCTTTCTGACGAACCAAGCAACGAAATTCCATGATTGATAATACTGAAAACTGTAGCTTATTCCCAAGAATATGATCTGACCAAGGGAGGCGATCTTTCCTTCTAACCAAGTACTGATACCGGACTCCAAATAATCAATACTCATGCACCTCATCTTCAAGATTTTTACATGATTGTATATAATGAAGAGCATAAGAAGCACGTCGATCTACCTAACAAACAAGGAAGTACTGAATCTTGCCATCATTGGTCAATACAACACGCTCATCTAAAATAACATCAATTTTATTTTTGTGTACTGTGATAGATGGTATTGAAGTAGAAATACCAACATAGTCAAGTTGGGGGTCCATAAAGCTAAGTAGAAATAGATCATCAAAGGAAGTAAAACGATGTTTGTAAGTAATGAAATCCTCAATATTTAAAGCAGAGTGGTAGCCAAAATGTGATGAAAGGACAATGACATGTGCATTTGAACCAACATGCTTTAACATTTTTAAAGGGCGAGCACTACAAGCTTGCAACATAAAATAATCCCCAATATTAAATTCAAAATATCATTTATGCGAATCAACTTGAAGTTTATATAATGCATTACATGCATCATGTTGTTTATTGATCTCAATATACAAATCATGAAGATGACGTACAAATGCCTCAGCTGACATAGTCATACTAGTATGTGGAGACATTGGAATAAGGTTTAAAGGTTTCCTAGACTTATAACCATGAATAACTTCGATGGAACTCGTACCTATAAACCGATGCACAAAATTGTTATATGAAATTTTAATTGTTGGGAGGATCAAATCCTAATTCTCGAGATTTTCCTTGAAAAGGACATGATTACATAAATCATCCGTACCTTTAGGTTGGCAAAGAGTATGACACACAACATTTACCTGAGGGGTATCGGGAACAAAAGGTACAACCCCTAGATTCATAGGAAAAGTCCTGATACTACATGAGAAAGTGTCCTCAATATCATTCAAGTCATCACATTCTTCAAATTTAGGTTCATAAATTTGATCTTTTAACGACTTTTCTATTACATCATTTCGTTCTTCTATGACTAAGACTCGATTAGAACATTTGGAAGAGATGTGGCCAAAGTCCTTACAACTAATGCATAGCAGGTGAGAAGAAGTCCTTGGAATTTCAAAAAATTTACTCCTATTTTTCAAGATTTGAGGAACATTAGATGGGGGAGGTCCTAAAAGAGACCTAACGGGAGGAAGTGGAGCCAATGAAACAGATGAATGGTTGTCAATACGCCTTCTATAAGGAGAATGGGGCCTTGGACTATCACGACCTTTACACTTATTTTTCCAAATAGGAGGAACACTAGACGGGAAAGGCTCTATGACAGACTCATGTTGAGATGGCGCTAATGACATGGGAGAACGACGGTGGTCGCACTTTTCATATGAAGTACTAATAAGTAACTCGTAGTCTCGAGCTGAAGAGTAAGCGTGATCAAGAGTAGTGACGCCTCGAAAGAAAAGCTCACGCTTAAGTTCATCTCTTAGACCTTGTATAAACCTACTCAAAGTCAGGGCCTCATACTCAACGATGACATTTCATTCGAAATTCCTCAAATTAAGCAATGTACTCAATTACTAGTCGATTCCCTTGTGTAAGGGTTTTCCATTGGGTAAAAATTCCATGATCTTAGCAACTATTGAAAGTAGGATTATCTAAGTCAATGCCTCTAAAGAAACGCTCCTTACGACGAGGAAGAGAATGAGTACCATGATGACTATGGCCTTGTTCTCGCTCACAAACCTGATATCTATTCGTACGATCGAGTCGAAAATATTTTTGATCCCTTTGTCCACGATAATATTGTCTATTATGAGACGCTTCAGAATTAGTGTCAATCAAACGAGGGATTCGCTTAAAATTGCTCAACTTAACAGCTAGATTCTTTCTCTCTTCACGAGTAACAATTATATCTGATTGGACAGTCGATAAGCTAGTGGCAAGTTGCGCTAATTGTCTAGTGAGTGCATCAAATTGGGATGGATCCATGGTCAATGTATTGGAAATAGAAACAACAAGACGACCACCACGCAACTACATGCAATGTAATACTAGCTAAATGACATGCAATGATGAGATCAATGAACAATAAATGCAAGCAATGAAAAATAACAATTTAAGTATTTTTTTCAGGGATAAGTAAATTCAAATATGGCAAGCTAATACTGCCGATCTATGTAAATAAAGAACAAATCAAATATTAATCAAAACTTAATCATGTAATATAAGTGGGGTAAAATATGGTTTTGACGAAATCAACGGATTCAGTAACGTGACTTTAGGTATATTGTTAGAATAATAACATCACAAAAATTTAATCAATGCAATTTTAAATGAAGCAGTATTATAAACCAATGACAAAAGAAATCAAGCACTCCCTTTGTTTAGTTGTAGCGGTGGTGCCCAAGGAAACTTAAACCTGATAGAACCCAAAGAATAAGAACTGTGCCCAATTATGATTTCCCAATTGGCACGTCTCCAGTAGAAAATTATAATGGAATACTCCTAATAGTCGAGTTACTGAATGGAACACTAATACTCAAGAGTTTTAGCAAGCTGCCCCAATGCAAATAATAGGCCAAATCCAATTCAACAAATGTCCCTGGCACTCTGAACTCAGAAGAAGTCCATCGACGTGAAAACTAAAGCAAAAACTGAACTCCGAGCGGTGGATGACAACCGGCGTGACAGTGGGTTGCTGGCGATTGGCGGTGAGGGTGGTCGTGGAATGTATGGTGACTGTGGGTTAATCTGGACGAGTGGCTAAGAAGAAATGGGTTGTGGGTTTGAATTGGATTAAATGAGAGTGAGTTTTAACTGGAACTGGGAGTAATTTGGGCCACTAGTTTATGGGCCCAAATGTGTTGATAAGAGGAATGGGCTCGCGGGTAATAATTATACGTGAATATAGGGATTATTATAGGGTTGGGTTAACGTAAGGTGGGCTGATCTTGTATGTAGGCTGAATGTAAGTGGAGTTTGATTGTTAGGGATGAAATTTATGAAACAACACACTTAGCAGCAGCAGCAAACGCCTAAAACTCTAAAGCTGAATAATTTTATTTTTATTTTGAGGGAACTACAGAAAATGATAAATAAATAAAAAAGAAATTTCGGGTGTGAACAGTAACGATTTTTTATTGTTTTTTTTTTTTTGGTGAAACTGCTAAAAAAAAAAACAACTGTCGGGTGTGAACAGTGACTTTTTTCCTAATCAACTAGAAAGAAAATTGAACAAGAAAACTGCTACCTTACAACAATTTTTTTTGTTTGTGCTGTTCCACGAGTTTTTGGGAAGAGGATAGGAAGAAAGTTTTGGATTGTGAATAAAAAATTACCCAAGTTTTGGCTCTGATACCAAATTTGATGTAGGACGAATTAAAAAATAGAAAGCAGAAGCAAGAAAGAGGGAAGAACCGGAGAGAATGGGAGGAGAAACTGGAGAAAAAGTAGAAATTCATGAGGGTGAGGGGAAGGAAGAGGAAGGAGAAGCCATAGACAACAAACCACCAAAATATTCTTCAATTCATCAAAACTAATGAAATTACATCGCAATTAAGTTTAAATAGTAAAGACTAAAATCCTAAGTAGAATGGACTTGGGCCAACACAAGTCCAATTACATAAATAAAATTTAAAACATAAATAAAGTCCAACTAAAAATAAATAAAAAAGTAGATGTCCTCATCAATACAAGTCAACATTAGTATCCATTCAAAAAATTAAAAATAAAACTGGAAACATAAGTGGAAACCACAAAGGCAGCAACCAACTGGAAAACAATTTCATCTTTAAATTCATTTGTGTTCTTTTCTCAATATTCAGTGAAGTATCAGAGTTCACTATAACCTGCGCACAATTTTATTGTGCAACTGTGTGGTGAAATACACAGCATAGAAAAGCCTCAAAAAGACAAAAACCAGATGAATTTGGATATTATCTCAACAAATAGGACTTAATCTGAATGAAACAGACAGAATGACCGTCTATTGAAGAGCCCACAAATAATCACTTGTTTGGACAGTATCTTGATAATTCAAATAATTATCGAAAATGAAGTAAAATAGTGAATGTCCTGCCCTTGTTCAAGGGCATCGATACTTTTGTCTTGTTTATGACTTCTCTAGGACATAACCTCAATAACACTATCTCACAGAGTCGCCATAAGAAAACAACAACAAAAAGTATGAACGAAGCATTGATAATAAGTAATTGTTCTGGCTTAATAATCCAATATAAAATTGAACCAGAATGCTGGGTTTTCTTCTCATATTGAATAATATATAATTCTATAAACAAAGAGAGGCCTCAGACTACTACATTTTGTGAGAGAAAAAAAAAAAAAAAAAAACTGCGGTCATCTCTGCAACCATTACAAGCCCACGATGAGTCATCATTGGCAAATGCCCAATTATTAAAGACAAACTATAAGACTCTCCTTTCACTGATAAATTACATTAACTCACCAAAGATAGTGAATTTGTGATGAGCTGTTCAATATCACGAGTTATTTTACCTCTAAAAGTATAATTCCAAAGAACAACCCAAAGGGGGAAAGGAGCTATCTTTTTTCTATGTTTGATATTTATGCAAATGAATTACCTGTTGGCGAGGCCATTGACTATCAGCTCATTAGCTAGATAAGATAATACTCTGATAAGGAAATTTCCACCTCCAGCCATCCTTGAGTTCACCGTGGGTTTACTGGAAACTATGTAAAACAAAAAATAATGGAAGATGAGAAATTCAAATCACGATTCGTGATGAGAAGGTGTGAATACCAATTTGAGATTTTGTTGAGATCATTACCTATGAGCGATGGATCGACGAAACTCTAGCTCTTGAGTTTCGAAGAAAACCTGATCGAGGCCACGCGGCTAGCTGAAAGATTTGTGGGCGTGGTTAAACTTTAAATTATTAAGGCCGTTGTGATTTTTATTCTTTGGACACAAAAATAAAAAATATGATTATTATTCATTACATTAAATCACAATATTTGACTTTGTATATTTTGTATGGATCTCATAACGACTATATTTTTCATTCTCATTCTTACAAAAAGAAGAATCAAATGAAGGCTAAATATGTAGAAAGAGTAGAAGCACGTAGCGTTGCAAGTGACTTTCAAATTAATATGTCAAAATAGAGTGATAGTTTTAACCTGTCACCATTTAAAAAATTAAATTATTTAATATAGTAATATTATTTATCACATATTCACACAATAAAATATTTTACATACAACCAATAAATTTTTTTAAAATTTTAATCACACATTCTCTAAAAAATATTATTCAAAACTTTTTAATTTCTCCATAATGGGAGACAAACAGGCTCTTAATCTACAAAGTTGGAGAGTCAAATCATTCTCTATAATTAAATATATTCAAATAATTTTAATATTAAATGAGAAAAAATAATATAATAATTTAGAGGGAAATTAATAAAAAAAAATGGAAAAAAAATATAAATACTGTTGGAGTAGTGAGATTATATGTTGAAGATAAATAGCCCTTTGGAATATTTAAATTTTTTGACTATCTAAAGTTATAAATGCTTTCTAAATTGTTGAATATACTATTCAAAAATAGAATCTCTTGAAAATACTCTAAGAATACGTTTGATTATAAAGATGAAATTGAATTGAATTGAAAACGAATCTCAGAAAATTGAATTGTTTAGAAATTATTTTTTCGGGAATTGTAAATCATTGTGTTTGATTAGTATAATTTTTCATGTGAAAAATGTTGAAATAAAGATATTTTTTGATATTCGTTTAGCTCTCTTTGACATGAAAATTGTCAATTAAAGAGATAAATTTTACTGATATTGGGGATGAAATTTGTTTTCATTACAAAAAAATAATAATAAAATCAAGAAAATCATCTATCTTTTGATATTCGTTTAGCTTTGTTTTACATGAAAAATGTCAATTAAAGGGAAATATTTTTTTACAATAATTCTTAGAATTTGTTAACTTTGCCAACAATATATATATATATATATATTCCATTTTTCATGAAAAATTTTAGTGTATCAAACACACCCTAATAGTGTATAGATAGATGATATGAAAAAAGAGAGAGATTATAATAAACGAGTTTGTTTTCTTTTCATTTCTTTTTTTCGCTCTCTTCTATATCATCTATCTATACACTATCATGCACATAATAATATACAAATAATATTACCCTTACATGAATATAACGTATATTGCGATCTATAGAATGTATAGAGATGCTCTTAGGAATTTTCAATCCTCGTTTTCATGATTTTAAATTGAGAAAAAAAAATTATTATAGTCTTTAGACCCTTTTTTTTTCATTTTTCTCCCAAACTTATAATTTTTTAAATTTTATACTTTTTTATTTTTAGCCCTTGTTTGGGCATTTTTTCAAATTATAATGAAAAGAATGATACCTATCCATCCCAATTATATAGGCCGTGTTTCCTTTTTCTGTTGTCCCAAATATATATACATGTTTCTTAATTTAGAATATCTTGTTTTGTTCTTTTACTAATATACCCTTATTCAATTTTTCCCACTTAATATACTAACTTTATGAAATTACCTAAATACACACATTTCCCCTTCTTGGAAACGTGGAATAACCCTAATTTCTTCTTCATCAAATTAAATCATTCAAATTCTTTATTAATTCCAATAATAGTTTACTACTACACACTGAAAATTAAATAGGGATAAACTAGAAAAGGTTTTGGCAAAAATTAATTTTCCAATGACATTAAAGAAGATTTCTTAATCCGTGTGAAAAACAAAACAAGCATATATAATTGGGATGAATGAAGTAATTTTTTGAAAAATGTGGAGTTAAAAAAAAGTAAATTTTTAGATTTACGTATAATATTATTTTATTGAAATCAACAGTGAATTGTTCCATTATATATATCCCTACTATATAAAAATGAGAATGTGAAATTACTTTAGAAATCAACAGTAAATTGTTTCATTTTATTTCACTGTAGCAAAATCTTTTTTTCCATCACGAAGTAAAAATAACGTCGTGTTAATTGATACGATGACATTTCATTTTTTTTTATCACTTTTACCGTGCATTTACAGTACACATTTACTGTTCATATCTGAAGTGTTTAGTAGCACTGTAGCTATATATATGTTTTTCCTTTTATTGTGTCCTTATTAATTTCCATTTCATTTTTTTCCCTTTTTACCGAGCATTAAGATTTACAGAATTAAGATGAAATTTTATATTCACTTACTCAATGTTTGAAATGATTTTTTTTTTTCAAAAATGGAAAGAATTAAGATGATGATTAAAATCTAGAGTCTTAATTATTCTCCTACAAACAGAATTCAAATCGACCTATGTGAAAGAAAAAAGTAAAGAAAATGAAGGGAAAAAGTTGAAAAATCAAATCGGCTTAAGTTATATTGGCACTAATTTGGACATTTGTGTGTGTGTGTGTGTGTGTGTGTGTGTGTGTGTGTGTGTGTATATGTATTAGTTTCTTTGTCATTTTCTTTCAATGTTCCTATTATTTTTCTTTTCAATTTTTTATATGAACATTAAGATATGGTGAGCTGATACCAGTTGATCTAAAAATCAAATGTACTTTTCATCGTGATAAAGATTATATATTGAATAAAAATAGAACTTTTTTCCCTTCATTTTCTTTAATTTCTTCTTTCACAAATATCAAATTGAGAAAAAAAAAGAAGAAATTGTTACTTCTGAATAATCGAATTTTAAAATGTATCTCAATTGTCACTAAACTTTTTCAAGTGTTACTAAGTCATAACTGAATTAAAAATGTATCTCAATTGTCACTGAATTATGCACCATGTTACCCATCCATCACTTAAATCGATATCGTTTATTGAGTGATGGATAGATAACACGGTGCACAGTTCAATGACTACTGAAATATATTTTTAAGTTCATTTATGAAGTAATAACATTTGGTGAAATTTAGTGACCATTTAGATACATTTTAAATTTAATTATTAAGTAGTAACATATGTTAAAGTTCAGTAACCATTTATCTAATTAACCAAACTCTTCAATGGCTACCTTCAGTCTTTCATCGCCAAATGCCACGGGCTCTCCCATGAGTATATTTTCTAACTTTTCTTCCTAAAATACCCCCACTCTTTTCGTTTTGTTCCATGCCAAAGCCCTATTTTCTCTTCCCCTTCGTATCCCTCAGACCCAAAATCGCAGCCAAACCTCGCCGTGCAAACGTCATCATTTCAGCTGCGAAGAAGCTTTTTTCGAAATTGATTTGGTGGCTATGCAGAAGGAAACTAACTTAGTATCCTGAATATTTACCCCAGAGTCGGGCGTGTACGCCATTTATGATAACAGTGGTCAGCTTTAGTCTGCAGGCATATCGCGAAATGTTGTCGCCAGTCTTGTAACTCACAATAAATCGGTAACCCAATCTCTGTTGCTTTGTTAAGGTATTATTGTAAATGTAATTCTTGATGCATATATATGGAGTAGATTTGTGTTGTTAATTTCGCTATTTTGACTCCCATGATTATGTAATATAGAAAACTGATTGGTCACGATTTTTATAATAGTTCCATTTCTTCAATCAATGTGGTACAACGTTCTTCAGTTTTTCAGACACTTGCCTATTAATTGGACAATGAAGACTGGTAATTGAAGCCATAATTTGATGGGGGGGTTTTGGCTATCTATAGATGGGTTTTGGTCTCCAAGCTCCACCACCAAAAAATACAATATCCGCCATCAATTAAGAGTGTTGAAAGGTTGGAAGTTCCATTACCTGAAAAAATGAGAGCTTCTAAATCAACATCAATGGCCGGAGGTATGAATTCGATCAATGCATTTCGATCCAATTCATTACGACATAATTGTTCTGGATCGATTTTAAGTCTTACATTCGGTATTAGAGCATCATTTTACCTTTACCTTGATGTTGCAATCTACAAAAATCTGATTTCTGGTCGAAGTATTTTCTAAATATAAATTCAAATTTCTCCATGAAATCACCTTTTCTAGACTCTAGATGTTTTCAAACTTGAGTTTTGATGGAGGAAAGGTTGAGTTAGAGGCGGGTGGGTTTGGAGCCGGGTCGTTTTCAACCCATTAGAGATTGGAAATGACTATGATTTTACGAATGAACTAGTGATATCAATGGGCCGAGCCGAGCCCCTACGAGCTCGGCTTGTGCTCGGGCTCGTTGCCCAACGAGCTCGTGGGCAACGAGCTCGAGCCGAGCTCGGCTCGTAAAAAAAAAAACGAGCTCGGCTCGCCCCACGAGCTCGTGGCTCGTGGGGGGGGACGAGCCGAGCTCGAGCTCGGCCCGTGAGCTCATTTTTTAATTTTTATACACGTTTTCTTTCTAAATATTTTTTAAAAAATACAATTTTGATAAATTTTTATCTTATAAGTATTTTTATTTTGTAAACAATTTATTTAGATAAAGTATGTTTTACTAATAACTTATAAGTTATAATTTATAAGTAATTTTAATTATAATGTATTTTTTTATGATTTTATCTTATAAATAATACTTACTTATAACTTATAAGTTTTTTTTAATTATAATTTAATTTTTTACTTATAAGTTATAAATAATTTTTAGTTAATATATTTTAATATATTTTAATTTTCAAGTTTATTTTGAAGAAAACATATTGATTGAAAATCATTATTTTATAAATGATAAAATTAAATATGATATGAGAAATTGTAAAATGATTTTTCAAAATATTTTTCCTTTTTAAAATAATAAAAATAATAAAATATAAACCCTCCTCCTTTATCCGGGTTTGGGACTGGCTACTTAAATTTTCAGTAGACGAAGTAAAAAATTGTACACGAACAATTTTTTGGAGCGTGTACAATTTTTTAAAGAAAATTAAAAGTAACGATAAGAAAAGAAAAGTTTCATTAATATAATTAAATCAAATATCACTTACTTGACGACATGCAATTTCGGTATGTTTATCTTGCAGTCGAAAATGAGCGTCCTGCCAATCCTTAATGCATATTAACGCTTCTAAAATATCTTCTTTCAGTCGGCTTCTGACCTTGCTCAAAACTTTTTTACCTGCACTAAAAGCAGACTCCGAAGCAATAGTGCTAACCGGAGGTGTTAGTAGATGTTTTGCCATTGCAGAAACTATTGGCCATCGACGTTCATACTTTCGTCAGAAGTCAACTACTTCTTCTGAATTTTTCGTTAATGCATTGTTACTAGGCCAATTGTGATTAAAGTAATCAAGTAATTCAGCAGGCAACGCATTTTGACTAGTACATGCAGTAGAAGACAAACTACTATGACTGGAGGAATCATATGTATTTCCAATTTGACCATCTCTATATGAGTTCATACCTTCAAATAAATTTAAAATCTCAGCGTCGTCATCTCCTAAATTAGTGGGAGGAGTACTTGTAGAGCTGAAGGGTACACGAGTAACTTGTGTACCCATTCGTGAAGCATATATTACATACATTTCAAATAAAGTTGCTTCCAAATTCCTATAGGTAATAGGTATGTTAAAAGTTAAAGATTCTGACATTCGCTCAATTATAAATTTAGTACCAGATAAATTATATTGGGGGTCCATGATGCATGCTAACGGAAATAACATGGGCAAGTCTTCCCAATATTTTCTAAACTTTAATTCCATGGCATTTATAACTGAACTAAAATCGGGGTCATTTTTAAATCTATCAAAAGCCCTAGCAACTAGATAAAGACGTTGAATGACTATACAACTAGTAGGATAATAAACACCAGACAAAATATTTGTAGTATTATAAAAACTTTTCAAAAAATGTTTAATTTTAGTAACTAAAATCCAATCGGACTCAATCAAAACAGTTTCCTCGTTGTCTCTAAAATGCCTACTGTTATAAAATTCAGTAATTAAATGTTCGAAACCTTCACATGATTTTAATAATAAATATGTGGAGTTCCATCTATGCGCTACGTCACTAATAAAAGTTTTTGAATGCGACACCCCATGTTCGGTACAAAAGTCCTCAAATGCTTGTTTTCTACTAGGTGAAATAGTAAAATAAATTAGTGCATCCCTAATTCGTTGAATTTCATCCTTAACATGTTTTAAATCATCTTATACTATTAAATTTAAAATATGACGTACACATCGAATATGAAATAAAAAACCACCAAATTCAGGTTGAAGTACTCTTTGCAATTTCTCGATAACAGGCTTATTTACATTAGCGTTGTCGAACGTAAAAGAACGAATTTTACTCTCGCATTTATATTCTCTAATAACGTTCATAATAGCACTAAATATATTGGGAGCATTGTGCGGGTACTCAATAATTTTAAAAGCAATTATTTTTTTAAGCATGATTCAAAGTGGGTCTATATAGTGTGCAGTTGCAGCCATATAACCTCTTTTATTAATCCCTTCCCATAAATCCGAAGTTAAAGATATTACACCCCAATATTTTTCTAAATCGGCAATCAATGTTTTCTTTGCATTTAAAAATATTCTATTGTATCAGAACGAAGAGTATTTCGACTTATCCCAGCGTACCTCGGTTGAAAACATTCTTTGACAAATGTAACGAAATGTTGGTTGTCCGTTTGTGCTAGTGGCAACTCAGATCCGGCAATGTACTTCACCATTCCTGTTCAAGTTCTTTCCTCCGAATACATCCACGTATTAAGTGGCGTAGTAGTAGTAGCACCGCTGCCTGAAATACCAAATTGTAGTTGCATTTGACCAGCAGGAAGAAGACCATGTTTGGCCGTACATGCTTTGTAGTGACGGTTGAGGTGGGTGGTTCCAATGCCTTTTTGATGAGTCAATCGTTGTTGACAGTATTTACATACTCCTTTGGTTTCTGGATTCCATCGACCATACGACCAGTTTGAACCAATTTAAAATGATCCCAACATTTTGCATGCTTCTTTATCTTTCTCTTCCCTCTTGCATCGGGAATTTCAATAACAGGTTCATCATCCTGTTCCAAATCAATTGGAGCCTCAGCATCAACGTCATCCAAATTAATTTGATGACTACTTTTATGAACATCGTAGTCTTCAATATTTTCTGGAATGGGTACTTCATTTAGACCGGCGAACTCATTCCCATATTGATTATGGGACACATTTGCTTCATTTCCGACTCCGACATCGAACAAGTTTTCAATAAATGAGCGTGAATCCATTTGTGATTAATTGAAATTGAATGTTGAAGAAAAAGAAGTGAAGTAGAATTGAGAAATGAATGAAGATTATGTAGTAGTGTAGAAACTATATTGTAAAATCAAGATTATAATTTAATGATATGAATATAAAATGTAGAAGAGTATAGAAATGAGAATGAATGAATGAATAATATTGATAATAATTGAGTTGTAGAGAGTATAGTAGAGAATAAGAGATTGATAGTAAGTTTGGTAAGAAAAAATGCTGTAATTGATGGGTATTTATAGGAAGAAAATGAAATTTGAAAAAATAAATTAAAAAAAATATCAGGGACCAAAACGGTCACTGAAATAATTTTTTTTTTTTGGCGGAGCCACGAGCCCGAGCTCGTGGCCGCTCAGCGAGCGGCTCGTCAATCAATTCATAGGTTCGGCTCGTTGGTCGGGCTCGTTTTTTACGAGCCCAAGCTGCTCGTGGCTCGTTTTAGGCGAGCCGAGCCCACGAGCCCGCGAACTACTCGGGCCCATTGCCACCACTAGAATGAACGTAACTCTTTCACATTCATTTGAATTAGCCAATTATTGGGCCAATGACTATTTCTTGTAAGTGAATGATTTCCTTAATGGGCAACTTACAAAAATACCCTTAAAATTAGGAGTGTTTTGAAAAATCATATGAAAAATATTTTGGAAGTAAAAAATACTGTATGAAATTAAAAAGTGACACAATGTCACTTTTTTATAAAAATTAAGTCACTTTTCTAAAAGTGGCATTTTTTTTTAGAAAAAGTGACGATGTCACTTTTAAAAGTTTAGTATCACTTTTTTTATTAAAAAATTACATACAATGTCACTTTTATTAAAAAATGATGTTTGTCACTAAAAAAGTGATAGAATTTCAAAAAGACAATTGGAAAAAAGGTGACAAGCAGTTAAAAAAAAGTGACAAAACTTTAAAAAAAAAAAAAGTGAGAATTACTCAAAGAAGTGACAGAAACTTAAGAAAAGTGACGAATTTAAAAAAGTGACACAAATTTAAAAAAATTACACAACTTGAAAAAAGTGAGGAGGCATAGAAATCAAACGTTAAATGTGACTTTTTTTTATATTAAAAAATGACATACAATGTCACTTTTATTTAAAAGTGATGTTTGCCGCTGAAAAAGTAATAAAAATCAATAATGTGACTGAAAAAAGTGATAAGCACTACAAAAAAGTGACAAAAATTCAAAAAAAAAATGACAAAAATTTTAAAAAGTGACCAAAACTTAAATGCAAACAAAATTCTTATCTTAAAAAACAATCATATTGTGACCGTATGCATGAGCACGTGTCACTTTTGTCAAACACTTGAAAAACATTCCAAAAAAATGACACATTCAAAAAAGTGACACAAAAAATAACATAAACCTAAAAAAGTAACATAAGTGTAAAAAAAAAGTGATAAAAACCCAAGAAAAGTGATATAAAATGTTGCAGTATACTAGTTTATGTGTGAAAAAAATAGCAACCCTACATAACAGCTTTTGCGTTTAAGGCATCCCGATCCCACTACAGTCAACAAACCCACGTAACAACATATATTAGTCTTTACTTTGCCCCCCAGACAAACCCAATTCTTCACTTCCCCTATCCTTTTTCATCACTCGAATCAAGTCTCACGCTAACATCACTTTCATTTTCCTTATCATAGATTAAAACACAATTGCATTTATCATCATTTCTTTTTATAGTTCCTCATAAGCTTTGAGCACGCCAACAAGAACAAGCGATGCTCACAACAATTACCAAGGCAATTTACAAACTTGTTATGAAAACTATAAAATGACTAAAGACTTAAAAAGTAAATTTTGAGTATTATTAAGTTCAAGAAGGTAGAGGAAAGAAATAATCATTTGCAGCTTTGCAACTTCTATTAACAGGGCCAGAACTTCCTTGCTAAATTTCCTTCTATCACTTGTGTTTACACAAAACAAAAAGGTAACTTGAAAGGTGTGAAAATTTCTAGAAGGCATAGCATCACATACAAATATTGAAACCAGAAAGTCAATTTCCCAACAAGGAACTAAAAATAAAATGTATACACGAGGGGAAACTGAATTGACACTCCTCTCCTGCAATTAATGCTACCTTAGGTTTATAAGATGTTGAAGAAATTTTGTTCTTCTTTGAAGATAGTTTTTCATCAATATTTTTTCTTCTTCAACCCACTCTCTCCGACCATTGTAGAAATAGGAGTTGGAGTCGGTGATGGCGTTGGAGTGAATAAGTCAAAATCGAACACAAATTTTTGAATTTTGATTGGAACATGTTATGGTTTCGACAATTTGAAGTTTTTAGGGTCAGTGTTTAAGATCTCCACGAATCGAGAAGGAGAAAATTGAAGACAAACAAAGATGGAGGAAGATGGAGATGAAATTGATAGAAAAAACGAAGATATCAGATTGAGGTTTCTTGGAGTTGGGGAAATCGCCTCTGGAGTGGAGTGTTTCTAAGGAGGATAAGTGGGTTTCTATAGGATTACTTTATGTTGGAGTTTTAGTTAATGGTTTAGGATATGATAGGATGTAATCATTACTTGATTAAAATGTTTAATTAGTTTAAAAGGTATTAATCAAAGTAGTTATATTTATGGGGTACGGGGCATAATTTCTTCTTCTTTAATTGGGTTTGGAATTATCTATATATTCTAGGGCTCCTTGTATCCTGTAATTGGGCTGATATATATATATATATATATATATATATATATATATATAATTTTTTGGCCCATTTAAAAAAAATCATAAGATATTTTAATTGGATCAATTTTCATTGGGCTTGTTATTTTCATGAAGCCTGTTTCCTCTATGCAATTAATAGATGGGCCATTTATGTATTTGATATCTGGGCATATATTTTATTTATTTGCCTAATTTTTTGTATATGTTAATTATTTATGTCTGGAATAATATATGCAATTTTAGAATGTATTAAATTATGAATTATGCTCATATTTAGTTTGCATAAATTGACTATGTTTAAATTATTTTATGCAATTTAGAATGTTTATGAGAATATTTGATGCGTAATAATAACATGTTAGTTAATATTGCGCAATTAGACATATTCTCAAATTAAGTGAATCCTTTATGCATAAAATGATAATGCTTGGTGATCCTTATAATTTTATTTATTTAATGATTAACTATATCATCTTTAATTAAATAAAATTATATATTAAGATGGGATCACATAATGATTGAGGACATCAAATTGTAATTAATTATATGATAGATTTTATCCCACATGAATTTTTGTTATATTATATAATTAATTAGAATAAAATATCAAATTATCTCATAATTTGCCCACATGAATTATGAATAAATATATAATTTGAATATGCTTGAATTAAAAATTTAACTCACATGCAATTTTTATATCATTATATTCAATTTTAGCATGATTTACCTGGGTAAAATGCAATCTATTAATCCTTAAGTTAATTATGCAACTTTACAATTGGTTAATTTCTTCGATGTTCGTTACAATATTTTCGAATTAAAGGGTGATAACTATAAAGTATGGAAAGAGAGAATTATTCCCCATTTAGGGTTAATGGATATTGATTATACTCTTTGGAAAGACAAACTACCTAATATTATCGATACCAGCACCGCAGCAAACATTGCGCTTTATGAAAAAAGGGATCAATATAATTGCCTCAGCGTGATGTTCATAAGGACTAAAATTTTCTACTGGTATACGTGGTTCCGTCGATCAGCATGACAAAGTCCAAAACTTGATATGGGTTCTAGCCCCATGACCGTTCTGTATTCGATTCAATCCTGTTTTCGTCTTGCAAACATGGCTACTTCAACTCTTTTCAGAAGGGAAGGTGCTTCTTTAAAGAATTGAGTGATTCACCTAACACTTCAAAGCCTTACAGTTGGGCTTCTTTATGGTCGGCTTGCGCTCTTACTTGGAAATGGTCTCGGTACTTCTTGGTCGTAACTATCTCAATTCGTCTCGGTTGTCGAGCCGAAGGAGCTCTCAAAAATCGAATTTGAGAAGCAGCAGGCATCGGTCCGTAGAACCTATAAAAAGGAGATGGTTGTGGCGCGAAAAGGAAAATGGGAAGTTGGGACTAATCGGAGGGGCGGCTCCTTCGTTGTGGGTAAACGGGAAACCCGACCCCTTTCTTTCTTTTGCTTTTTCTTTGATTGAAGGAAGGGCCACGTCCGAGGCAACAACGGTTCAAGCAGCCAACATTACTTGCTTCCCGAAATGAAGCGGTTCCTGATTGAACTGCCCACAGGGACTACTCCATGCTCTTTACTTTATTGGTCGATGGGGAAGAACAAAGTGAGTTTCTAGTTCGTCACACTGAGAATGGCAGACCAGTGACCAGTGAAGCCGTGGAGATCTCGAGAAAGCATGAAGCTTGAAGGCTGAACAAATAGCATTCCCTAAGGCGCGATTTTGGGGCAATCTAAGCCTGAGTGATCCCCCCATCCCCACGGGAGAGATACTGAAACTAGAAGCTTCCGAAATAAAATAAAGGTTTTATTTCTTCGAGCGATCGTGCGATACTTTTTATCTTACTCAATTTATTGTAGAAATTTTTGGATCAATTATTAGACCATGCAAACTATATATGCTAAGCTCTTTCCTTCACTTCAACTGGATAAAAAATTTGTATTTGGCTGAGATACTCAAATGAGCAATTTGAAGAAATGACTTTTAAGACGTCGTCTTGTCCCTTACCCAGGAAGCCCTGTAGGGATTGCCTGAAGCTGAAATGACAAAGCCAAGAGCGGAAGGAGGGACTTGTAAGTTCTCGCCGTCTGCATTGCATGCTTTTTCTAGGCTGGAAATGCTTTCTTCTCTTTTTACTAGCCTAGCAATCCTTACTTTGACTTATCCTATCTCCTACTTATTAGATATGATAGGGAAGGAAGAACCGATTCCCTGAAAGAAGATCTTATTTAAGCTCGACAACGGTAGAATCCATATTGAAAACCTTTCCCATAGAAAGGATAAGTTCTCTAAACTCAAGTATTCCGAAGAAACCAGTTGAAGATCTTTCTTGGCGGAACGATCTTAATAGCGCGCCTTCCCTCTTTCTCTCACTTCGAAAAGATTTAGCAATTTCTCAATCTCATTCAATCCACTTCTGATTCCATGCCTCTTGATCAATCGATTGAATGGATCGAAGTACGAAGGCTTTCACCTCTCTTCGCCGGGAACAGAACCGGGAGGCAGTTCGCTAAGTTTGAAAAGTCCAAAGAGCAGGTCCAATCAAGGTTATCTTCTTTCTTGTTTAGGAAATAGAGGAGTCAGCGGAGAGGCGTCGATGCTTTACCGGGAATAACAACTCTGTAATCAAAGAAAGATAATGGAAATGGCTCTTATCTTGTACAGGGGAAACCAAGGGAACTCTATGAAGAGGGGAATCGTTCTGTCATTTTAGTCTGGTCATACCATCAACTAATTGATGGGCTTCAGGAATAGTCGAAGCCATATAATTCTCGTATATAAAATGAGATTGGTAAGATTGATTGGGAGAGTTTCCGGAAAAAAAGAAGCGACCGTAGATCAGAAAGCGCCTTCTACACAAAACAAGGGTTTCGCTCGTTATAGGACTTGACGAACCGCATTAGGAGCAATATCATGGCATGAGAGAGACTTCCTGCTTGAACACGATTTCTATCTTTCTACTGAGGCCCTCTCTTTTGGAATTTCATCCACAAAACCAAGAACTGAGATCTATCCCGGCCCAGAAAAGTGATCGACCAGGGCCCTATTGATGAATGAAAGAAAGAGTTTTAGAACGCTTTTCTTAATCTGTTACGGATGTTGAAATATCCAGTTTGTGTTCTACTCCAGCTTTCCCGGCTTTTTCCATCTAGGTTTTTTTAACGAATATATCTGTCCATATTCATCATGTAAAGATATCAAGACCATTGATGATCAATTTGTCACTTCAGATAAGGCACTAGCAAGCACCCTTATAATGAAATTTCCATCCTTAAAGCTCACCAGTGTGAAAGGTGTGCATGAGCAATCATGTAGACGAGAGATATTAAGGCTCAATTTAAAAAAACTTGAGGTTGAGATGTCCGAATCCTTCCTCATGCACTACATCTTGAATAGTCTTCCGCAAGAGTACGGACCTTTCAATATCTCGTACAAAACACATAAGGATAAATGGTCAATTAATAAATTAATAACTATGTGTGTTAAAAAAGAAGGAAAATTAATATAGGAACGAGGTGAAAGTGTAATGTTGACATTAAGAAATACAGTAATATTGGACATGCAAGTTCTTTTTCTTCCATTGGTGATGAAATTTGTAGAATCTCGATTTCTCGTAATTTTTCTTTTACCTGATTGTTCACTGCAAGTATTGGTGGGGAAAATCATTGCATCTACTAAAAGGATTAAACCCTTTTTCGAAACTGGTTAGTTGGAAATTACTTTTGTAAAACAAGTTCATATTCTACATTCCAAGAGTGCATCTATCATTCGTTGATGTAGGTGAACACCACAAGCAGGAAGAATGGAATTTTGAAAGAAACGAGCTAGATCTACAGAATTTTTTTCGCAGAAGTGCTCCAGAACTCTCACAGCAAGGGTGGGTGGGTGAATTTTTTGCCAATTTTTTATCACCACATAGGGGCCACTCGTATGAGTTCTCTGGCAGAACTTTGTGAAGTACAAGGGCTTCAGCCATTTTGAAATAATTAATATGAAAGTTTGGTTGCTATGTTAGTTTCAAAATTTAGTTAAAATCAAATAGTAATTTCAATCAACATTAATAATTACTATTCAAAATTTTTCACACATTTAATAAGATTCACTACTATTACCAACCATTTATATATTTGCCATATGGAAGTTAAGTTTTATTTTCCTATAGGTGGATTTATTTATTTTTAATTCTTCCAGACCATAAAACTATGTTTAATTTATGTCCACCAAAAAAACATGAATGTTACTAATTTCACCACACTTTTATAACTAATTTTTCTTTAAATTTTTGGAAGGGCATGCATTTTTATCGTAAGTCATCGTTATCTTAATTATTATTACTTCTTATCTTATTGGTTTATACATACTTTATTATTATTATTATTTTTTGGATAAAAGTTCACCTGTTTCATTGGGGTGAATTCCAAAGAACATTTTCGAACTTTTTTGGTGTTTAATGACATTTTTTCTATGAAATTCATTTTCCTTGTTTTTCTCACACATGTGCCATTTCTTTTTTGCACCTTTTTGTTGTTGTTGTTGTTGGTTTTTTTTTTTTTTTTTTTTTTTTTTTTTTTGAGTTTTTTTTTTTGTTTTTTTTTTTTTTTTTTTTTTTTTTTTTTGAGTTTTTTTTTTTGTTTTTTTTTTTTTTTTTTTTTTTTTTTTTTGAGTTTTTTTTTTTGTTTTTTTTTTTTTTTTTTTTTTTTTTTTTTGAGTTTTTTTTTTTGTTTTTTTTTTTTTTTTTTTTTTTTTTTTTTGAGTTTTTTTTTTTGTTTTTTTTTTTTTTTTTTTTTTTTTTTTTTGAGTTTTTTTTTTTGTTTTTTTTTTTTTTTTTTTTTTTTTTTTTTGAGTTTTTTTTTTTGTTTTTTTTTTTTTTTTTTTTTTTTTAATTTTTGGCAATGAGAACAAATTCTAGGAACAATTGTAAAAGAGGATATCCCCTTAAATTGACAATTTTCAAGTAAAACAAATAGATGATTTTTGAATTTTTTTTTCCAATTGAAACAAATTTTAGGACCAATTGTAGAAATGGATATCCCTTAAATTGACTATTTTCATTAAAAAAAAAAAATCAAACAAACACCAAAAGACACTTTTATTTTAATATTTTTTCAGGTGAAAAATTTTACCAATCAAACACTATTAATTAGTAATTCCCACTAAAACAAATTATAGGCAATTCAATTTTCTTCAATTCGTTTTCTTTTCACCTAAATTCTATTTTTGCGATCAAACGGACCCTTAATGTAAGTTGAGTAAGAAGCTCGGGTTTGAATAATATTTTTATTTTATTATATTAATAATAAATTTAAGTTTTTTTGCTTAAAATAATATATTCTTTAGGCACTATTCAACTAAGTTCACGTGTGGTGGAGATTTTTTCAAAATAGATTTTGTAAATTTTTTTTTTTTTGGGAAAACTTATGGTTAAAAGTAAGAAAAAAATAATGGATCCATGTATAAAAATAACTTACAGAGAGAATTAATCTGTTTGACAAAAAATATTTGAAAATTCTTTTTTACATATTTATTTTTAATCACATATTTACACAATAAAATATTTTGCACCTAAATTCAAATTTTTTTCCTACTTTTTAACCATATATTTAAAAAAAAATTATTTGGCCACAAGCCGCGTCATCCAGCAGGCAGCATAGTTTTGTACCGTCGATTAATTCTTTGCAACGGCTGATAAAATCTATCGACATTAGACGGGGATCACCATCCTACACCGTCGATAAGCACACCCAAAATCTAACGCTTTTCAAGTATTCTTTTCCTCTGTCTTTTCAAATATATAGCCCACCAAATCACACCATTACTCACACATCGCAAATCAAATCCGTTGAAATTTCACAATTCTCTCAGAAAAATGTCAGGAAGGGGCAAAGGCGGCAAGGGTTTGGGAAAGGGAGGTGCAAAGCGCCACCGTAAGGTGCTGAGGGATAACATTCAGGGTATCACGAAGCCAGCGATTAGGCGGTTGGCTCGCCGTGGAGGAGTAAAGCGTATCAGTGGTCTTATTTACGAGGAGACACGTGGTGTCCTCAAGATCTTCCTTGAGAATGTTATCCGTGATGCTGTGACCTACACTGAGCATGCTCGCCGTAAAACTGTGACGGCCATGGACGTTGTGTACGCCCTCAAGAGGCAGGGGAGGACGTTATATGGCTTTGGTGGTTAAATAGCTAGGTATGGTTGGAGAAATTGGGTTTGGGTGGTGGTGACGTTTTGTATAAATGTGGGATCTTGTTAGGGCAAGGATGCTGTATTAGGTTTTAAATGATTGTACTTTGATCTGTCTTAGATCCTTTGTCCGTTTCTTCAGTTAATGAAATTCTGTTTCTATTATTTTATATGAGCTTCATTATTCTATAGTGTTCTTATTTTCTCTAATTTTATAGATATTTCGTTGGGATAAAAATTGGACTCATTGGGGGTTCGTTTTTACCTTGGCTTTCGATTTGGCAGTACTGTTGATAACTAAGATGTTGGATTTGAATATAATACAAAGTTTTCAATCTCATAATTTTTTCCTGGACAAATTTTGGGACCTAAGATTTTAATGCTTTAATTGAGTTCAAATGTTTGAATTCTTGTAGTTCTTGGGCGGGCTCATTATTTACAATGCTGTTCTACTTGAATTAACTTTATTTTTCAGTTCTGTGGTAAATTTAGTTGGATCATTAATGATGCTTTTTAAAGTAGACATGTTTTTGTTACATTATACAAGTTTGGATGATCGAAGATGATGTCTCATGAGTTGTTTCTTAGTTCTGCTGGATGCGCTATGGGTAGGTTCAGAGTAAATATCCAACCTTTATTTGTGAAAGGAAAATTGTGCTTTAGAGATAGTGTGCTGTTGGATTGAGCTACTTATCCACATTGACAATTGTTTGATATCTATTGTACCAGAACAGGATGTCATTTTTACAGCTTGATTGATCGTTGTGGTCTTGGGAGTGCTGAGGATTGGTGAACTAAACTGGTAATTTTTATTCTTTGTTACTATAATGATTAATTGAAATGGTCGATCAATGTTTTAAAGTGATAATAGTTAAGATTGTTTTGTGAGTTGCTTTGCTTGTCCTTTAGTCCATTTCTTTCCAGTATTATGGCTGCTTCAACGAATGACACCGACGAGGTCATTTCTGGGTTGTTGCAGTTTCCAATTAACAATTCCAGTGATTCGGGCCAATGATCACCCATGATTGCTGTGTCATACTAGTGCCAGTATTATGGCTGCTTCAACGAATGACACCGGTGAGGTCATTTCTGGGTTGTTGCACTTTCCAATTAACAATTCCAGTGCTTCGGGCCAATGATCAATATTGGAGTTACAAACTAGTAAAGTGAGTGCGTATATATTTAGAGATATCTGCTAGTCCACTGAATGAAGCCGGGCAGCTTGACATGTATAAGGTATGAGTGGGGGTGATCACATCACTCAAACTATGGTTGTATATAGTAAGTCTCTTGGAGTAGGAATGTACTCATATATTTAACTATTTCCACTCGCATCTCCAATGGTTGCACTCCAATGCAATACCAAACTTTGCATAATTTTGGTGCAAAATATAAAATATTTCTTTTGCCTTTATTTAACATGTCCCAAATAAATTTTTTAAGGATATTTATGTCATTTGTACTATATATTTTTTAATACAATAAATTATTATTATTTTTATTAATATTAATATTAATTGCATATAAAATAAATTTTAAACGTAAGACATAATAATTAATAAATTAATTAAAAGACGAAAACAATTTAAAGTACAACAAATATGATTATTTATTAAAGTTAATACGAAATATATTCAACGACGACATACATACGATAATTTTATTTTATTTTAAAAAAAAGATACATAAAAAGTGCATATTTCAGTAATTTGGAAGACTGTTTTTAGATCCTCCAAAATTGTTAAAATAATTTTCAAACAAATCATATGAACTTTCAGATCTTTTATCTTCTTGTTGAGATTTCCTCTGGCAAATTCTTGCTTGTTCGTTTTGCAAGCACAAATGTACCTGTGGATCTATTATTGAACTTAAATTTGTCAACAAAATTTTATTCTCCTCATGATATTCTGTCATTTCTAATTTTTTTTTTGGATTCGTAATTCTGTTGTCTTTCCTCACTACCTTGTTTCATAATTTCGAGAATTTGTTGGTTCTCTTCTTGAATGGATGCAAGTAATTTTATACCTTCTTCTTCATTTTTTATTTTTGCTTTTGCTTTTTTACCCCTATGGGTCGTTCAGTAGAAGTATCGTCAACATTGTCTTCATTTATATTAAGAGAAAATGAGGTCAATCTAGGAAATGTTGAATGAGTTGACGTGTGGTCCTCCGATGACGAATTTGACTGTGATGATACAATGTTAACACGACCTTGCCTATGACAAATTGCTTTGGCCGCGTTAACGTTATCTCCAAATCAGAGATGAATTGTGGGGGTGGTGTGGGGTCCCCCCTTAGGCCCAATAACATTTGTTTTAAGGTGTTTTTAATTTTTTTGGTAAAAAACTAATTTTTTTTTGTGTAAATTTTTTTCCAGCGTAGTAGTCCAATTTGAAATTTGGTATGTCTTAGATCCAATCTTGGATCCGTCCCTGCTCCAGATTTTTTGGCATATTTAAGCATAGACCAGACATAATCAAATTTGAACCCTTTCTTGTAATTTGAGTTTTCAGATAATAGCATTTTGGCTCGAAACATCTACAAAACAAAGACAATGTAACATTAATCTAACAGAAACTTAACATTTGGAAGCATACATTACAAGTAATACTTACAATATCTTCTTCTAATACACCACTTGGTTTCAAAAGTTCGACTTGCCGAACGCATCCTTGCATTTTGATAATGGCGGCATTAATAACTTGCATTCACTTCATTAGAGATCTTTTCGACCGAATAAGAGTTATAAATGAAAAAAGTGTGGTATTGTATCCATTCTCCACTCAGGACCATAATTGCTCCATTGATTGGTATATACCTACCATTGGATCTCGAGAGATATTAAGATAGACTTGACTTAAGTGTTCATCTTTTTCACGTGAGTATGAAGAAGTTCATGGAACAGAACTCATTTTTGACGAAGAGGGGGGGGGGGGGTTATTGAGAAGGGTAGATGATATTAACTTGGGAAGTTTGAGAAATTGAAGGTAATGGTAAGCTAATTTATAGACAAAAAGGTAGGCAGGATAAGATTTGATTATATACGGATCGAACGGTTGAGATCTTGACGTAATTCAATCTAACGACGGAGATGAATTTGCCTAGATATCATATCTTTAATAGTGTACTATGAGATTTGATATTATATACGGATCGAACGGTTGAGATCTTGACGTAATCCAATCTAACGACGGAAATGAATTTGCCTAGATATCCTATCTTCAATAGTGTACTATGAGCTTTGATATTACATATGGATTGAACGGTTGAGATATTTATGTAATCCAATCCAACGATGAAGATGAATTTGCCTAGATATCCTATCTATTGTTGGAACAGGTATTCTTCAACAATAAAAGGCAGTATTGAGGTCGAGCAATCCTTATCTCTCAATCATACTACTCAAAAATGAATTTCAATATTGGAGGTCCCTCTTATGTGTTTGATTCAAATTCATCGTCATTGTCCGATGGAGAAAATGATAATGATTTTCTTGAAGAACGACAACAAGCTACTTGATCGGTATTAAATGGCATGCCTTAAGTGCACGGGTCGCGATCAAGTAGTATGATGGACCTTTTAAGTCCCAGTCGATTCCTCAGAGAGTGTTGTTTTCAGTTACGAGTGTATTTGTTTCAAATTAACGAAAAAGATACACACATTTAAAAGTTCGATTTTAAAAACTATAAAAAGGCGAAAACTCGATTTTGATTTAAAATATTTAAATAATACTTAAAAAGTGGAAAAGTTTGATTTTAAAAGATGTTGGAATTTATGATTTCGCTTAACCCTTTTCAAGCCAATTATGCGTCGATACAAATTACCAAAATGTGTGGTTAGACCCGATTTTCCAAAATTAGTCAATAACCTCTGTCGAGCGATATTAACCCTAATTGCTTGGCATTAACATATTTCTATGTCGTTCTAAACCAAATAACTGCATTCAATTTTTGTGAAAATAACTCAACGGGTCACATAGGGTAGGTATACATGTCTGGATACCTAAACGCGTATAGTCGAAACCATACAAACCTATGGTATATTATATTTCGGTCTATTATGTGCAACTATTTTTCAATAATTACACAGCTACCTAACCACAACATCTATTGACGTCAAATAAATGTAGTAATCTTAAATATGATAATTAATACACCAATATTTTGATAACAAATGCATATCTAACAACATATAACACGATATTAATGAAAATAGGTTAAGCTAATACATAAATTCCAACATAAACTTGTTTAGTTCATCATTCTAACAAAATAACAAAGAGATTCTCATAAACATATCATTACAAACATGAAGAACTAAATGAAAGGAATACAAAAGTTGAGATAAAACCCTTTTAAATACGAATTGTAATCCTTCAATGTATTCTTCAAGCTTTCCTTAATGATCTCCTTACTATATTCACTTGATTCCCAAAATAAAACTAAAATTAACAAAAGAAAATAAAACTAAAAGAAAAAAAACTAAGAAAAAGAGAGAGAGAGAGAGAGACCGAGAGAGATAGAGAGAAGAGTGAAAGAGTTGGGAAATTTTTTTTACCTACCAAGTTATATTAGTATATATATGGAATATCTATAAAATATAATATAAAAAAAAAAGATATTATTAGACACAACATAAATATCCTAAAAATATATAGCATAAAATAATGATAAAATAATAAAAAGGTTGACCAAAAAATCTCGAAATTGTAGATCAGGTCCTTCAACTTTCATTTAGTGCAATTTGGTCTTCAAAATTTGACTTTTATTACATTTAGGCCCTTCCATAATTGCACTTCAAGTCCTCAGCTTCACAATTTTGTTCAATTTAAGTCCTTTTCCTTATCTTTTCGCTCGTTATACTTCTTTCCGGGGTTTTAGCTTACAAAAGTAACAATTACACAATTATAAATAGAAATCTACTCAATTTTATCAATAATAAAGTCTCAAAAAGTGTTAAATAAGCGTGTAAAAACACACTTATCACACCCCCAAACTTAATTCACACATTGTCCTCAATGTGTAAATAACAAGCTAAAGTAAAGTGGAATAAGGAAACTTCCCTAAATAGCCATTCGTGAAGTGGAGCCAATGCATTTGCTGGACTTATGATGAACGTGAGTCACTTGGATCAAAGACTTCTTTGCACATGAATTGTTCCAGAACCTGGGAGATCCAGAAATGGCTGGGATATCAAAAATTTCCTACAAAATAAATATATTAGTTCAACAATATAATTACCAAAAACATTAAAAGTAAATAAATAAAACAAGAGTTAAAACAGTTGGGTTGCCTCCCAACAAGCGCTTGGTTATAGTCCTTAGCTCAACTATAGGGCATCTTTATTTCGGATCTTTGAAAGGAATGGAGGATTTTTCATTAGCAAAATCACTTCCCAAATATGGTTTCAATCTGTGACCATTTACTTTGAAATTTGCTTTTCCTTCATTAAGAAGCTCAACTGCTCCATGTGGAAAATTTTTTACGATGGTGAAAGGACCCGACCATCTGGAGCGGAGTTTTTCAGGGAATAACTGGAGTCGAGAATTGTACAGAAGAACTTGTTGCCCGACAAAAATCCCCGCCTCACAATGTGCTGATCATGCCATCTCTTTGTCTTTTCTTTATAGAGACGTGCACTCTCATATGCATCAAGGCGAATTTCATCAAGTTCATTCAATTGGAGCAATCTCTTCTCACTGGCCAATTTTCCATCAAAATTCAAGGCTTTGATAGCCCAATAGGCCCGATGTTCTAGTTCGACTGGTAAATGACATGCTTTTTCAAATAGAAGCCGATATGGAGACATACCAATCGACGTTTTAAAAGCAGTCCGATATGCCCACAATGCATCTTCAACTTCTTGGACCAATCTTTTCTTGATGCATTGACCGTCAACTCGAGAATTCTCTTTAACTCTCGATTAGATATTTCAACTTGGCCACTTGTTTGGGGGATGATAGGGAATGGCCACTTGATGATTCACTCCATATTTGGTCAAAAGTGAGTCGAAAAGGTGATTACAGAAATGTTTACCGCCATCACTAATGATGGCTCGGGGAGTGACATAGCGCGAGAAAATATTTTTCTTCAGAAAATTTACTACCACCCGAGCATCATTAGTAGGTTAAGCTACCGCTTCTACTCACTTTGACACGTAGTCTACAACCACCAATATATATTGATTTGAAAATGAGGACGAAAATGGCACCATAAAATCAATACCCCAAACATCAAATATCTCCACCTCCAATAAGGAATTCAACGGCATTTCATTACGTTTGGAAATTTTACCAGTCCGTTGGCATCGATCACACTTAGAGACAAGTGTATGAGCATCCTTAAATAAGGTGGGCCAATAAAAACCAGATTGAAGGACCTTTGATGCAGTTTTTACAGCACCAAAGTGACCACCATATTGAGAAGAATGACATTGTTCAAGTATTTTCTCCATTTCCTCCTCCGGCACACATCTCCGGATAATTTGATCCGGACCCCGTTTGAATAACAAAGGATCTTCCCAGAAGTAATGCTTCACATCAGCGAAGAACCTCTTCCTTTGTTGATAAGAAAGATCTGGGGGTATGATGCCACTAACAAGATAGTTCACATGGTCTGCATACCATGGTGTATGATTGGCTTGTAAAATCTGGATGATTTGCAACAACTGTTCATCAGGGAACACCTCATTGATTTCACCTTCCAAAACGTCTTCGGGTTGCTCGAGACGAGATAAATGATCAGCAATGACATTTTCAGTTCCCTTTTTATCTCAAATCTCGAGGTCGAACTCCTGCAAGAGGAGTACTCATCTGATCAACCTCGATTTAGCATCTTTCTTTGCCAACAAATATTTCATGGCCGAGTGGTCAGTGTAGACAATTACTTTGGAACCAATGAGGTATGATCAAAATTTATCAAATGCAAATACTACTGCTAGCATCTCCTTTTCAGTAGTAGCATAATTCAATTGCGCATCGGTCAAAGTTCGACTGGCGTAATAGATAACATGCAGGACTTTATCTCTCATCTGCTCCAGAACTGCTCCAACAGCATAATCACTAGCATCGTACATCAGCTCAAATGGAAGATTCCAATCTGGAGCTGCGATGACAGGAGCCGTGATAATCTTTTCCTTCAGTGCATTGAAAGCATTAAGGCATTCTTAAGAGAAATTAAAGACTGTGTTCTTTTCAAGCAAGGAACAAAGAGGTTTTGTGATTTTTGAAAAATCTTTAATAAACCTCCTGTAAAAGCCAGCATGTCCGAGAAAACTTCGAATTCCTTTTACTGTAGTTGGTGGAGGCAATTTTTCAATTACTTGAATTTTTGCCTTATCAACCTCTATGCCTTTCAGAGAAATTCGATGGCCAAGAACTATGCCTTCTTTGATCGTGAAATGACACTTTTCCCAATTTAGAACTAAATTGGTCTCTTTACATCGTCTAAGTACCATCTCTAAATTGTTAAGACATCTATTAAATGAGGCACCGAAAACTGAAAAATCATCCATAAAAATCTCAATACTTTTCTCCACCATGTCGGAGAAAATCGCCATCATATACCTTTGGAACGTAGCAGGTACATTGTACAGGCCAAAGGGCATTCTCCTGTACGCAAAAGTATCATACGTGCATGTAAATGTTGTTTTCTCTTGATCTTCCGGAGCTATTAGAATTTGATTATAGCCCGAATACCTATCAAGAAAACAATAATGTGAATACCTTGCCAACTGCTCTAGCATTTGATCTATGAAAGGAAGAGGGAATTGATCCTTTCTAGTTGCAGTATTTAGCTTGCGGTAGTCAATACACACTCGCCAACCAGTCACCGGTCTAGTGGGTATGAGTTCGTTGTCCTTATTTTCCACTACTGTTATGCCTCCTTTCTTAAGTACAACTTGAACAGGACTTACCCATGGACTATTAGAAATGTGATAGATAATGTTTGCATCAAGTAATTTAACAACTTTCGCTCTCACCACTTCCTTCATATTCGGATTTAACCGCCTTTGATGCTCGACTGATGGCTTAAAGTCATTCTCCATCAGTATTTTGTGCATACAAAATGACGGACTGATTCCCCGAATATCATTTATCGCCCATCCAATTGCTTCCTTATGTTCTCGCAAGACTCGAAGTAGCTTCTCTACTTCTAGATCGGTTAAGGAATTGGAGATGATCACTGGAAGTGTGGATGATTCTCCTAAATAGGCATACCTCAAATGAGGTGGAAGTGTTTTCAAATCAAGCGTAGGGGCTTTTTGATGAGATGGAAGAGGTATTGAAGATGTCTTTTCCAACTCCTCATAATATGGTACCCTCTTGAAGGTGCGGAAAGGTGTAGCTTCCAAGTACTTTGTCATACCTTCAACATCAGGGTCACCATCACTTATATCAGAAAAACTTACTAGGCATCTCTCAAGAGTGTCGTTAGAACGCCCATAAAGAGAGTCGGCAACCAAATGATCAATCATATCCACCCGAAAACAGTCATCTGGTTCCGACGGGTACTTTATGGATTTCAAGAGGTTAAAAGTGACTTGCTCATCTTGTACCCTTAAAATGAGTTTACCCTCCTGTACGTCAATCAAGGCTCGACCGGTAGCAAGAAATGGTCGTCCCAGAATGATAGGGATATCATTATCTTCTTCCATGTCAAGTATAATGAAATCAGCAGGGAAGATGAACTTATCCACTCTTACCAAGACATCCTCAACCACACCTCGAGGATATTTAATTGACCGATCGGCCAATTGCAACGATACCGTAGTAGCCTTTGCTTCTCCCATTCCCAACTTTTCAAAGATAGACAAGGGCATTAAGTTAATGCTCGCTCCGAGATCACACAAAGTTTTAGTAAAATTAAGATCCCCAATAGCACATGGAATAGTAAAGCTCCCTAGATCTTTGATTTTAGGAGGCAATTTTTCTGGAGAATGGCGCTACACTCTTCCGTCAACATCATCATTTCATGCTCTTCAAGTTTTCTTTTGTTAGAAAGGATATCTTTCATGAACTTTGCATAACTCGGCATTTGAGCTAGAGCATCTGCAAACAGAATGTTAATGTGTAGCTTTTTAAACACATCCAAAAACTTACCAAATTGAATATCCAATTTATGCTTTTGGAGTCTTTGAGGGAAAGGCATAGGAGGTGCATAGGCTTTGACTGGAATTGGAGCCTTTGATGTTAATGGCTCCTGTTCATCAATCTTACCTTCTTCAACAACCTCTTTAGGTACTTGCACCACCTCATTTTCAACGATTGGTTCTTTGTCAGCTCGAGCCTTTCGTTGTACTACCGTGGGTTCAGACAATTGAGTCCCACTCCTGGTAATAATGGCCTTTGCATTCTCTCTGGGATTTGTTTCAGTGTCACTGGGTAAAGCCCCTTGAGGCCTCTCAGAGAGAATTTTTGCAATTTGGCCCACTTGCCTTTCCAAATTTTTCAACGAGGCATCATTGCATTCTTGGTATTGCAATTGATGATTTGCTAACTTAGCAATGGCCTCTTCCCAACCTTCTTTCTTCTCTTGTGGTTTAGGATTTAACACATTCTGGTTATTCCCATAAGAGAAGTTAGGGTGATTACGCCATCCAGGGTTTTAAGTTTGAGCGTAAGGATTGTACCCAGGGCGTTGAAAATTTTGTGTATATGCCAATTGCTCGGTGGATCCCAAACTACTGGCAATCAACGGACAACTTGAACTCAAATGATTAGCTCCGTACATTTCACAGACCAGTGGGGATTGGACCATATGAGCTGAATGAGAGCCAGATGACGAAGTAGAAAGTCCTTCTACTTTTCGTGCTAGAAAGTCAATCTTTGATAACATAAGAGAGTATGCTTCACTCTCTCGAGCTCCACTAACTCCCACTTTAGCACATCTATCTGGCCACATGGCACTTTGTTCACTCATCACCTCAAATAGCTCATATGCCTCTCGGATACTTTTGTTTTGGATAGATTCGTTTGACGATGAGTTAACATTTGAGCAGTGAGAAGGAGTTAACTTGGCGTAGAAGTACTGGACTTGTTGTGCTAAAGTAATCCCATTGTTTGGGCACTTTCTTAGCATGCCCTTGAACCTCTCCCGAGCCTCGTGAAAGGTTTTAGAGTCAAGTTGTTGGAAAGTGGTTATATCGTGCTTTAACTTGGCCACACGAGCAAGTGGAAAAAATTTAGTATTGAATTTTTGTACCAACTCCACCCAACTTGTGATACTCCTCGAAGGTAGATTGTCAATCCACTCTCTTGCCTTATCTTTCAGAGTATGTACGAATAACCTCATTCTTATAACCTCATCATTCACACCTTCATATGTGAAATTGCTAACAATTTCCATGAATCTCGCGATGTGAGCGTGTGGGTTTTCATCTGTTCTACCATAGAATGATAAAGAATTGGGGAATAGATTAATGACATCCGATCGTAGTTGAAAGTTAGGATGTCCATATGACGGGTAAATGATACCCGCTTGGTTCTCAACGACAGGGCGGTTCAGAAAATCCCTAAACAACATATCTTCCTCATTGACTACAGGATTTTGAACCCTGCCCGCTTGATTATCAAAACTAGGCGGCACACCATCCCGAGGAGCTTGTTCATGTCGAATAAGAGGGTCCAGATGACCTTCTTGACGCTCCATGTCTCGTTGTTGTGTTTTCAACTCGTTTTGTTCTCTAAGCCTCTTTCGAAAAGTCCCTTCGATTTCAAGATCAAATTCTAGAAGATTGAGACTTCGTGAACGATGCATAAACAATGAACGAGTTAGGAATTTGACAAAAACAAAGACAAAGTAACTTTTGGATTTAAAGGGGGAAATTTAAAACAAAAAGTAAAGTCCGTTAAAGTGATTGACAAATTAACTAGTAATTTGACAAAAACACTCCCCGGCAACGGCGCCAAAAACTTGATCGGTATTAAATGGCACGCCGCAAGTGCACGGGTCGCGATCAAGTAGTATAATGGACCTTTTAAGTCCCAGTCGATCCCTCAGAGAGTGTTGTTTTCAATTACGAGTGTATTTGTTTCAAATTAACGAAAAAGATACACACATTTAAAAGTTCGATTTTAAAAACTATAAAAAGGCGAAAACTCGTTTTTGATTTAAAATATTTAAATAATACTTAAAAAGTGGAAAAGTTTGATTTTAAAAGATGTTGGAATTTATGATTTCGCTTAACCCTTTTCAAGCCAATTATGCGTCGATGCAAATTATCAAAATATGTGGTTAGACCCGATTTTCCAAAATTAGTCAATAACCTCTATCGAGCGATATCAACCCTAATTGCTTAGCATTAACATATTTCTCTGTCGTTCTAAACCAAACAACTGCATTCAATTTTTGTGAAAATAATTCAACGGGTCACATATGGTAGGTATACATGTCTAGATACCTAAACGCATATAGTCGAAATCATACAAACCTATGGTATTAATTATTTCGGTCTATTATGTGCAACAATTTTTCAATAATTACACAACTACCTAACCACAACATCTATTGACGTCAAATAAATGTAGTAATCTTAAACATGATAATTAATACACCAATATTTTGATAACAAATGCATATCTAACAACATATAACACGATATTAATGAAAATAGGTTAAGCCAATACATAAATTCCAACATAAACTTGTTTAGTTCATCATTCTAACAAAATAACAAAGAGATTCTCATAAACATATCATTACAAACATGAAGAACTAAATGAAAGGAATACAAAAGTTGAGATAAAACCCTTTTAAATACGAATTGTAATCCTTCAATGTATTCTTCAAGCTTTCCTTAATGATCTCCTTGCTATATCCACTTGATTCCCAAAATAAAACTAAAATTAACAAAAGAAAATAAAACTAAAAGAAAAAAACCAAGAAAGAGAGAGAGAGAGAGACCGAGAGAGATAGAGAGAAGAGTGAAATAGTTGGGAATTTTTTTTTCACCTACCAAGTTATATTAGTATATAAATGGAATATGTATAAAATATAATATAAAAAAAAATATTATTAGATACAACATAAATATCCTAAAAATATCTAGCATAAAATAAGGATAAAATAATAAAAAGGTTGACCAAAAATCTCAAAATTGCAGATCAGGTCCTTCAACTTTCATTTAGTGCAATTTGGTCCTCAAAATTTGACTTTTATTACATTTAGGCCCTTCCATAATTGCACTTCAAGTCCTCAGCTTCACAATTTTGTTCAATTTAAGTCCTTTTCCTTATCTTTTTGCTCGTTATACTTCTTTCCGGGGTTTTATCTTACAAAAATAACAATTACACAATTATAAATAGAAATCTACTCAATTTTATCAATAATAAAATTTCAAAAAGTGCTAAATAAGTGTGTAAAAACACACTTATCACTATTGCTTGTATATGTTAGAATAGAAACCTACTCATAGCTCAGTACGCTACTCAACGTATTTACCAAAGGCCACATGAAGGCTCCATTCAGGGTCGTAGAACTATCGACTGTGATCGAAATCCCTGATGTAAATCTCTTCAATGGCTACTTTGCTGAAAACCCACATTTCAATGAACATATGTTCCGTTGACAATTTTGAATGTCTTGATGTTTATTTGGTCGAACACTAACGTCGGTGGAAGGTCATGACAATTATTTTGTGCAGAAACGAGATGGGATAGGTAGACTCGAATTGCCTAGTCATCAAAAGGTAACGGCAATGTTTCGGATGTTGGCATACGACGTGTCAGTAGATGCTACTGATGAGTATATTAAAATAGGTGAATCTACCATCGTTGAAAGTTTGAAGAGATTTTGTCATGCCGTTGTCGAAATAATTGCTGAGCAATATCTAAGATCACCCACTGCGAATGACATTGAGAGACTATTCCATGTTAATAAACAACGTGATTTTCTCGAAATGTTGGGCAGTCTATATTGTATGCATTGGAAGTGGAAAAATTGTCCAACCGCATGGGCAGGACAATATACAGGTCGTAGTGGATCCCCAACTATTATCCTCGAAACTGTAGCTAATTATGATCTTTGGATATGGCATGCATATTTTGGACTTCCTGGTTCGAACAACGATATCAACGTTTTGGAGAGATCTCATCTTTTCGCAAACCTTGCTCAAGGTATTGTTCCTCCAGCTCAATACATCATTCAAGGAAGATAATATAACGTGGGTTACTATCTAACTGATAGTATATACCCAAAACGGTCTACCACTATGCAAACAATTCATGAGTTGCGTGGTCCTAAAAAAAATTATTTGTAATGAAACAAAAAGCGTTTAGAAAAGATGTTGAACGTGTATTTGGTGTTCTATAATCGAAGTTTGCAATAATGAAAGAACCCGCATGGTTTTGGGAAAAACAAGTATTACATGATATCATGACTACATGCATAATAATGCATAACATGATTATCGAGGAAGAACGCAATGTTGATGTACCACTTCAAGAATGGACGGAAGCGCCAAGTCCAAAAGTTGAGTTGGTTGGAGATGAAAATCGACATTTTCAAGAATTTCTTGTTCGTCATAGACAAATCAAGGATAAAGAAACTCACATTGCACTTCGAAATGTATCAATCGATCATTTGTGGGATGAACATATGAATTTCGAGAATTAAATTGCAAAAATTTTACGACTTCGTAATATCGTCTATCCAAATTCGAAATGCATTGTATTATTTTCTGATGGCATAATTTCATATTTTCATTGTTGAAGTCTTTTTATTAATTGTTCTATATTTTTTATATTTATTAATGAATTTAATATTTTTCGTAATTTAACGTAATTATTTATTTAGTAATTTATGTATTTATAAAATAATTAAATATATAATATTTCCAATAAATAAATTATAAAGAATAAAAAAAGGAAAGAAAATGGTTAAACACTGTTCAGTTAGTGTAACTTTTGGTGTAATGGTTGGAGATGAATTTTAGTTTGGTGCCAGATTTGGTGCAAAATGGAGCAAAATTTGGTGCAGGGCTGGAGATGGCCTAACTGCCTTAACTTTGAAAAATCCTTCTATAGCCATATTTGGAGGGTAGTCTTTTCAGATCAATGTGCAATTTTCAAGTTCAGTAATAGGGCCTTTGCTTATATGATTTGAATGATCTTAGTCTTTATTCCTTTTAATGTGCTAAGAGCTATGTTGGCCTGTCTAGTCTTCCCTTGCTCCTTGTGAGGTTGGTTCACCGAGGTAGAGGCATCTTGACTAGTTTTATTTCCATCATTCCTATAGCTAGAAAGTACCCCTTTAACGTGAGATTTTCCCTAATTGCAAGACTGTATAAGCAGTGTTTTCATCTACTAGATTGCCCATCAATTTGTTTGTTAGTTAAACTAAAGTATATAGATGAGGCGACCCATTATATTAAGTTTAGAAATATTTATCAAATATCTTATTTGCATCCTAGGCATGATTTGGTTTGGTTCGGTTTCAACTCCAACCCAAAACCAAATTGGTTGATGTAGGCAAATTTTAACCCAATCCAACCTATCTCTTAAAGGTTTGGTTCGGTTCGATTCGGTTAGTTGGTTTAGACTTTGAGTCCAAATTGAATTTTTTTCACAAAAAAATTGTGTAAGTTTTAGGCCCACTTAAATTACAATAACTAAAATAATCAAATAATTTACTATCCTAAGAACTATTGACTAACAAACAAAATCAGGTTAATAGAGACAGATTAATAAAAAACTAAAAAAATTTGTTGTTTTTTATGTATTATATAGTCTGACTGCCCGAGTAGGAAAAAATGTTAAGTATAATGTAATGAGCTTGTGAAAGGAAATTTTTAGTGCTATTACTTACTGGCAACATTATAGATTAGAGGGAATCGAGTAATAGTTATGAGATTAGGACTTATCTTTTGAATTTTTTATTTTTCTTAAATTAAAAAAAGGTAAACATGTAAGTAAGTTGAGTTGGTTCCATTAACCAGCTATTTGAGAATTCAAACTATGACTGAACTGATCCACCATGGTTTTGTTTAAAAGATAATCAAATCAAACCAATTACTAGTGTGAAACCGACCTAAGTCAATTTCGTTTAACTGGTTTAATCGATTTTTCAATTTTTTTGCCCAGGCTTGCATGGATTGCAAGTAAACAAGGAAAGGGCATTAGCGTTGCTGTAGAAGCAGTCGATACAATCGGATATATTTGTCAAGTTTGTTGAGTAGAGACCAAATATGGTAAATGAGGGCTATGTTGGATTTTGGTGTCTACCTGTGGTGTTTGCCCTTTGTTGTGGGGGCGGAGGTCTTTTTTGTCAGTTTCATCCTTGTTGCAGGCGCATTATATGTTTGTGACTTGTTGGAATGGTAGAAATAAGATAAATATTTACGATGTTCAACTTGAGCTTTATTTGGTTTGTTTTGGGGGGTAAATTTACATTGAAGAAAAAGAGTCCACCACTTTGATTGAATAAAAAATAGTGTTATACGAGAGTTTGATTTTATTATGCCTATTTAGATGTGTTTGAATTGATTATTTAATTTGTTTGCTTGCGAATAAAACACGAGTGTTACTATTTCTCAACAGACTTAAGACTGCTTTAATCAATATTATTTTGTGTTTTTTATTGAGTTCATATTTTTTTAGGCTATTGTTTGATTTTAAATGGCATCCTTGTCAATGACAAGCCGCAAGGGTACACCTCTAAATGTTCACTAAAGAACGTTTCAATAGGTGGCAAGAAATCATGTCAATCTAGCCAATGTTAAGCATGAGGTGTAACAACATGTAGGCTCGTGCCCTTCTTACACTTCACAAATTTCTTTCACATTCACAAGATTCGAACATATGGCCTCTCTTTAAGAGAGATTTAAGTTGAATTCTGGTACCAATTGGACGTGAGGATTCCTCTGCATTTTGTTATGCAAAATGCATAGCTAGTAAAACAATAATGGTGTGGTTGGCCTTGCCTTCTAGTCTTATACTCATGGCATGCTCAACTTCTCTAGCTATCTTTGCCTTTTGGTCTTTTTGGCATGAACCCAGTCTTATGCTTCTCTGCACAGGTTCTATTGGTAATTCTTTGCACAACTTATTCCTTTTGAGCTAGACTTCCTAAGCTGAGGCCTTTAACTTGGCTTGCTGACTCTCTTGTTTCTTGTTTTTCCTTACCATTTCTTAGTGTAACACAACATATCTTGAACTTGATTTTTGAGATGTGCTGTTTGATTGTGTTTGTGAGTTCTTTTAGGTTTATACATACGATACGATGTAGTTGTCTAATCTTATACATTACCATCTGTAGCATAAAATTAAAACTACAAGACGTGCTAGGCATACTATATAAACTGCCAAAAAGTACATTAGAACAATATAATAGTAGATTAGGTTGTCTCTTTTTTAAGCCGACCTTTGCTACTAGATTATAGGTTTTCTTCTCTCTTGAACTGCTCAGCCTTTCTTTGCCTTTTCCCAGTATTCGAATTCTAAGATGAAACTGAATTGGGCCACAAAGAATCTTTCATTGTAGAGGACTTGGTGTTTCTAGCGCTACTTGAACTGTTCTAGTCCCAACAGTTCTGCCTAAATCAACAAACTCTGCATGGCAGATCTAAAAGACTCCAGTACTGTATCAGTTTCTTTATCCTCTCTGTTCATCAACTGCCTTCTTCCTTCCTCCGTTGCTAGCTCAGCCAACGGAGGAGCTGCCACATTTTCATGAATGCTCACAAACTCGTTTGTCAATAATCTCTCATCCATATTTGTCTCATGCTTCAAACATTCAATTATTTGGCTTTGGTCCTTGGATAATCACTCGCTGAGCTTGTCACCAAGTGAAGCATTAACCCTCGTCCAAATCGGAGATCCAAAAGAGGGTGTTACGCCTCGATTGATCGAGACCGAAGTAATATAGGATCGAGGCGTTGTTGGATTTTATGTGCAATAATAAAGAGATGAAAAAGAAAAATCAACACAAGAATTTACGTAGTTCAATGATGTGCCTACGTCTACGAGAGTGAAGTGGAGATAATTTTATTCAGTAGTAAAAATAGGGTTATAATATATTATTTATACTAACCCTAGTCTGAGCCCATATAAGACTTTAAGGTCTACATAAGAAATACCCCTGTACCGTACTGTGGGGGTGTAGCTCCCTAACCACCAGACAGTGAATTAAACCCTTTATGCCTTGGCTAGCCGAAGCAGCTGAGGCATTCAAGACTCAATCGAAGTGATATAGGATCGAGGCGTCATGTTACGCCTCTGCTAGCCAAAGCAGCACGAAGTGATACAGAACTAAGGGTCACTTTCGAAGTGCATTCCTGTACGAAACGGTGCCCTTTGCCTATAAATACTAATGTCTCGGCCAAAGGAAGGTAAGCATTCCACATTTAAGCAAGATATACTTTCTCTTCCCCCTTGAGTATTGTGCATTTCAGCACTGTCGTCGCCGCCGCCACCATCGACTGACTTGATCGTCTGAGTCTATGCGGTAGCCACCAACACCGCTAGTACTGGCCGTATATGCCTGACTGTTTGTTACCGTGTGCAGAGAGGATCACGTGGAGTAGCTTTCTGTTGGCCACATGAAGGGTTCGATTTTTGCGGGGTCAACAAAGGGCTTTCTCCACCGGGCTAAACCAAGTTGGCAAGAACACTAGAAACGTATCTGTTAGCCATTAGTGCATTTTCTATGAAGTATATGAATGAGGTCTCTGATTGCATCCTGATCACATGATTCTTGGTAAGTTTCTTGTGTCCTTAACAAGTCGCCAGCTAATTAGTATTTCAGATAACCCAACGAGCTAATATTCTTACTAGTTCCACTGTATCTTGGGGCCATCTAGGTTTTTAGACTTGAGCAATTTGAGGTCCTTAAAATAAAATTTCTGAATGACTCGACAATTATAAAAGAACATTTTTGTAGACACAGCAAATGATATCTATGTTTAACTAAACACAAGGTCTCACTTGGCTAGGAGGTCTAGGCTTTGAGAGTTGCCAACATAGAAAACGAGAGAATGGATAAGAGAATGAGATAGATAGTGCATAGTCATAATTACTATTAATATTTGAAAGAAATTGTTTAATTTATATCTGTTTTTTTTAGCTTTGCTGCAAAGTGTTTTCTAGTTGCTTCGTGGCCACTGCATGCGTTGCAAGTAGACAAGGAAAGGGCCATGGGAAGCAGTCTATGATCAGAGATATTTATCTTAAACAATCAAGAACAGCCACATAGAAGGGTTAGTCTATCTGTTGCCTCTATCTTCAAGTGGATAATGTGGATCGATCTCAACGAGGTTGTGAGTCCAAAATCCAACAATACCCAAGTGATTCTGGGCTCAGTTTCCACCAAAAGTCGACACCACCACTATTGAGACACACCCAAATCTCTCCTTCCCACATACGGTTGCTACTCATACCCACAAGATGAGATCAATATATTCCAAGAGAAACCACATAGGTTGGTTGAGAGAAAGAGGCTGAGAGTTAGCAGAGAAAAACCCACAGAGAGAAGTAAAGAAGAAGACAACCATGTTGGAGGTGTGAAGAGAGTTGAGAGTTATAGCCCAAAAGGAGCGACCATATATGGTAAGTTAGGGTAGGTTAACTAAGTGGTCCAAAAGAGGCTTAACACAAACTGTATTGGGCTCCAAATGAATATCGTAGCCATCCAAGTAAATGGGACGGGCCACGAACAACACTATTAAAATAGGTTGCTTCTAACGGCCCGTAGAAAATTGGATTGGGTTGTCTCCATGGTAGTGTCGACATAAGTTCAATCATATGGCCAAGGCCAATTGATAATATAAAACCGAGGTTACATCATTGTCCGGGAGGTCGTTTGACAACAAATTGCCTAACAACCTCCACCTTGGTGTCAAAGGACCTGCAAAACAAAATGTCTTCCATTAGTGACACCTCTAATAGAAAATCAATAAAATTGGAAATCATTTACCTGTACCAATATTTAGAAGTTCCTTGCAACTTTTAAAATTTACCAGTGGCAGTACCTTCGTCCCCATATCGAAAGGGTTGTAGTGGGTGTGGACCTTTTCAAGTCTTACCACCTCTTGAGATACTATATCTCTAATGAAGTGGAGTCTAAAATCAATGTGTTTTGTGCACTCGTGAAAAACGAGGTTCTTGCACAAATGTATAGATGACTGACTATCAGAATACACTACCACATATTCATTCAAGACACATAGTTCATGAAGTAAACCACTAAGCCATAAGGCCTCTTTAATTGCTTCAGTAGTAGCAATATACTCAGATTCAGTAGTAGATAGTGCAACAATATGTTGTAATTGTGATTTCCAACTAACACATGAATTCGATAGGGTAAACACGTAAGAGGAAGTCGATTTCCTACCATCCCTATCCCCCGCATAATCAGTATCTACAAAACCCTTCAATTTTACATCTTCCTTATTGGCACTGAACTTTAGACCTACGTCACCCGTACCTTTCAAGTACCTTAATAACCACTTTAATGCTTCCCAATGTTCAGGACCCGGATTAGCCATGTATCTACTGAGAGTAGTAACAGCAAAACCTAAAACTGGTATAGTGCAAACCATCAAATACATTATGGAACCAATCACATTAGAGTAAGGTACTCTACTCATATATTCTACTTTACGCTCATTGCAAGGGGATTGTTCATTCGATAAAACAAAATGATTAACAAGAGGCAACGTGATAGGTTTGCAATCACTCATATTAAATTTCTTCAATACTTTGGAACCTTATAGTGAGTACAAAGGAATCAAACCTCTTGTACCACTGTCTAGGAGATTGTTTTAACTCATACAAGGATCTTCTCAGAAAACACACATAATCAAGTTTTGACTTATCCTTAAAACCTTTTGATTGATTCATGAAGATTTGTTCATCAAGCTCACCATGTAAAAAGGCAGTTTTTACATCAAATTGTTCAAGTTCCCAGTCAAAATTTGCAACCAATGCGAACATGACCCTAATAGTGGTGTACTTAACAATTGGTGAGAAAATCTCATTATAATCAACGCCCTCCTTCTGTGTGTAGCTTTTAGCTACTAACTTAGCTTTAAACCTTAATGGTACCTTCCTTAACCTTAAAGGCCCATTTGCAATCAACAATCGATTTGTTCTTAGGCCTAGATGCTAGTTCCCAGGTATGATTCTTTTCTAAAGAACTCATCTCTTCTTTCGTTGCCTTAAGCCATTCATTAGATTGACCATTGTCTATTACCTTTTCAAAGGTTTTTGGCTCTTTATCAGCTAGTTCTTCATAATTACCCTGGGCGAAAGCTAATTCAAATTCAAAATCGAACCTTTTAGGTTCTCTCATTTGTCTCCTCTCTCTATCCCTAATTAAGTTGTAGTTAGCTAAAAGATTTTCTTCCTCATAGTGCTCTTCTATCACTACTTCGTTACTATTATCCACCTCAAGTTCCTGAACTTAAATCTCCACCTCATTAGGAGTAGTAGGGGCAGGTATACTGAGCTTTCCTAACTCTACCTTAAACGGATCTCTCTCTTCACCTGATTCAGTTTCACTCTCAGGTTCAGTCTCCCCTTTAATACACAACATCTCATTCTCGTTAAACGTGACATCTCTACTTATGATGATCTTAACCCCTTTTTGACTTCTATCCCATAACGTATAACCCTTAACACCCTCGGGGTATCCTAGAAAAACACACTTCCTAGCTCTAGGTTCCAGCTTACCCTCACTTTATGAGAAAAAGTTGTACAACCAAAAGTTCTAAGCATCGAGTAATCACTCAGTTTACCCGACCATCTCTCATGCAGAGTGTCACCATTCAATGCAGCAGAAGGAGTCAGGTTAATCAAATAACAAGCAGTCATAACAGCCTCACCTCAAAAAGACTTGAGAACACCAAAACTTATCATCATGCAACGTACTTTATCAAGTATGGTCCTATTCATCATTTTTGCTGCCCCATTTTTCTGAGGAGTGTAACGAACGGTCTTATGTCTAGTTATGTCACTTTATTTACACATACTATTAAATTCCTTATTGCAGAATCCTAGGCTGTTATCTGTCCTTAAAAATTTGATTTTCTTGCCAGTTTGGTTTTCCACTTGTCTCTTCCAATTGTTAAAACTATTAAAGGTCTCATATTTATCTTTCAATAGATAGACCCACACTTTTCTAGTGTAGTCATTGATAATAGACAGAAAATACCTATTCCCACCCAATGTGGGATTACTAGCAGGACTCCACAGATCAGAGTGCACATATTCGAGCATGTCTTTAGCTCTATTAACACTTGTGAAGAAAGAAGTTTTATGATACTTACCAAGCATACAATGATCACAAAATGACAAATCTGACACACAGTCATTACCAAAAGCACCTTTTTCATTAAGTAGTTTAAGTCCCTTGATGCCTACGTGAGCAAGTATATTATGCCGTGTGTGTGTGATCAATCTTGACAGAGGAGATAGAGGGGTTCGTACCTCTAATCACTTCCCCAGTAGTAATATATATATCGTTTTTCTTAATTCTCTTAATGGAAACTAAAGCACCCTTGATCATTTTTAGCATACCATTTCCAATTTTATCAGTAAAACCTTCCTTTTTAAGTCTCCCTACTGAATCAGATTCCTCGACAACTCAGGAATATATCTAACATCCTTTAACGTGTACACAAAATCTGTGTCAAATTTTACATTTATGTCACCAATTTCAGCAATAGTATAGGCAAAGTTATCACACAGCACAACATGCCCAACATTAGATTCATGTAACTTATAAAACTAATTCTTTTCAGATGTCACATGAAAAGATGCACCAGAGTCAAGTATCCACTCATATATGCGGGAATTAGTAGTTATATATGCAACGAGACTTGTAATCATATAGACCTAACCACCATTTATATCGGAAGTAGATACTAACACATTGACATCATCTCTCTCCTTAACCTTTAGTTTACCCTTCTTTTTATGACAATCCTTTATAAAATGCCCCGTGTTTCCACAACCATATCATTTTCTTGCCTTAGTCCTAGATTTTGATCTAGACCTACCTTTGTTCTTCTTCCTCCATCCATTACCACTTGACTCGCTACTAGTTTGATATTCATCATGACTATTTTGCCTAAATTGAGTTCTACCTCGCATCATATGTACTTCACCGTTCCTCTTATCGTGTTTTTCAGCCCTAATTTCCATTTCTTTACTTTTAAGGGAATCTATGACAATTTCAGGCGTCAACGTGTCTCTACCATACTTAACGACATTCTTAACTTCCTTATAGGAATTAGGAATTGCATTGAGCAAAATTATAGCCTTATAAGTTTCGGACACAGTCTCATCACAATTAACTATATCTTGCACCAATTTGTTAAACACGTCTAAATTGTTATCAAGATCCTTTGAAGGATCCGTTTTAAAACTGAAAAAATGTTCGAGAAAATAAAGTTTATTCGGTGTAGACTTAAACAAATATAAGTCTTCTAATTTTTTCCAAAGTTTTTTAGTGGTTTTCAGTTTACCCACCTTTCTTAAAACGACGTCAGACAAGTGTAAAATAATTGAGGTATAAGCAAGCCGATTGGCTTTTTCTCTTTGTTCTTGTGAAAAATCAGTTGAAAAATTACCTTCAATGACTTTTGAAACTTTTTGTTGGACTAAAATGCCCTTCATTTTTTGTTGCCAAATAACAAAATCATCCTTTACATTAAAAATCCCCAAATCAAAGTTTTGAGTTGTCATCTTTACACAACAGTCAAAGAATGCACAAACCACAAAAAGTAGTCCTACGGTCACAGACAGTATACACCGTTCTAGATTTTCAGGGTTTCGTGATACTCGCGATCTTAGATCAAGGGAATGTTCGAACGGGTTAGGTCACGGTAGTTTCAACGGAATAAATAAGCAATGGAAGTAACAATACAACAAATGATATGTCTAGCAGATAACTAGTTTCACAGTAATTAGATCACTAAGAATTACAAACTGATTTTAACAAAAAAAAAAATACTCAATCAAACAATTAAGAGCAAGTATCCCTAATTTCTAGCACAAACAATGGTCGTCAAGCAATGACAACCCTAAACCTAATGACCACCCCACACGATGATCTACTAGTGCAAAAATATAAGGGTTTCAGACAACTTACCAGAGGGACCTATCTGAGTTCGTAACGTGGTGAGATGTGAATTTGCTGCTTTAGGGTCACCACTATTTACCCTAAAGATTCAGCAAATATAGCAATTCTGATCAGCAACAAATGCAGATTGAAGGTAGGGGCAAAATCGTCCAATCTTTTCTGCACAACCTGAAACACTAAACCAAACACATTAGTACGTTCAGGAAATCAAAATAAGTGAAATGACACGAAAAAATCACGCATGAGGTCCTCCACGCGCCGCCACCGAACTGCCAAGCGCTGTCGCCCGCCGCCGATCGTCGCCACCACGCGCCTCACCATTGAAGGCGCCTCCACCTACTGGTTATGAGTCCGGCCTCCGTTCGTCCAATGGAGGTCACGTTTGGTCGGAATAAGCAATTGCAGGTTTGGTCCCTTTGAAGAAATCGCGAACCCGCCACCCCTTTTGGTTGATTTCTAGTCGGAGAAGATGATCGGTCGCTCTGATACCAGATGTGAGTCCAAAATCCAGCAATACCCAAATGATTCCGGGCTCAGTTTCCACCAAAAGTCGACACCACCACTATTGAGACACACCCAAATATCTCCTTCCCACATACGGTTGCTACTCATACCCACAAAGAGTCGGCCAAGATGAGATCAATATATTCCAAGAGAAACCACATTGGTTGGTTGAGATAAAGAGGTCGAGAGTTAGCAGAGAAAAACCCACAGAGAGAAGTAAAGAAAAAGACAACCATGTTGGAGGCGTGAAGATAGCCGAGAGTTATAACCCAAAAGGAGTGACCATATATGATAAGTTAGGGTAGGTTAATTTAGTGATCCAAAAGAGGCTGAACGCAAAATGTATTGGGCTCCAAATGAATATTGTAGCTATCCAAGCAAATGGGACAGGCCACAAGCAACATTATTAAAATAGATTGCTTCTAATGGCCCGTAGAAAAGTGGATTGGGTTGTCTCGATGGTAGTGTCGACATAAGTTCAATCATATGGCCAAGGCCGATAGATAATATAAAATCGAGGTTACATCATTGACCGAGCGATCGTTTGACAACAAATTGCCTAACAGAGGCTCAAGCAACTTTGGAGCTCGTATGAAAATTTTTAATATTATAAAAAAAGAAAGATGAAGATTAAAAATGGAGCAAATACTATTATCTTTTCTACAAAATACTTATTTTATTAGAATATGAAACAGTTTAGGGGATTAATTATTTGAATGATCATTTAACTTTGTCAAGTGTTACTACTTAATAGCTGGATTTAAAAATGTATTTTAATCACTAATGGACCCGAGGGGGTCCTAGGGTCACTTGACTCCCCAACTCTTGGGTTTTTGTTTTTTTTTGTTTTTTTTTTTAGTATCAGTTGAGACTTAAATTTTAATCTAAATAAAAGTTAACAATTAACTTTAATAACATATTTCATGAAATTCTTAACTTTTTAACTTTATCAAAATTTATTAAAAATCTGATTTGAATCCCCACCAAATTGGGGTAAAATCACAATAAATTTTATTTTTTTTTCTCTTTTCTCTTGTTGTACCGTACCCTCTACCTCGTGCTTCTAACTAAAACTTTAACTGTTCTAATTTTTTAAAACTTGTTTTTGATTTCTCTACAAATTATCACATCTACTACAAATTTTTATTTTTCAATTAATTAGAACTTAAATATGCATTTTCTCATATCCGATTTATATATATAAAATGGGTATGAACCGATTATATCAAATTTAACTTATATTTAATGAATTGTGTTTATTTGATTGATTATTAGTATTGAATATTGCTTATATATTTTTTCTTTCAACTATTTGAATTGATTGTTTGTATCAAATGCACTATAAATTTTTTAAACGCAAATATGCATTTTCTTGTGATGAGCAAAATATTAATAAAATGACTATTCGAAACAAATGAATGAAAGTGATGAGCAAGATATTAATGAAAAAATATTTTTTGAATGTAAATTTGTATTTTCTCGCGTCAAGTATGAAATATTCAATGATCAAGAACAAAGTATTTGATTTGTAGAGAGTTTGATTGTGCCCCTCAACTCAAAATGTCCGCGTCCACCCCTAATATTAATAATAATTGAATTTTGTCAAGTGTTACTACTTTATAATTAAATTTAAAAATGTATCTCAATGATAATTAAACTAGGCATCGTGTTACATGTCCATTACTCAAGTGAAAAAATCTACTAGGTTCAACGAATGGCTTCGACTTGAGTGATAGATGTGTAACATGGTGCATAATTCAGTGACCACAGAGATACATTTCTAAGTTCAGTTATTAAGTAGTAGCACTTGACATAATTCAGTGACCATTGAAATATATTTTTAAATTCTAGTCGACATCTTTTGTTGAACCTGAAAGATTTCCCACTTGATTGACAGGTTGATAACACGGCGCATAACTTAGTTCTGTTTTCTTTCAATTAATGCCTATTGGGTATCGGTTGTGCAAGACCTGAAAACTATAGGTTTCATCCCTATAATATATTTTATCCTTAAGGTTTCAATGATCATTGAAATACATTTTTAAGTTCAGTTATGATGTAGTAACTCTGGGCAAAGTTCAGTAATCATTAAGATACATTTTTAAATTCAATTACTAAGCAATAACATTTGTCAAAATTCAATAACCGTTCAAATAATTAACTATTTCAGTGGTGGAGACATTTGTGAACGAATCTTCTTCTTGTTAGTTTCTTGATTATGGATTGCAAGTTTTAAACTTCACAGGTTATGGGAATTGGGGTGAGCCCGTTTACAGCTCGTCTCACATCAAAACCAAAAATCCCTACTTGCAATCTTGTGAGGCCATAAAATGGCAGTCTTGCTACAAGAATAAATTTAATGGCAAATTTTTAAATAAATAGACACTTGACAAATTCTCATTGAAAGTTTAAAATAAATAAATAAACAAAACACTACCAAAGCTAAAATCTCAACCCGTAGCTTTTTCCATAAAATGGCTTGCCATAAGTGGTGAAAAGCAGCCAACTATGTACTAGGTGGCTGCTTTTGCAACTAATTTGATTACACTTGTCAATTAAGATGCCATCAAATCATATATCACGGACCTATGACCCTTTAGCCAGCTAAATTTGAATTTGTAATTTTTTTTCTACATATAAAACTAAATGGAAAATTAGCACAAAAGATTCATATCTTTCAATATTATTGTACAAAATATCCACACCTTTCATTTTTTTGGCATTTTAATCCATACCTTTCACATTTCATTGTGTAAAATGTCATTTTTATCCATTTTTTTTCAATAAAATCACAATTTTACCCTCCTATTCAAATAAAATAAAAGGAAAGAAAAGAAAAATAAATAGCTAATTGCAACATAGTCTTAAATTTTTCAAAACATTATAGATAAGTTCTAAATTCTCCACTATCACCACTTTCACAGCCCCACCAAGCCACCTATAGATCCGCATAGCACCACATTCCGGCCACAACACCTGTTGGACTTCACCACCACCAACCTCGCCTAACTCTCCCCCACATTGTCACACCCCTCTTTTTTTTAGTCAAAGTCAAGTAAAAATATTTGGTCAAAGTCATTAAGGACTTAAGATGAACAAATAACTTTTATGGGACTTAAATTGAAATTTCGAGTAATTGAAGGTTAGGAAAGATATAATAAAGGAATCCAAGGATTTAGTTTCTATTATGGGAAAAGAAATGACTAAATGTAATATTGTTTGAAGATGGTGGACTTGCCTTGCAATTATTTAATATTTACCCATTAAATAGCATTTATTTTATGTATTTTCTCATATATTTTGGGGAAAGAGAGAGAGAAGAGTCAAGAGAGACCAGGAGGAGGAGGAGGAGAAGAATTTTCAAGTTAGGGTTCTCAAATTCTTCAATTTCTCATTTGGTTTAGAATGGTAAGTATAAATTTATTGAATTAAATTTTTAAGAGTTATGGAAAACTTGCTTTAATTCAAAGTCTAGCAAGAAATATGTGTTATTGATATGTATTTGATGATTAAAATAAGTATATGTCAAAGAAATATGTGCTTGGAAATTAGTGTTGAAGAAAATGGAAACTTTGGAAATGGGTTTGTGATATAAAGGCATATTATTTGAAATTCTTGGAATTATGTGATGCTAAAAACTTAAATTAAGGATTTGAGGTTGAAATTCTCCATTTTTTTTTAGCAATTTTTGAGATTTTGCAAAACGAGTGCTAGTTTTGAAAGTCTGCCCAGAAAGGTGTTATTTTTGTCAATGTTTTTGGTGACAAATTTCAATATTCAGAAATTGGTGCCAGTTTTCCATATGCTGGAATTATAGTGCTAGTTTTGTCAATCATCTAATTTTGGTGGATTTTTAGTATTGGAACCAAATTAAGTGTTAAATATTTGACGTTTTGGTGTTAAAATAATTTATATAAAGAAGTATATGTTGTTCATTCTAAATGGGATTATGAGATTGAAAATAAAATATGTGAAGTTTTTCACTGGTAAATTATTATTTCCAATGATAGGAAAATACTCGAGGAACACTTGTGAAGGAATATGATTTATTATAGCGAGAACATGATATCATACTCGGAATTTGAAAGTGATGAGGCGACGAGAATATCGAAACCATGAACGACTATAACTTTGTGAGTGGATATAAAACTTATTTTTCAGAAGTAAATCTTCTTTAAATTTTAAAAGTTATTTATTTTATAAAGTTGACTTCATAGCATGATTTTCAGAATAAAATGGATTTTATTATCAATTGCTTTTAAAGTTAAATTCGGTTTAGTTAAATTATTTTAGTAGCATATTATATTCTTATTACATGTTTCAGTATAGTTAAGTTATTTCTAAAAATCAACAGAAAGTACTCAGGTGATTTTACCCCGATTTGCACTGATGTGAATGTGCTTCCACAGTGTATGACTGATTATAGTGATTTTACCCACTCTACACTATCGTGAATGTGTTTCCATAGTGTATGACCAGATTATCAGAGGTCTTTGGGACCTACTCTTGTACACATATAGGCTTTGGGCCATGTACTAGGGTGATTAGCTTTTGGGGCAGCTCTGCGTACGTATGACCAGATTATCAGATTTGAATGGCTTTGCCTTGTACATCGAGATTACTCTGTACATGAGTAAGGCTATTCATTGGGTACTGTTCATGGTGTGATTTTTCAGTATTTATTCAGTTCTCAGATTTCAGATTATGGAATTCAGTTAATTCAGTTTTCAGAATAAAGCTTTCAGCTTATAGTATTGACCAGTAGCAATATTTCATAGATTTTCATGAATATCAGATTATTCGTTAACTTTACATCTACTTATCTAGAATTAGGAACAAAGAATTGTATGATACAATCATGTTTTGGTTTTTAAAATTGTTACCAGACTTCGAAATTTTTCAAAAATTTAATTAAGCTAGAATTTTCAGAAGATATGTAGAAATGGAAAAAGTATATTTATTCGCAAATTATCCACTCACTGAGCTATAAGCTCATATGTCTTTTCACATTTTTCCTTATCAAATAGCAGCTGAATTGAGCAGCTTTGGAGCTTGTTGTTTTGCCATATTGAGTCACGCATCATAGGTTGTATGGCCTACTTTACCAGACTATGTAGTACATGTTTCTTTGTGTTATATGTAGTTTATGTCAGAAAAGGTTATCATGGGTTCACTGCATATTTGGCGTCTTTAGTATATTTGAGAAATGTTGGTTGCTAAGAAAAAAAATGTTGATTTGCCGACATTTTATTTGAATAGTTTGTATTTTGAAGGACTGTCGTACCCTATTTATATTATAGGTATTGATTTGAGGAAAATTAGTTGTTGTTCAGTGGTTTTAGTTCATATTTCAAGGGGAACTCTGTCAAAATTTTGTTAAAAATATTCTTCTGTCAAGCAAGTCAAGTTGCCTTGGTGGTGGGTTCGATATTTACCTGGTATCTACCATCGGTGCATGACACATGTTGAATCCATTAAGGTGATTCAAGACGGGTTGTGTCACACATCCTCCTCCACAGTATTGGTCATCAATCTGTCCAAAACAATCACATTTATAGCTCAAAATATCAAACTGTCATATATAATCCTTCACGGCAATTCCACTTTCGATGTCGCCCACGATTGCGCACCACCACCAACGGTTTTCCCTTGCCTCGAAGAACCTATACACATCAATCAAAATTGCCTCAAATCATTTTGTTGTAATTCTAGAACATTCGACATCGACGACATCTATTTTTTCAAACTCTTCTCCTTCAATTGCATGCATCCCATAACACTAAATTCCCAAATTGACATCAATCGAACCATCAACAAACCCAACGGACAATGGATATGAATCTAATTGAACAAATTATCCCCTCAATCGTTTCAATTTCTGGTCCAAAACTCTACATGGGCAGATGCACAGCGAGAGCTTTCTAACCAAAATTGATGGGTCTTAAGTGTTCCAATCTTTCAAAGCTGTGTGTGGGAGGACGGTGGGGGAGTGAGGTGAAGTTGGTGGTGGTGGAGCCTGGTGGGTATGGTGGTCGAAAGGTGATGCTATGTGGATCTACAGGTGGTAGTTTGGTAGGTTGTGAAAGTGGTGGAGGTGGAGGGGAATTTATGTTTTCTTTCTAATTTTTTAAAAACTTGAGGATCATGGTTGTAGTTGGTTATTCATCTTTTTTTTTTTTTTTTAATTTGAATATGAGGTTAAGATCGTCATTTTATTGAAAAATTGATGAAAATGACATTTTGCGCAATGAAAAGTGAAAAGTAGGGGTAAAAATGTCAAAAAATGAAAGATAAGAACGTTTTACACAATAACATTGAAAGGTTGGAACATTTGGTGCTAATTACCCAAAACTAAATACCTATAACCCTTTAGCTACTTAAATTTGAATTTGTAATTATTTTTTTCCTACATATAAAACTAAATAAGACAAAAAAGTAAAAGAAAAAAAAAACATAAATCATGAGATTCATCCCAAAACGAGCACAAGCCAACTCATCTAGTGAATCGAGCAGCTGTTCGTCTTGACTCAGCTCGACCGGTTAATATTCCTTAACTTCACACTCAATATTTTCTACAAACCCTTATTATAAAGTTCAGACGTTGCATAGTCTTTAAAAATTAAAATAGCTCCTTTCATGATGCTTCAAAATAGCGATTTTTTCTTTCAAAAATATATCTATTTTCACGTGTATATATATATATATATATATATAT